>NC_090935.1:582596423-582899453 GCF_040938575.1 Ambystoma mexicanum
TGTGACATGCCATGCAGCATGCTGCCATTTTCCAAAGTCCCTGCCCAATACCTGCCCAGCTCCCCTGCAAAGGTCCATGCCATGAAAGCCAGATTTTACACCGCTTCCCACTTACTCAATGTAATAGCAGCTCTGGACTGCACACATGTGGCATTGGTGACACACTATCAGATAATGTGTTTCAAAACAGGAAATGGTACCATTCCCTGAATGTGCAATGTACATGTGACACAGACCTCACTGTGGCCCACTCCTGCACCCGTTTCCCAGGTTCAAATCATGACGCCATGGTTCTATGAAGCAGCACCCTTCCTGCATACATGGACACCCACAGAGGAAATCACACTTGGATCCTAGTATCCACAAAGGTGAATGTGGAAGTGAAGGGGGGAGATTAAAGATCCACCATGCACATGTAGCACAAGTATCCTGGGGCATTAGCCATAAGGCCTCATAATCACCCCATGCCATGCCTGCTCCACACTTAAGCACAAGTCCCTGAATTCATAGGACACCATAACAGGAAATCTATTTTTGTGCTAGAGCACACCCTACTCTACACCTCAGAAATGATGCCAGGCCCAGGTGACCCCCCCAATGTATTTGTATTTTGTTTTATTTATTTAAGGAGCGCTTTACAACAATTTATTAATTTACACAGTACAATAGTAATGCTAAGGAGGGCAAATCAAAAAATTCAGCTAGATGGAGAGAAAGAAAGAAGAAGATGGGTTTTTAGTTGGTAGCGAAAGATATGATCGGTAGATGAAGCATGACTAGAAAGGGGAATAGAGTTCCACTGTTTGGGGGTGAGAGAACAAAACCGGGAAGAAGCCCACAGCGGCTTTGGAACTAACAGAAGAAAAAGAGATACTTAGTGAAGTGAGCACAGAGGAGAATAAAACAAAACAAGAGAGCAAAGATATAAGGGAGTAAGGCCATGAAGGGCTTTGCAGACGAACCCAAGAAAGTGAAAAATAAGATAGAGATAAAAAGAGAGCATAGATGGCGAACGAAGAGAAGGTGTGCTAGAAGAACGAAAAGGAAATTGAAAAGCAAGCGAATAGCAGAATTGAAAATACAGCGTAGAGGAGTGAGATGAGTTTTAGGAAGACCTAATAAAATGACTGAACAATAGTTTAAACGAGAAAAAACAAGGGAGTAAATCAAAGGTTTAGTAGCCTGAAATGATCAAAAAGGCCAGGCACTGCAAAGATTATACAGATGAAAGTGAGCAGAGCGAGCATTATTGGAAATGTGTAGGGAAAAGAGAAGGGTCAAAGCTGATTCCAAGATCTCAAGCGGAGGATGAGAAAAAAATAAAGGGTGGTGGGAAAAGAAGAACAGAGGGAGGAGAAACAGGAGTAGGTGAAGAAACACGAAAGAAAAGAACCTCTGTTTTAGAGGGGTTGAGATGAAGAAATTGAGATGCCATCCAGGACTTGACCGCGAGCAGACAGGTGGAAACGGTGTTATGAAAAGAAGAGGAAAAACATGAGAAAGAGTAGAAGATTTGTGAATCATCTGTGTAAAAATGGTGAGACAAGTTAAATTGGGAAATAGGGTCAGATAGAGAATTTGTATTTAAAGAAAAGAGAAGCGGTCCAAGAACAGAAATTTGTGGAACACCATAGCGCAGCGGGTAGCAAGAAGACAGGGATGCCCAAGAAATAGAATAAGCGCAGTCGGAAAGATAGGATTTAAACCAGCTAAGCACATAACTTGATAAACCAAGAAATTAGAGGAAAGCAGAATCGTGTGATCAACAGTATCAAAAGCAGCAGAAAGATCAAGTAGAATAAGAATGGAAGATTGTTTGTCATACCTAGCAGGAAGTAAAAAGTTGGAGATGTGTAATAGAACAGATTCCATAGAATGAGCAGGACAAAAACCAGATTAGAGAGGAGGAAGAAGAGGATGAAGAAAGGAAGAAACTCTAACAGAGATCTCGCTCAAGAAGTTTATACAGAAAAGGGAGCAGAGAAATAGGACAGAAATTTGAGGAGAGAGAAGCGTCCAAGCAAGGCTTCTTGAGAACAGGAATCATAACAGCATATTTAAACAAGGATGGGAAAATAGTAGATCCAACTGAGCCGTTAATAAGAACAGTCAGGTAGGGAATCAGAGGAGAGTAGATGGGGTAAATTAGGGCAGAAGGAATAGGATGCAGAGGGACGCTGTGGGGTGAGCCCTGGTCAGGAATAGAGAAGTATCAGAATCAGAAATGGAAGAAAAGGAGAACAATCAAGGAGAAATATTCGAAGAGGGAAACCGAGAAGATGGGCAAGAAGAGGGAAAAGATGAACAAAGAGAAGTTACTTTAGAACTAAAGTAATCAGCAAAATCAGTAGCCAAGAGAGGAGAGAGAAGAGAAGGGTCAGGAGGATGAGGAGAGAGGATAGAACATAATAATTGAAAAAGTCGTTGAGAGTAAGAGAAAAAAGTATTGTTTCTTAGCAACAAGGAGAGAAGAATCGTAGGAGGAATTGAGAGAAGATAGATAAGAGAAAGCAGGTCAGAAGGAGCTCAGGATTTCTTCCAATGGCATTCGGCCTTACGCAAGTCAGAACAGAGGGAATGAAGTATGCGAGAGAGCCATGGTTGCAGAAAGGAAAGCACCCCACCATACCCTCTAGTACACACAGTGCATAAACAAACAAAATGCCAAGCAAACATACTGCCACAGGTACGCATCAAATACACCAAAATGGCCAAGAAAAAGGCAGCACAAGCCACAACCTGCAAAGTAAACAATTGGATGTGCATAATCCGGCGCAATTCCTGCCGAGCGGCAATAGCCTTAGCGCTGGGTCGTGTAGAAGAATTAGTGCTGCATCACAACGTGGTGTGAATGTGCCCCTGGCCCCAGCGGTAACGCTTTTAGCGCCTGGTGGAAATTGCGCTGAAATAAGGGTTACCGCTGACAAACTGGGGCCAATAGCGCTACCGCCGATGATAATGGCGCTATTAGCGCCAGTAGAAATTGCGTGACTGCGGAACGAGAAGCATTGTGGCTGCCATTTTGAAAAACAATCCATTAAATATCTCCACTTCCTGCAGCCACCTGGTCCTGGAAAGAAGCAAGAATGTCCCAGGAGAGGATAAGAGGCAAGGTGGCAGAACATCGCCTTTGCAAACCCAAATTTAGTGAGGTGGAGCTGGTGGTCCTCACAGGTGAGGTAATTGCCCACTGTGAGGAACTTTATGGCAGTCAGCAGCGGAAGACCACTGGGCAGCGCCAGGACAGCCATCTGGAATGCTGTCTGCCAGAAGGGGACAGCAGTGGCAAATGTACCCTGTGATGGCGAGGACTGCCGCAAGCGGTGGAACGACCTGAGGGTTAGGATGCAGGGACTGCTGTCCCAACACCGCCAGGAGTCCATGGTAACTGTAGGAAGCACTGTGGAGCCACTGGTCCTCGCCGCCTGGGAGGACAAATGCAGTATGGTGCTGGATATCGAAGGGATAGAGGGAGTCGGCAGTGTGGAGGCAGGTGCCAGCAGACAGGAGACAGGAGGTTAGTGAACCCCCCGCACAACACAAGTGCATGCACAAATGACAGTCAGCGTAAGATGCCCCAGTGGACAGGGACACATGTCGGCAGACCCAGAAGCTGGTCATGCCAACAGGGCAAAGTGGCAGGGTGGCACATCAGCCACCCTCCACAGCAGCCATGGGGCAGGGCACCAAGGCCCCTCTGAGCGGCACAGCTGCAGGAAGGAGTGGCAACTGAACCAAAGAAATGCCATGCGCACCACACTCTTACTTGCGCACCCAATGCCAGCGGGATTGAGGTGTGTGAGCGACCACAACACCGTGCAGCAGTCACACCAGCATCTTGTGGGCCCATTAGGCCTGCCCCATGTCGGAATGGCAGACAAGCCACAGGGAAGCACACGTCCCACACACCGATATGTGACCAGCCTGTCACTGTGCACCACAGTGCAGCCTTGCTGGCTGCAGAGCAGTGCCCCATAGAGCCATGACAGTGCCATGGACTAAGCCCCCACCCCCACCATGTGAGGGCCAGCCGGGGAGGGGATGTGGGGGCATGAAGGACCACAATCATGCATGCCAGACGTAAATTGCCCCAGCATGGACATCCTGCCCTCCCCATACACAGGCCAAAGACCAACTGGCCATGCGTCACTGTGAGAAACCTGAGGGTATTCTCCGAGATAGACCTCGAGAATCCCTTATTCAGGTGGCCAGGGTCGGGCTGGCGCTCTCAGATCCCAACCCTGGGGGTGGACGAGCAGGGGAGGATCACTAGGGTTGGGGAGCCTGGGGTTATGCTGAGGGAATGCCCAAAGGGAGACACATTATTATACTGAGGAGGCAGGTGAAGGGGATGAAGTCCCTGAGGTTTTCCTTGGTTATTCTACATCGACCTCCCTTCCACCCAAAGAAGCTCCCTTAACAAAATCTTACCACCCCTACAACTCTGATAACCCAACTAGGAACCCCGTTTCCACCCGAATACTCCCCATCCTTCGACTCCAAGCCCCTCTGGTTATTTTCTTCCGTACACCCAATCTATTATGACAAACAACTACCATTCCCACAATTCCTCTTGTTCATTTCACGATCCCGGCTATTCCCGTTCACTACACAAACCCTACTAAAACCACCCTTCCGAGATTACTACCAATCCTCCCAGTAGGAGGGTTACAAATCCCTATAACACCTCTTTCCTCTCCTACCACGTAGGATATTGTGACACCAACACTTTCTCCCGATATAGAAAACAATGAACTAACCCTAAAGTTGTTTACCTGAAGGGTCAGGTAAAATGACTTGAATCACACACACCTGACGGCCCTTTCCTTTCCACACAGGGATAGAAGTTGGAGCACAAGACGAGCAAGGCAGACCGCACGACGAGACAGCTATCCAGACACGGCAGTTCAAGAGGAGGAGAAAGGCAGCAAATATCGAGAGGCCGACAAGGAGAGACACAACCTTGCCCTTCTCGACAAAACCCTGTGAACCCTCAGCAGGAGGAATTGTAAGACCAAAGACAATAGCCCAAGTATCCTACAACAGATGTCAACGGTACACAGAGCTTATTGACGCTGATAAGCCGGAGCGAGGGAGACTCCTGCTTCCGTGGTACCGGCCTTGACTCCAGTTAAGAAGAAAGCGAAGCGGTTCATCACAGCCGGTGAGTCGAACGGGGAACCGATAAGAACCGGGCTGTGATGAATGAAAGTGGCAAAGTGCCAAAGAGAGCAAAGCTCAAAGAACTGTAAAATTGTAAAGGGGAGACAGCTGCAGAAGGGGAGCGGCACCACATGGGTGCTGCTCCGAGAAACTCTGGTCGTTCCCCATCTGAGTGAAACTACATATACCAGAAGGTCGTAGGAGAGCCGCCAAGATAGGTCAAAGTGGTCATACAGGAGGTCAAGCAAAATCCCCGTACAGTCGAACGCTTTTGACCTAAGAACTGTAGAGAAAATAAGGGAAGTGAATCCCGCAAACATGGAAAGCAAATGTGAATGTGAAGTTGGCAAGAGTAAACCCGAAGAGGGATGGTAACGAAAAGTGGGCAAAGTCTAAAGTCCCAAGAAACAGTGTGTTGACAAACGTGAACCCGGTAGAGGGATGTCTACTATGAACTGTTTGGAAAGACATTGAGAAACAAAGGGGAGTGAATCCAGCAAAAGTAAAAGGAAAGCCATAGTGAACCCGGTGGAAGGAGGCTGAGATTTGAGAAGGGTCTGTGCCTGGAAGAGGGGGACCCAAGGGTGAAAGACCATCATCCTAAAAAGCCATACAAATGAAGATTGTGTTGAAAGCCATTTTAGCCATTTTACACCCCGCATTTATTGTTCAATAAACACCCTTGAACTGTGTCTGTCTTTACTGCTGCCACCATGAGTTCCTTACAGTCACACACTCATCGCTACAAGCAACCCCATGATGCTGGGCCCACATGCAATACCCCCTGACCAACCATGCCCATTTGCCCATATGTGTGGGGTCCCTCTCTGTACCATAGCAATTGTGACTTGCATGCCAACACACGTGGGGGAACCATACCTATGTTTTCTATGTCCCCTACAGGCACCTACACATCGCTAGAGGCATCAGAGGAGGAGGATGATGTTGCAGGCCCATCTGGAAGCAGCGCATCCAGGCCCTCAAGGTCTGCCACCATTACCACCCTGCAATGGCCCACTCAGGCCACACTGAGGCAGATGTCCCACCGCGTAACACCGCAACAGAGCAGGGCCAAGCCAACATCCAGACCACAGGCCACCAGGAGCAGTGCAAGGCCCACTGCACCCACACCCGTAGAGGCACAGACACCGAGGCCATACCTGCTGGCAGGGTGACTGAGGAGGCACGGGGGACACCAGCTTGGTGTCACCAACTGCCAAAGGGCCACAGACCCCAGAGAGCCCACCACGCTGCCAGCATGCATGGACACCTGAGTTGGATGTTGATACACCCACACATGGCTCCCTTGAATACGGGCCAGTGCAGAGCCCCTCACCCACAGAGCACACACCAGCACGCAGCATCCTGTCGCGGAGGCTTGAGGACATGGAGCACAGACATCGGGAGATGGAGCAATTTGGCCACACGCACTCCGAACACCTGCAGGCCATTAGGGACAGCATCCAAGGGACTACCCGCAGGATAGTGCGAGCCATCATGCAGAACAGGGCTGAGACAACAGCCAACATGGCTGCACTGACACTGTATGCCCAGAGGGTCAGGGAGATGACAGAAGGCATCTCTGCACTGGCAGAGACCATCTGGCAAAACACAGAGGTGCAACGTCAACAAAACCTGGGGACAGGCTCCCTCCCTTCCACTTCCACCCCACCTACAGAGGGGTCACAGCAGGGCACACCGAGGCGTCAGTCACAGCGCCTTGTGCACCCAAAATCACTGGGGGCTGGCAGGGGGGAAAGAGGCCACGGTTGTAAAGGACTCTGAGACACTGATTGCCATGAGTGGCCATGCTAGGGAGTGGTGGAGGGAGGGGGTGGCGGGATAATGTGATGGGGAATTGGTGGTGGGAGGGGGGATAGTATGATGGGGAGTTGTGGTGGGAGGGGGAGGGGGATAGTGTGATGGGGAGTTGGTGGTGGGAGGGGGATAGTTGGGGCACTTCATTACATAAAAACCATTGAACTACATCAATGCAAGGACATTCCTGATTGTGTCATTGTCGTGTTTATTGATTGAGGTGTTGTCACACAGTCGTGCATGGCGTATGCCATGTGAAAGTGTCAAAAGAAATTGTCTATCAGTCCCTGGCATGCAAATCTCTCATCCCTCAACTCATATCTGGCAATTCGTGCATTTGCCACTGCCACAGGCACTGCTTCCTCATCCTCTGCGGCTGGCCTGTCCACATCAGAGGGTAGTGGAACATTTCTCCTCAGGCAGATATTGTGCAGCATGGCACACACAAGCACAATTTTACCCACTTTCTCTGGAGCATACATCAGGGCTCCACCGGTACGGTTGAGGTAGCGGAAACGTGCCTTCAGGAGGCCAAAGGTATGTTCGATGCACACACAGGTCCTGCTGTGAGCGGCAATATTCTGCTGTGTTTGTGGATCACACACAGCGGTCATTAGCCAGGGCAAATGTGGGTATCCAGAGTCACCTGCATGGGGGAGGCACAAGCATTAGACATGGTGTAAGGTGTGGGGAAGACTTACACAAAATCATGTCAATGGACTACTGTTGCATGCACAAGGACTTTAATTTCATGGCATGTGACTATTCTATGGGCCTCATTACAAGTCCGGTGGTAACCCTACCGGTGCTTCCAGCGGGTTGCGCCAGACTCCTAACATTTTACCGGCGCCTGACTTCCTGCTGCCACTGGGACATTACATTGGCCCGGGAAGTCATGCGCAGGTAAAATGCCAGTCCCCTTTGGACTCTATGGGAGTGAGGACTCGGAAGCGCCGGCACTGTTGCTAATGGTGTGGGCGCTTCCGTGAAGTCTGCTTATCGTGGCCGCTGCGCCTGGCAGGATCAGACCTGCCGGGCATAGCGGCCCTGGCAGGCAAACTTCTAGTTTGCAGGTCCAGAAACAAGAGTGCCAGTGAGCTTCCAGCACCCTTGTTTCTAGACGGGCAAACTATGAGTAACTTGTAATGACCGGCAAACTTGTAATGAGGCCCTATGTCTGTGCATGCAGTGTCACTAAAGTCATGCATTGTTGATGCTTCAAATGCACCCTGCTCCCTCTCAGCATATGTTGCGTAAGGTGTCTGTTGGTGACATGTGCAGAGCATGCAGAGCACATGGTGGCTGTCATGTGGCAGTGTATTTCCACCATGCACGTGGCATGCTTGGTTCCCCATGGGTATTTCCCGGGCATCTGGTGTCAACGGCCATTTGTCAGCATTGATTTGGTAAGAGCATATTGCATTGTGGTACCTGTAGTCATGTTGGTATAAATGGTTGCTACTGTATGTGTGCTACTGCTTCTTCATGCAGCTAAGTGTGACATGTGCATGCTCCCTGGCCTGTACTGTGACGATGGTGCGGGAGGAGGTGAAGTACGGATTTCGCTTTCACTTGTCATGCCATCCTTTGTGTAGTCATTCACATCCCCTTCCACCCTCCCACCCCTATTTGGGCATGTGCTTTGCGGCGCATGTATGCTGGCTTTTCTACTCCCCCACTATCCAGGTCCGTTCTCCTCTGTGCCTCTCCATGTATCCTGGCAGTGTGCTGTTCCGTAGGACCATGTGTTAGGGAGAATTCTCTGTTTAGGCTGAATTTCCTAACCTAGTGAGTCCCCCAGCAGCTTTGCTGGATTTCTGGAGTTTGTTCTTTTCATCCTGCCAAGAGTGAGACTCGTTTTCTCCCACTCTTGGACATGATTTGTGGTATTTCTTTGAATGCTAATGTGTTCTATGGTCTATGGGGTCTTTTACTCCGTAGGGTCTCCTGTGTTTTGCTATGTGTGTTACACCGCACTGTCCGTGCCGTAACACTGGGGTGTCCTAGGTGACCCCCACCATAGACTCCATACCCTGGGACTGACTTCTGTCTCCCAGGGCATGTAAAGTCACCATTGACTTTAATAGACCTAAATGTACTAACAGAACCAGTACAAACCATCCTATTGTGGACGCACTGGTAGGGGCAATTCGATTACCCCTGGGTCTGTTGTTCGAGGGGGCACTGTCCCGTCCCCCCTCGTCGAGTTTTGGCTGGTGGCAGTGGATACTACTTTTTATATTCGACTGCGAATATATTCCTATGGGATTTTCCCATTGTTCGAGGCTAATACTTTTTCTATGTAGCCTCGGTCATACCGCCGGTTTATTAAATTAAAATGAATTCGCCGGTTGGTGTTTTCTGCCAGAACCCGGTTTTTAAATGGCGTATGTGTTCGCCTCTGTAACTCAAAACCAAAGGTTGAGCCCTTTGTTCCACTTTTGGCGGGCTTCTGCACAGAAGCCCTCCAGAGTGGTGCCATTCTGTCTGGGTACCACAGGGGGTGTCGGAGGGGGTTTGGGCACCCTGGACTGAGTTGCCTTGCCAAATCAAGTCGCACTCTGGTGTGATTGGCCCAAGTGGTGAGCCGCCCGCTCACCACTTAGCATGTTTGATTGACAGCTAGGCTGAATGAATGGGGGTTTTCTGCATAAAAGCAGGGCTTTGGGGACTGGGACTTCAGAAGTCGCCACAGGACCTAAGAATCCGACGAGGGAGAAGCTGAGCCGACCTGCAACGACGACACCACTGGTGGAGCCCTGCTGAACCGACTCACCACTTCCCAACGACAGAGGAGATCTCCCTGCTGGAGAGTCTTCTTCCCTTTGACTGGTGGGGACAACCAGTCCCTTGCTTTTTCTTTGCTTCCAGGACGTCTAGTGGTCGAATTGCCAGTGCTGGGCACCCCGGCAACAGGATAGCCACTAACCACTGTACCGCGACCAAAAGGTGGTGCCTTGTGACTGAGCACTCCGTGGCTGGTCTCTTCCGTGGTGGTGCAATGATCTTTAACTTTCCTCTACGACAAGATCATCTCTTCTTCTGGCAAAGCCCCGACTTGCATCCACCACCAGGAACAACTGCCCCCGCCGGAGCTGTCTCTCCACTTTCAAGGTACTGTGTCCGCCTGGCTTCCCTTGTGACGGTTAGCGTGAGGTGTCTTAAATCCTTACCTCTCCACTGGGTCGCCTCCAGACCTTCTTAACTTTTTTTCTAAAACTGGTCCAACCTTTCTGTGACATTTTGCTACAAAGACTTGAAGTGCATTTCCACTGTGGTATTTTTGGGACATACCGCCTTGCCTCTCTCCGAGTGGGCCTGGCCTCTGAACTTTGTGATCTACAGTGGACTGTCATGATCTCTGCTTCCAAAAGGTCAGGGTTTTCCCAACTCCCTTGGAAGCAGATCCATAACCCAGGTTCCGAGTGCCAACCAGTCCCAATTGGGACCTTTTGGACCCAGTCCTGGCGCCAGTGGCACCAGGCTCATAAATATGCCCAGTCCCAGCGCTGGAAGCGCCGGGCTCATAATGCTTGGGTGGACTTACCTGCAGCAGACCATGCTGCTTACTTGCCTGCCAGTTGAGCCTCTGATCCTCTTCTGTTTGGAACTACTTTTCCTGTTGGGTGGGGCTGGAGCCACTCCCTAGATTTAGAACACTGGAACTCTTCTGGAAGGCAGGAACTCTTTTCTTACCAGGAACTCTTTTCTTACTTAGGCGTGGCTGTGGAAGGAGACACCTAAGCACTACAGGAGGCTATTTAAACCACACCCGGTGGATGAATCTTGCTTTGCGTTATTCTGCACCCTCTGCAGCAGGACGCTCATCGTGTCTTCTGCATCCAGTCCTGGGCCTAAGGAAAAAGGCTTACCATCCTGAATCCAGTCTTCAGCAACACCTATAAAGACAATAAAGAACAGGTTAGCATTCCGGCATCTGAAAGGCAAAGGCTTACCTACTCTTCGTGCGCTCCGGAGGTCTTCATACTGCATTCCGGCATCTGAAAGACAAAAGCTTACCAACTCTTCGCACGCTCCGGAGGCCTTCGGCGCTGCATCCGCATCTGAAAGACAAAACAAGGTGCGTTTAAAGACATTTGGGAACTTTAATACTCACGTGCCATTACTCCTTTCCACGTCTAATCCAGTGGGTATTCCGGCACCCTGCATCCGCTCCGAACTCGTACCTGCAAAATAAAAAGACAGTTAGAGCGCATCGTGAAACAGGCAACAAGCGCTTACTCACGTGCTTCCAGGCGCTTCTATTCATCACACGGGCTCCATCTTCAACTCACTTCAGCCCGTCATCCGCCATCGCCGGAACCCTGCAAAACAAGAGACATCATTACTAAAGACTTTAAAAAGACATTTGAATGACTCGTAACTTACCGTTCGTGCAGTAAACGACGGACAGCAGTCCTCTGAAGTCAAGAGGCCTGTGCTACCTATCCAGTGAAGAAACTGGCTACAGCACCCTGCCCCGAGGCAGATGGAGAGCTTGGCATTCACTTACCTAAGACATCTTACTCTACACGTCAGGCATACAGTGCACAGAGGTCCAGCCCAAAGAGCCAACCGGGTGCTACACATCACCTTTGAAGATACGGTAGTCGCCCAGTCAAGACCGGCGCCTCTGCGAGAATCAGGTGAGCGTTACAGAACGCAAAGCCTACCGCAAAACTCTCGCCCAGGCGCTATGGAAACCTCGGATACTGACCCCCTAGCCCGGTTACTTGGGGAACTAAGGGCAGAAGTGCATGCAACTCGTCAGGAAACGAATGCTCTAAGAAGGGAACTAATTATTTCCAAGGAGAGAACAGACAATCTTGCTAGACAAGTGCTACAGTCACAAGCCGGACAGACCCCGTTACCCGCATCAGGGGCAAATCTTCCTTCAACATCCTCTATGAATCCAGTGCAGATCAACCTACTTGGGAATGTACCTCTGGCCCCGCCTGAGCGATTTTCTGGTGACCCAAAGAGGTTTGCAGTATTTATCAATCAGTGCCGGTTGCACTTCTTATGCCGGCCAGCAGCCTTTCCAACTGATCAAGCTAAAGTAGCTTTTGTACTTTCGTACCTTAGTGGCAATGCGGCAGACTGGTCGATCCCTCTAGTTCATCAAGATGATCCGGTTCTCCATGATTTTCAAGCCTTTCAGCTTAGTATGGAAAAACTGTTCGCAAGACATTCACAGGGGCAGGCCTTGGACAATGAGCTTCTTTCGTTGCGACAGGGTAATCAGGACCTTTTGGCTTATATTGCATCTTTCAATAGACTAATAGTGGAAACTCAATGGCCTGAGGACAAAAGGATTACGCTGTTTTATAGAGGTCTACGTGGAGAACTCAAAGACGTTTTAGCCCAAGTAGTGAATCCCCCACAAGACTGTTCGGATTACATAGACTTGGTCGTTCAAATAGATCACAGGCTGCAGAACAGGAAGGCCGATCGTTCCAAGTTTGATGCTCGAGTATTTTCCAAACCGCCAACTCCTTCCAAAGGAGTAGACTCCGGGGAACCCATGCAAATAGGGGGTCTGAAAGGTCCTCTAACACAACGGGAGCGGGATAGGAGGAAACAGTTGCAATTATGCCTATATTGCGGAAACTCAGGGCACTTTCTTCGAGACTGTCCGGTGAAACCTGCCAAGAAGGCAGTAGGAGCTGCAGTTACCAAAGTTACAAACTCTGAGCAGGGAAACGACCTCGCCCGACAAGAAAAGAGGTCCTCTTGCCGAGCGTAAAAACCAGTTCCGTGACCTCGCATTTCGTGATACCTATGGTCCTCATTAGCCCTGATAATCCGGATCGATTACATGCAATTGAAGCTTACGTCGACAGCGGTGCCATCGGCAATTATGTGGATCATGAAATGGTTTTGAGGATGAATCTAACTCTCTGTCCCAAGGCTGTAAAGGACGTCATTACTACGGTGGATGGTACGGAGATAGCCTCCGGGCCAGTAACGCATACCACTCAAGAAGTGACGCTAGTAGGTCAAGATGGACACCATGAGAAGATCGTGTTCGATGTGATCAAGGCCCCTCAGTTTCAGATTATTCTAGGAATACCTTGGTTAGAGAAACACAATCCTCTGATCGATTGGCGAGCAAGAACGGTCCAGTTTCCAGAATGTGTCTCAACTTGTCACCCTCCACCTGGTGTTGCACTGGCCGCAATTTCTTCAGAGACTCCCCAGTTACCTCCCGAATACCTAGAATACCAAGATGTTTTCCGGAAGGATCAGGCTAACTCTCTACCTCCCCATAGGTCTTATGACTGCCAGATAGACCTGATACCTGGATCTACTCCTCCTTGTAGTAGAATTTATGCCCTCACCGAGCCTGAGAACCTTCACCTTCGACAATACCTGGATCAATACCTGGCAAATGGGTTTATTCGTCCTTCCAAGTCCCCTGCCTCTTCAGCTTTGTTCTTCGTTCCAAAAAAGGAAGGAGACCTTAGAACTTGTATCGATTATCGCTCCCTGAACCAGATCACCGTTAAGAATAGATATCCGTTACCTTTGATCCCTGAACTCCTGGACCAAGTCAGAAAAGCATGCATATATACAAAGCTGGATCTTAGAGGAGCTTACCACTTGGTACGAGTAAAAGAGGGCGATGAATGGAAGACGGCCTTCCGCACCAAGTATGGGCTATTTGAATATCAGGTCATGCCCTTCGGACTTTGCAATGCCCGGGCGCCTTTCAATATTTTATGAACGATGTCCACAGAGAGCTCATAGATGTATGTGTTGTTGTTTACATTGACGACATCCTCGTTTATTCTTCATCGGAATCTGAACATCGGAAACACGTGAAAATGGTCCTCGAAAGATTGTGTCAACACAAACTTTTCGCTAAGTTGGAAAAATGTGTTTTCAACGTGACTGAAGTTGAATTCTTGGGATTCATATTATCACCTGGCGGAGTGCGTATGGATTCAAAGAAGGTCGATGCAGTTCTCAAATGGCCATCACCATCCTCCGTAAAAGGTGTGCAAAGCATGTTAGGCTTCGCTAACTTTTACCCCAGGTTTATCCCCGAGTTCTCTCGAATAGTCCAGCCCATCACTGCCTTGTTAAAGAAAAACAAACGTTTTGAATGGTCTACCGAGGCGGAACAAGCTTTCCAGGATTTGAAGACTAAATTTATCCCTGCACCAATCTTAAAACACCCTCGCCCCGAACTCCCCTACATCGTGGAAACTGATGCTTCAAGCCTTGCCATGGGGGCAGTTCTATCACAAAAGGACCCGGTAACCAATCAGTTGCATCCCGTGGCATTTTGGTCCCGCAAATTCTCGCCTCCTGAAGTCAATTACACGATTACTGACAAGGAACTTCTGGCTATCAAGTCTGCCTTTAAGGCTTGGCGGCATTATCTGCTGGGGGCCCGACACACCGTTACTGTGATTACGGATCACCGAAACCTGCAATATTTGAAAACCGCAAAAGCCCAATCCTCTAGACAACTCCGTTGGGCATTATTCTTTGCCGAGTTTGACTTCATAATTACCTATCGACCTGGTACAAAGAACGGTAAAGCCGATGCCCTTTCTCGGATGGGAGTGGAAGAACACTTGATCAACCCTAAACCTGTACCAATCATTCCCGAACAAAGAATTCTGGGTGTAATCGCCACAGAATCTATAGAGGAAGTTAAGGATAAAGCCAGGCAACTTGTAACTCCAGCAGATATACAGAATTGGCAACTGCAGGGAAAGGACTTTGCAGTAAAGGACAACTTATTGTATTTCCAAGAACGATTATACCTACCCAGCACAGATTTACAGAAAAAAGTAATCTCTTGTTATCACGACTCTTTAATGGAAGGTCATCCCGGTATAGCCAAGACCTCAGAAAAGATCAAGCGCTACTTCTGGTGGCCGTCTTGGAAAAAAGATATCAGAGACTTTATAATGTCCTGTGGAGTATGCGCCCAAAACAAGAGTCAAAAGGAAAGACCAGCAGGCCTCTTACGCCCTATTGACATCCCACCTCGCCCTTGGCATACGCTTTCTATGGACTTCATCACCGATCTACCTCCATGCTCCGGATACAATACGATTCTAGTAATCGTGGACTTATTCTCCAAGATGGCGCATTTCATTCCGCTCAAAGGCTTGCCAACAGCAGCAACTCTGGCCCGAGAATTTCTCGAAAACATCGTCCGACTGCACGGTTTTCCTTCGGTTCTAATTTCGGATCGAGGTAGTCAATTTATTTCTCATTTTTGGCGAAGTTGCTGTCGGTCGGCTCAAATTGATGTGAGACTATCGACCAGTCACCACCCTCAGACCGACGGACAAACCGAGAGGACCAATCAAACTCTGGAACAGTATTTACGCTGCATGCTGCAACAAACTGAAAACACTTGGAAAGATATCCTTTGGATAGCCGAGTATGCCTACAATAACTCTGTCCATTCGGGAACTGGGAAAACCCCGTTTTTTCTTTTGTACGGCAGTCACCCTCGAACCTCGGAGTTAGATCCCCTCCAAGATCTTGAAACACCAGCAGTAGACTACCTGCATTCTACAATCACCCAAGCCTTTAAGGAAGCTGTTTCTCACCTTCAAAGGGCTAAAGAACAATACAAGAAAGGAGCAGATCAACATCGGAAGGAAGCCCCTCACTATCAAGTAGGGGATCAAGTCTGGTTATCCACCAAATATCTATCTCTAAAAGGGCCACGCACATTCAACCCAAGATACCTTGGTCCCTATTCCATCACTACCATAGTAAACCCAGTAGCGGTCAAGTTGGACTTGCCCCCGCACATGAAGATACATCCGGTCTTCCACGTCTCTCTATTAAAACCCGTGCAACCTCAAACCCGACTAACCAAATCTCCAAAACCTATCCTAGTGGATGGAGAACTCGAGTTTGAAGTCAAAAGCATTCTGGACTCCAAGATCTCCAAATCTAAACTATTCTACCTAATTGACTGGAAAGGCTACGGCCCCCAAGAGAGATCCTGGGAACCTGCTGAATATGTCCACGCTCCTCGCCTAATCAAAAGATTTCACCGAACATTTCCTGACAAGCCAAAACCCCCGGAGAAGCCCGGTTTGGGAGGGGCCTTGAGGGGGGTACTGTCATGATCTCTGCTTCCAAAAGGTCAGGGTTTTCCCAACTCCGTTGGAAGCAGATCCATAACCCAGGTTCCGAGTGCCAACCAGTCCCAATTGGCACCTTTTGGACCCAGTCCTGGCGCCAGTGGCACCAGGCTCATAAATATGCCCAGTCCCAGCGCTGGAAGCGCCGGGCTCATAATGCTTGGGTGGATTTACCTGCAGCAGACCATGCTGCTTACTTGCCTGCCAGTTGAGCCTCTGATCCTCTTCTGTTTGGAACTACTTTTCCTGTTGGGTGGGGCTGGAGCCACTCCCTAGATTTAGAACACTGGAACTCTTCTGGAAGGCAGGAACTCTTTTCTTACCAGGAACTCTTTTCTTACTTAGGCGTGGCTGTGGAAGGAGACACCTAAGCACTACAGGAGGCTATTTAAACCACACCCGGTGGATGAATCTTGCTTTGCGTTATTCTGCACCCTCTGCAGCAGGACGCTCATCGTGTCTTCTGCATCCAGTCCTGGGCCTAAGGAAAAAGGCTTACCATCCTGAATCCAGTCTTCAGCAACACCTATAAAGACAAGAAAGAACAGGTTAGCATTCCGGCATCTGAAAGGCAAAGGCTTACCTACTCTTCGTGCGCTCCGGAGGTCTTCATACTGCATTCCGGCATCTGAAAGACAAAAGCTTACCAACTCTTCGCACGCTCCGGAGGCCTTCGGCGCTGCATCCGCATCTGAAAGACAAAACAAGGTGCGTTTAAAGACATTGGGGAACTTTAATACTCACGTGCCATTACTCCTTTCCACATCTAATCCAGTGGGTATTCCGGCACCCTGCAGCCGCTCCGAACTCGTACCTGCAAAATAAAAAGACAGTTAGAGCGCATCGTGAAACAGGCAACAAGCGCTTACTCACGTGCTTCCAGGCGCTTCTATTCATCACACGGGCTCCATCTTCAACTCACTTCAGCCCGTCATCCGCCATCGCCGGAACCCTGCAAAACAAGAGACATCATTACTAAAGACTTTAAAAAGACATTTGAATGACTCGAAACTTACCGTTCGTGCAGTAAACGACGGACAGCAGTCCTCTGAAGTCACGAGGCCTGTGCTACCTATCCAGTGAAGAAACTGGCTACAGCACCCTGCCCCGAGGCAGATGGAGAGCTTGGCATTCACTTACCTAAGACATCTTACTCTACACGTCAGGCATACAGTGCACAGAGGTCCAGCCCAAAGAGCCAACCGGGTGCTACACATCACCTTTGAAGATACGGTAGTCGCCCAGTCAAGACCGGCGCCTCTGCGAGAATCAGGTGAGCGTTACATGGACCCTGCCTTGCTTGCCTTGCATTTGCTTCGTAAAAGTGTTGGTACTGAGTTGGTTTCATACCCTGCCTTTTTCTCTCCCTTTCTAACGAATACTAGAGTGCCATCTAGGTTAAGCACTCACCTCTGTCTGCAAATAAGTGGTGTCTTTGAACCTAGACCTGTCGAAATATTGTTATGGGATTGATGTATACTTATAGTAACTGTGATTGAAGTTGTTTGCCATAATAGTGCCAGTGTGTTTTTCATAGATGTGTTTTTAAATAAATAATTATATATCTTTACACCCAAGCTCTGATCCGTGTCTGCTTGTTCTACTGTGTAAATTGCCCTATCTTGTATACTCTATATACTGCCTAACTCGTCTTGAGAGAAGTCTGACTGCTCAGCCACAGCTACCAGATAAATCTGGGTGGTGCAGACTGCTACCAATTGGGTTTACTGCTAACTCCTGTAGTATTAAACTTTTTGCAGTGGTCCCAGAGGGAACTGCACAGGTTTCTGCCTAACACTGGTGTACAGCGGTGGGATTTGTATCGAGTATACAGTTTAGAGTGCTTTCCAACACTTTAGGATAACTAACCACAAAGCTTAGCACTAAAAAGCAACTTTCTAAAAACATGTCTACTATGGAAGTTTACAGTCAAGAGTCCTTGTCAGGTGAAAATACTGAGAGTTTGAGAGCTCTCTGTAGACAAGAGAATCTTTCTGTAAGAGGCAAGAAAATAGAACTGATAGCAAGATTGCTGGAAAACCAAAGTCTGGGTACTGGTTCAGAGGAACTGACTTCTCCAGCAAATGTAGATAACAGTCATGGTGTTGATCTAAATCAAAGTTCTGATGATAGTGATGAAGAGGCTGAAGAGGAAGGAGAGGCTAATGAAACTGTCTCCCCTACCCCTCTGTCTGCCTTACCAGCTGTACCTACTGGGCCTATAGCAGGTCCCACACTAAGTCCTCAAGTCCTTGAACTAGAAAAAATGAAAATAGACTTGGAATTCAGAAGGATTACTGCTCAAACTGAACAGAAACACCAAGAAGTGCAACAACTTCTTAGGCTCAGAGAAATGGAGCTCAAGCATGAGTTAGAAATGAAAAAGTTGTCTGTTGAAACTGTTTCTGTCTCTGGCTCCTCTAGAAGTTCCAGTCCCAAAAGACCCCAGATGCCTGAAGAATTAATTGGTATGTATGAACCAAAGTTTGATTGGCTGAGTTTGTTTGAATATAATCATGGGCTCCAGAACATCACAGGTAATGAGCTACTTACATGGTTGTTCTCTAGGCTCCCCCCTGTTGCAACTGATGCGGTAATGGAGTTGGGGAGGAGGATAGGAAAGAGTATGAAAGTGTGAAACTAGCTCTGATAGCTAGATTTGGGAAGACCCCTTCCCAGTATCTTAAGAGGTTTAGATCCCTCAAAAAGCATGATGGTACCCCTTGGGCTACCTGGGTGAGTGAAGGGTTGAAAAACTTAGAGGGATGGATTAAGGATTACAAGGTGAACACTTATGAGGGTATGAAGAATCTTTTTATGTTGGAGTCAATTTATGATGCCTGTTCTCCTGAGCTCAGACAACACTTGGCTGATTCAAAGGAATTGGATTCCAGGAAGCTAGCTAAGGCTGCTGACTTGTGGGTTGCCAACAGGGATACTCATAAGGATTCTGGGGCAACTCAGAAAGAGGATGAGGGAAAACAGCCTAAAAAAGACTCAAAAGAGAATTCTAATAACTCAAATTCCAAAGAGGGCCCCAAACAAAACCATTAGGGTAAGCCACAAGGAAAACCACAGCAGAATAGTGTACCTTCTGGCCACAAACCAGAAGGAGGTCAGAACAAGCCACCATTCCAGAGAGCATTTGGAACATGTTATCGCTGTGGGGCAACTGACCATATCAAAGGAGATCCAAAATGTAAGGGTAAACCTACTGGGATCAGCACAGTCTCCTTAGCCTTCACTCCTGAGGAGGGAGTCCAAATGACTAGTGCTCACTTTGAAGTCTTTGCTGAAGAACCTTGGGCTCTTCAAGCAAGTGTATCAGTAGAGTCAATGGATCTGGTTAGTAATCAGAATAGGAGTGTGTGTGTGACTCTATACCAGAAAACTCTAAATGTTATTATGTGGACAGTGTTCTTGTCAATGGCCAGGATACTCCTGCCAGGCGAGACTCTGGGGCCAGCAGAACAGTAGTGGAAGAAAGCTTTTTCAGGCCTGAGGATGTTGCTAAGGCACCCAAAGGTCCCACTAAGATGTCTGCAGGCCCTGTCCAAATGGTTCCAATTCCACCAGCCCTCATTCAGTGTAATGACATGACAGTGTTGATTCCTGTCAGTGTTCAGACTGAGGTGCCTGGGAGAGTCCTGTTGGGGAATGATCTAAAAACTCTAGGAGTAGTATCCAGTACCCCCAGGCCTCCCAGTATGGAGAAACAGAACCAAACCAAATTGGATAGAGAGGCCACTTTAAGGAACCACTCTATGCCTGTGGGAACCTCTACTGAGACCCCCACTACAAGTCCTGGTGTTGGTAAGTTGACCTCTGACCCAGGCAAATTTCAGGTAAAAATGTTAGGAAAATGGGAGCCTCAACCAAGCTCCATCATTGTTCCCCCAGTTTTAGAGTCTGACTCCCCCTGCTTCTGAGGAAGAGGTGGATAGACCAACTGGACCCCTAACTAGGCCTAAGAGAACTGGTAATTCTCAGTGCTGGTGGAAAACCAGAAAAGAAAAGTCTAAGGCCAAAAACCTTCAGACTATGGGACCTTCCACTGAAGCCTCCCACCCCATTCCTAGTATGGGGAGTGAAACTCCTAAAGTAGGTAAGGTAAGATCTCAGAGGAAGGAGGAGCCTGTACCTGGCTTACCCCCATCCCCTCCAACCAAGAGGCCTAAAACCCAACCTTCTCTCAACAAAGAGGTAGGGAAGACCTCTGGAGGCCCCTCTAGATCTAAGGAGTTTCTTTATAAGGACTCCCTGGAAAAGCCTATCATAGTTTCAGTAGTTGTATCAACTTCTGAGGGACTGGTCAACCAGATCCCCTATAAATTTAAAAAGACTGATGTTCCTAGGAAGGTTTGTAGGTCATATAGCTTACAAAGGAAAACTTCTGAACCCATTGAACACAGGTCAGGGTGTCACCACCAAAATGCTGATGGTCTCTCTAGGATGTATGTCATCGACTAGAGGTATGAGATTCATCAAGGAGTGGATTAAATCCTCCTGTCCCTTAGTCTGGGGGGGGGAGGGGGGACGGGGAGTGTTAGGGAGAATTCTCAGTTTAGGTTCAATTTCCTAACCTAGTGAGTCCCCCAGCAGCTTTGCTGGATTTCTGGAGTTTATTTATTTCATCCTGCCAAGAGTGAGACTCTTTTTCTCCAACTCTTGGACATGATTTGTGGTATTTCTTTGAATGCTAATGTGTTCTATGGGCTATGGGGTCTTTTACTCCGTAGGGTCTCATGTGTTTTGCTATGTGTGTTACACCGCACCCTCCATCCGTGCCATAACACTGGGGTGTCCTAGGTGACCCCCACCATAGACTCCATACCCTGGGACTGACTACTGTCTCCCAGGGCATGTAAAGTCACCATTGGCTTTACTAGACCTAAATTTACTAACAGAACCAGTACAAACCATCCTATTGTGGACGTACTGGTAGGGGCAATTTGATTACCCCTGGGTCTGTTGTTTGAGGGGGCACTGTCCCGTCCCCCCTCGTCGAGTTTTGGCTGGTGGCAGTGGATACTACTTTTTATATTCGACTGCGAATATATTCCTATGGGATTTTCCCATTGTTTGAGGCTAATACTTTTTCTATGTAGCCTCGGTCATACCGCCGGTTTATTAAATTAAAATGAATTCACTGGTTGGTATTTTCTGCCAGAACTCGGTTTTTAAATGGCGTATGTGTTCGCCTCTGTAACTCCAAACCAAAGGTTGAGCCCTTTGTTCCACTTTTGGCGGGCTTCTGCACAGAAGCCCTCCAGAGTGGTGCCATTCTGTCTGGGTACCACAGGAGGTGTGGGAGGGGGTTTAGGCACCCTGGACTGAGTTGCCTTGCCAACTCAAGTCGCACTCTGGTGTGATTGGCCCAAGTGGTGAGCCGCCCCGCTCACCACTTAGCATGTTTGATTGACAGCTAGACTGAATGAATGGGGGTTTTCTGCATAAAAGCAGGGCTTTGGGGACTGGGACTTCAGAAGTCGCCACAGGACCTACGAATCCGACGAGGGAGAAGCTGAGCCGACCTGCAACGACGACACCACCGGTGGAGCCCTGCTGAACCGACTCACCACTTCCCAACGACAGAGGAGATCTCCCTGCTGGAGAGTCTTCTTCCCTTTGACTGGTGGGAACAACCAGTCCCTTGCTTTTTCTTCGCTTCCAGGACGTCTAGTGGTCGAAATTGCCCGTGCTGAGCACTCCGGCAACCGGATAGCCACTAACCACTGTACCGCGACCAAAAGGTGGTCCTTGTGACTGAGCACTCCGCGGCTGGTCTCTTCCCTGATGGTGCAACGATCTTCAACTTTCCTCTACGACAAGATCATCTCTTCTTCTGGCAAAGCCCCGACTTGCATCCACCACCAGGAACAACTGCCCCTGCCGGAGCTGTCTCTCCACTTTCAAGGTACTGTGTCCGCCTGGCTTCCCTTGTGACGGTTAGCGTGAGGTGTCTTAAATCCTTACCTCTCCACTGGGTCGCCTCCAGACCTTCTTAACTTTTTTTCTAAAACTGGTCCAACCTTTCTGTGACATTTTGCTACAAAGACTTGAAGTGCATTTCCAATGTGGTATTTTTGGGACATACCGCCTTGCCTCTCTCCGAGTGGGCCAGGCCTCTGAACTTTGTGATCTACAGTGGACCCTGCCTTGCTTGCCTTGCATTTGCTTCGTAAAAGTGTTGGTACTGAGTTGGTTTCATACACTGCCTTTTTCTCTCCCTTTCTAACGAATACTAGAGTGCCATCTAGGTTAAGCACTCACCTCTGTCTGCAAATAAGTGGTGTCTTTGAACCTAGACTTGTCAAAATATTGTTATGGGATTGATATATACTTATAGTAACTGTGATTGAAGTTGTTTGCGATATTAGTGCCAGTGTGTTTTTCATAGATGTGTTTTTAAATAAATAATTATATATCTTTACACCCAAGCTCTGATCCGTGTCTGCTTGTTCTACTGTGTAAATTGCCCTATCTTGTATACTCTATATACTGCCTAACTCGTCTTGAGAGAAGTCTGACTGCTCAGCCACAGCTACCAGGTAAATCTGGGTGGTGCAGACTGCTACCAATTGGGTTTACTGCTAAATCCTGTAGTCTTAAACTTTTTGCAGTGGTCCCAGAGGGAACTGCACAGGTTTCTGCCTAACACCATGGCATTGTGGGTGGAACCAGGGTAGCGGGCACAGCAGTGGGTAATGTACAGGTTGGGGTCGCAGGTCACCTGCTCATTCAGGGAGTGGTAGTACTTGCAGTTTCATGGGCCTGGGGGGGCCATCAGCGCAACATGGATACAGTCCAGGGCAGCAATTACATTTGGCATTTGGGCAATGGCATAGAACTGTGCCTTCATGGCATTGAAATGGGCTGGGGTGGTAGGCAGTGAGATGTGGCATTGCACTTGCCGCAGGAGTGCTTCAGGCACCTTGGACAACACTGCGCAGAATGTGGGCGAGTGCCATGCCATGCATCATGGCCACAGAGTGCTGGAAGGTGCCAGTTCCAAGAAATTGTAAGACAGACACTAGCTTCAGCAGTGGGAGCACAGATGTCCGGATGATGATCCTCCTCCCTATGTCGTCCTGTATTGTGGTGAGCAGCTCAGTTATGGTCTCCCTGTTGAGGTGGTGCAGGGTGACCAACTAGCTGTCTGTGAGGGTACAGGGTGAGGGCCTAACTCTGGGGATCGGTGCATGCCTTGGTTATACAATCCTTCTCCTCCTCCTCCTCTTCCTCCTCCTCCTCTTCACATCCCCTGTATTCCCTGTACCCTGGCCTGGTTGTCCTGCCTCTCTTCTTCCAGGCGCAGCATGAGCAGCTGCCTGTCCCAGCTCACAGCGGCTAGTGGCAGAATGGTGTTGGAAACAGTGTTTGGGGTATAGTTGTGCCTTATGTAGCCCTCTGGGGTGGAGTGTGTTCACCTGTGGCTTCATTTCAGACACCTGTGTTCATTTACCTCCAGCTGATAGTTGGAGGTAACTGCGCTATGTTTTCAGCGGTATTAGCGCCGCTAATTGTGCGAAGATGGACTTGTGATGTGGCTGTGTTTGTGCATCGTGTGTCCGGCTGTAATAGGGCTTGCTGTAGTGGCACCAGCTGTAATAGCGCCGGCTGCTTTTTCAGTCTGCATTATTTGCCCCGGCTCATGATCCGGCGGAGTGGTATTGGTGGTGCTAATTCCGTTACTGCCGGTTTTACGGGTTACCGCCGGACTTGTGATGAGGTACTGGACGCCAGGGTGCAATATTGTGAGTGGGCTGAGGTGTTTGGTGTGTGGGCCCACCCAGGCCAGACAGGCTGCGAGGGACGGTTGCAGAGGCCCTTCCACGGACAGCTGCAGGACCCTCGCTGTCACGGGAGAGGATCGGGGCTCAGTGGAGAGAGCCAGCACCTGCATCGGGAGCTGAAAGGAGAGAGGGATCCAGCTCCGGAGGGCCACATGACAGAGCTGAATGTCTGCTGCAGCAAGGATGCAGTGATCCCAGTGAGGAGCGGGGAGGAGGAGACCCAAACTGCGTCTCACTCCAGTGGTTGACCCGGCCAGGGCTGTGGAGAGGGCTGAAGGGTGGCAGGGGTTCTCCTGTGCGGATCTTGATGAGCCCAGTGGGTGGTGGTGAACTAGCAGCCCCACTCAGGATATCGAGCCCGGCAGGCGGTGGTGAACCTCCAGTGGGAGAGTGCAGTTGGAAACCTGGGGCCTGAGGCGGTGATATAGCAGCAGAGATGGACCCAAGGAGGCCTGCCCACACAAAGAGGCCTCCCCAGGGTGCCCTGAGCACTAAGGAAGAGGAGCCAGGGGAAAGGAGAAGCAATGGCTGCATCAACAGGCTAGGCAGTGAGCCCTTCCCAGGATGTGGGTGGCAAGAGGCAGCCTGATGCGCACCCGAACATGAGGAGTGCTGTATTTTGCTGTGGACTGCAGACACACCACCGGCAGTGAAGACCTCAGAGCAGTAGTCATACATTACTTGTACTCCAACCACACTAAGGTCTAGGAGCAGTGTTGGAACATCAGGAGGCCTGAAGGACTGGCCTGTGGTTTGGGGTCAGAAAACACAGTAGTGGCAGGTACTGGGCCCGGCAGTGAGGAGGCACAAGCAAAAAGACATGGGTGGGGACATCACCTATCAGCTGCAGGGGGGGTTCGCCCCGAATGGGGGCGAAGGAGCAAAACTTTACCGCTAGCAATTTGAGGGAGGAACCTTGCCCTGCTGAGGGGGATTTTACAGAGACTGATGCTATAACTGAAGGCCCAAGTTTGGATGACCGCAGGAGACGGATAGGACTTGCAGAGAAGAGTGATCTAGGGTCCTCCTAGGGCCCTGCATACCATGCATGGGAGTATACTGTGCACCGCTGCACTGAGGCTTCATAGGAGGGGTTGAGAACCTGCTTTGGTCACCTGCCCCCTACAGGGCGCCCAGGGCGTACTGGCTGTGAGCACTGCAGTGAAGGTATACAGACTGACATGTTGCAGAGTGCATTGAAAGGCTGCAGAGCAAGAGATTGGACCCACAGCAGAGGAGGGGCACTGCAGCTGAGGACAATGTCCACTAGAAGGCCTGGTGGAGAGACAGCGGGCCGCAGGAGGAGAGGTTGCTAGCAGGGGTCGATGTGTTGAACTTTGCCATGGAAGCTATTTGCCAGAAATTAAAGCACTCTGGGGAGACCTGCAGGTGTCCCTTGCGCACCTGACTGTTAGGGTGAGCACAGTGGAAAATAAGATTGAGGACCTGGAGAATAACCAACTCAATGCTGATATGGGGAGTAGGGCCTGATAACATCCTTGGATTTGATTCCTGGAGTGGGTAGAATGCGTCAATGGTGATTGTGTGGTATTGTTAACAGAGGGGGGAGTCAATATCTGCCTACATGATCTGCTCTCCACCGAGACTCTAACATTCCCTCTGTCATCATCCTCCTCGATCTCTCCTCTGCCTTCGCCACAGTCAACTATACCATCGTGCTCAACCGTCTCCGTGATAACCTGGGTATCACTGATCAGGCTCTGGCCTGGCTGACCTCTTTCCTCTCTGATCAACCTTCCCAGGTCCAACTTGGGACCTTCCTATCATCTATCTTCCTCTCTACCTGTGGTGTTCCCCAGGGGTCTAACCTCTCGCCCTGGCTTTTCAACCAATACCTGGCAACTCTCGCCCACTGCATTGCCATTTTCTGCTCAAATTTCCAGTGCTACGCTGACGACACTCAACTCATTTTCAGGCTGCCCTCGGCCACCTCCTCTTCCTCTCTCATCTCTGATTGCTTAACTGCCATTCAAGATTGGTGTGCTGCCAATGATCTTTGTCTGAATGCCAGCAAGACGGAGATGCTTCTCATCAGCACTCCTCCACCATCCTTTTCCCTCACTCTCTGGCCGGCCTCCCTTGGCCCTCCTCCTACCCCCACCTGCGAGGCTAAGAACCACGGGGTCATCTTTGACTCCACACTTTCCTTCTACGCCCACATCTCTGCTGTCTCTAAAAAGTCAAACTTCCTACTGCACCTCCTCAGAGGTACTCTTTTTTTTCTCCCTGTCCTTCCCCCAGAAGCTCAAGGTCTCCCAAGCGCTGGTTCTCTCTAGGTTGGACTACTGTAACAGCCTCTTTCTAAATCTACCTGCCTCTACTCTCCGCCCTCTGCAACTAATATAGAACAGGACTGCAAGACTTGTCCTTGGCCTCAAGCCCTGGGATCGTATCTATCCGGTTCTGAAATCTCTCCATTCGCTCCCAGTGGATGCAAGGATTACATTCAAAACCCTCTGCATTGTCCATAAGGTTTACTGGGGCCTGGTCCAAAATACCTTCAGCTATCCCTCCGCAAATACATCCCCTCTGGTGCTCTTCCCTCCTCTACCTCTAACTCCCTCAGGGTTAGTCGTTTTTCAAAGAAATGAGCTGAGGGTAGATCACTCTCCTCAGATGGGTTCTCCCTCTGGAACAGCCTCCCTGCCACTCTAAAACTTGAGGAGAACCATCTCTGGTCCGGAAGCACCTCAAGACCTTCTTCTTTGCTTCTGCCTTCGCTCCCCCTCGCCCCTGCTGATCTGTTCACTCTTGGCACCGTGCACCTGGGCACCCTCTGTCCTCCAGGCCCAGGTACCTGCTCACCCTGCCACCCGCCCTCACTGCCTCTGGGCCACCCCTTGCACTGGTGTCTGTATCTGTACCCATACAGTCCCCCCCTTTTTTTCTTCCTGCACTTATCAGACCTACCCTGTCTGCTGCCTTAAACCCAACACTTGTCAATTGCTGCTGCACTACCACTGTTTGTTGCCTTTATTATTTATGTATTATTATTGATCTTTTTCTCCTTTGTTCCACACTTTCCACTTCTCCACCCTTCCATGCACTTTTCACCTCCCCCTCTCCCATGCACTTGCGCGTTCTCAATGTCACTGGGCCTAGTAAGAGCATTGTTTTGTTCTCCCCTGTTGCCCACCCTTGCCTTGTTGCGCACAGAAACACTTGTGTATGAGCGCAATAGAAATAAAATATCATATCATATCATACATACCACTGGAGACTGTGCGTGCAGAGACAGCGATGGGCGACTGTCACTGTGCAAGCAATATGGGGGAAAATGGAAAATGGTCAACAAAACCTCCCATTCGAGCACACGCTTTCATCCAAGATATGTAAGCAGGTGATGGATGCAGCCCAAGATATGGCCGGAAACAATGCTGCTGATCACATGATGGACATCCTCCTTCAGCAGAAGGGGGGGGGAGGTATCAGAAAGCTTGACTCTAAAATGGATGCCCTCACTTCCAAAGTAGACCTTTTGCAAGTGCACATAGGTAAACAGGGTGCTATAATAGAGTAGGCTGAGACTCGAATTGCAACATTGGAGGATGTGTTTGCTTCTACCTCCTCGAAGGTGAAGTCACTGGAAGAAGCCATGAAGAGGCTGATGGCTAAGATTGAGGACCTTGAAAGTCGGTCATGGAGTAATAACATCTGCCTGGTGGGAGTTCGGGATATGCAGGTACACGGTTGCATGGAAGAATTGGTCGAGAAGGTCTGAAGGGATATAAATATGATCAAAATGAACTATCACCCCTGTTCATTGTTGAGTGAGCTCACAGAGTCGCTGACCAGAGTCTGGTTCCTGCTGCACCCCCAGGGCCTTTTATAGTCAGGATAATGAACTTCATGGACAAAAACATCATCTTGAGGCTGTCCAGGCTTAAACGCGAGCTGATGTATGATGGGGACCTGATACAAATCTTCCCAGACGTTACGGCGGCGGTGCAGGCTTCTATGAAAATGTTTGCAGGTGTGAAGAGGACACTACGTGAGAAAAACATCATGTACTCTATTCTGTTTTCTGCTAAGCACTGGGTGTTACATGACAGCAAAGTACATTTCTTCACAGTTCACATCTGCTTTCGCAGAACGACTGCAAGCTATGCCTTTTGGATCGGGCTGGGGCCCTCAGGGTGCAGACAAAACCTGAATGAACCTATGCGGGATGTTGCATGACAATCCCCCTGTTTTAATGGTGCGGCATAGGGGGTATGTAAAAACTGCATAAGTGGTTGATGCACACTTATGATAGCTCTGATCTTGGTTGAATCGAGCACCCTTCTCTATGTGCCACATGTTTGTTGTTAGTACTAAGATGGGTGGGGTCTAGGTTATACCGCACAGGTTGGGTCTGACTGTGTGGGTTGGGGCATGGGTGGGATTGGCATTTGTTCCACATGTTTGGCTTTGTGCTTTTAAGATAATGGGCTGGAATCGGTGTGCTCAAGGACAGAAACTGTATCGCTCAGGGAGGAATGCAAGTATGAACAATGGGTAGGGATCTAAACTGGTAAGACGGCAATGATATACTGGAGGCAGTGGGGGATTGTGTTTGTGTAGACCTCAACTAGTGCTTAAATTGGTCACATGTAATATAAGGGGTAATAATCATCTGCATAAGGCCAGAAAAAGGAAAGGGTGGCCAGGAAAATCATTTTTTACATGAAATGGCATAGTATTAATGTGGCCTTTATTCAAGAAACACATTTTACAAGCACATCTGACTCTGAGTTCACTACACAGTGGGGTTGTCATAGATACTAATCAAGAGTACCAAACAGAAGCAAGTAGGTTGCCTTGCCCTCATAATGCTCAACAGGCCACCAAAATGTCAATAAAATTACTTCAGGCTGGACAATAAATCCAGTGCAAAACACTCCTATTAATAAACAAATGAATTGTTTATCTCTACAAATCTCTCAACAGACATCCAACTGTATTAAAAAATGCACAAAAATATTTAAGCATTTTATTATTGTTAATACACATTAAAATTCAACAGTACATAAACACACAACACATTTCTGGAAAAATAGTCCCTGCAAAATTGCAATAAAGTACAAGCAAACATATGTTAAACCACCATAAAGTGCATCATGCATAAAAGTGCTAGCTAAAATACAACGGTATTCAAATGGGCTGTATGCGGTTACTGTATACAGCTATCTGACTAATGGAATTTGTATCCAGCAAACAGTCTAAACATGGTCACACAATGATCACATGTACAATCTTCAATATTCCTGTTCTTGAATGGACACCCTCTACCTCATCAACTTTAGTATTGAAACAAATGTATGCACATTTTGGAAATTAGACTTTTGATCTAAAATAATAGCTTAATTGGTATTCCACTTGAGCACTGGGCTTTTTTCCACATTTTATATTCGCAACCAGAGGGGCGGCCTTAATTTCTTAAATGAAGTCCTCCACCCACAAACACTTCTAGGTTTTCGAAAAAGAGAGCTTCCTTCTCCGGACACTGTGCCCATGTACTAGTGAGAATCCCAATATGTCTTATCACAAAACCATCTTGTTTTCATCCCATGATCAATGCAACAAAATTGACGTCAAATGTGTGATGCCATTGTCTTTCTTTTTCATCCTAAGGGGACTTAATAATAATAATAATAATAATAATAACTTCACATTCATCTTTCAGAAGGGCAGCCTCTTTGACACTTGTCTTTCTGCAACATCAATATTAACTACAACTTCAGCAGTTTGCATCTTTGTGACTTAACTACTTTTCAGAAAAGACAAGATTGACGTTGGAGTCTGTAAGAGTATTTAGCATTTTTTTTCATGCAGCACCACTGCATGGGTTTGGTGCATTGCTATAATGTGGTACAGCAAGGCATGTGTTGGAATATGTAAGAGTATTTAGCATTTTTTTTTTTCATGCAGCACCATTGCATGGGTTTGGTGCATTGCTATAATGCTGTACAGCAAGGCATGTGTTGCCAGTGTGACATGGACATGTAAATGAAAACAGGCTATTCAGTCAAAAACGATTTCTACATCTAAAATGCAAATAATTTTTTTTTCACAGTTAAAAGCATATATTTTTTTTCTCACCTGAAATTCCTCTGTTGCAGGAGACACATTTGAGGATCTATGAACTAACCTCATTAACAATACTAACTCATTAATAATATAATGTGTTCTCCAGTGCAAAATGAGATGGAAAATGACAGGCTCTGAAAGTAATTTTAAACGCGCATCCAGATTTTTTTTTCTTTGCTTCTATCTGCGCTCTGTCCACAGTATTTGCAGAAAGCAAAGACTCGAATAAGCAGGAAATCAGTTTGGTTACAGTTGCAACTGTATAAGCCAAGCCATTGTTAAAGGAAAGGAGGGTAGGACATGATAGAATTTCATTGGTTGAACTCGTTTGGCAGGCTGTAACAGAGTTTTGCTAATGAATCTCGGGGAAGAAGAGAGGAGAAGGCATTTTACCCAGCTGGGAGAAAGACCTGGCTGGTGGCTGGGGATTTTCCTGATTGAAAAAGCAGATCCCAGTGCACTGCTGCAGAGACTAGGAATTCTAGTCAATAAGCCCCGGTTTGAGTGACGGCAGATGCTCGTCCTTGCTGGGGTGATTTAAGAAGAATTCATTGAACCACTTCCAGAAGGCGACCAGCCGACGAATTTCACATGCTGGACAGGCCTGGTAATTATATTACAGAGTGTGGGGGCAGTGTGTATGTGTGCGAAACTATTCAGTCAGCGTGGAAGAGGGAACTCCAGTGTTTTATCAACAGGTTTAATGTTGCGAATTGAATATGTTCTCGCCGCTCTCTTCTCATTTTGTTACAGATAAGGTTGTTACTGTGCAATTTCCATTTATTTCTGTAAAAAGAGTAAGATCGTGTTGAAATGCAATTTTTTACAATACACAAAAAATATCTGAAAGCAGACGGATAGTGTGTTTTATTTTTCTCTTTTATTTGTGCATCTACCAACACAGTACTGATAATATGGGGAGAGGTTTAGACAGTGCAATTGTCATTTTTAAGCTAGCTAAAAATAAGACTTAGCGGTAGCTGTGTGCATGATTCCATTCAGTATATAAGTGTATGTTTACTCAACGGAACATAATAATAATATAATGAAATAGACTGCTGCTGGAGGTACATGAGTCAGCAGAAAGAGAGGCCCTGGACATAGTTCACCGATGTAGAAAAGTTGGTGATAAATATTGCATGTTAGCTCGCTGTCGTAGATAAGTCAGTGAGGACAGCCCATGGTGGCACTCCAATTGAAAATGTGGTGTTCCTGAAATGTAAGCCTGAGGCCTCTCTAGTGATCACACGAACAAACTAAGCAAAAATAAGGGGTTCTGGATATTGGGGCCACATATAAAACAAAGGAATTATGCTCACCAGAAATACCACCAATAACGCATACCAACATAATGTATACCACTAAATGTATCTGTGTGCTGAAATAATGTATGTATACTGTAGTACTATATACCAAATCTAATCTGAATGCAAAGAGTGATTATTACTGACTTATTTTCATTTTGGCGGTAAGAAAATACCACCAGGCCCCAAATCTATACAAAATACCCAACATATTTATGGTGCGTTGCAGGCCGGGACGGGAAAGTGATCATAGAGCACCTACTGGGCGTGGCAAGTGTGTCTCACACTACCATCTGTACATTAAAGGGAACCCATTTCATAATAACAGTGTGTCACCAAAACGAATTTCAGAATGTCACAAAGGGAAACCACATTCTCAGAACTAGTGCAATATTTAGAGGCAAAGTTGTTTGCACATGGGACGTGGTAATCAAACAGTACCTCGGAATGGCATGACCGCATTCAGGGTGAGGTGCAGAAAGAAAAACTAGACAATATTTTTGCAGAAGGCAGCATAATTCAGGTCTGCCTTACAAGGTTATTGAATGCAGCCGATAAAAGTGCAGAGAAAGACTGTTTAATACGGCTATGCGCCAAAATATGGTTTATTTTGAATAGGTCCCTGCGAATGCAAGAAAATGATACCCAGCTAATTAACAGGTTAAAGACTGACTTACCTGGGGCAAGTAAAAAAGAGGAGATGTTAAGAACAGAATTAGAAGGATGTCAGAAAGACATGCAACTAAAATGCAGAGATTTTGATATTCAGTTGTCCAAAAGCAAGAAACAGTTTGAAGACAGTGAGCAAGAATTGGTACACTTAAAAGCCTTAGTGGATCACATTAGACAGGATAAAGATGAGATTGTTTCAGAAATGCAGATTTTACAAAAAGAAAATTTTGAAAAAGAAAGTGATCTCCAAGGTGCAGAGCAAGAAATGGTTAAAATGATTCAAGAAAGAGACAAGAGAAACAAAGAATTCAATGAATGCCAAATGCAAATGTGCGACATGCAGGAGGTAATAAATAAAATGAGTGATGAAAACAACTATCTGCAAAATGAAGCACACAGGCTCCTTAAAAAGTGCAAAGACTTAGAACAACAAATGTGCATTCCCAGGTCCCAGGAGAGGCGGCAGGGTACTACATTCAATGGAGTGGAGGTGAATTCTAGTTCTGCCCAAAGAGGTAGTGCTCCAGCGATTGGGCCGGTGACTGAACTTGGTTGCAGCACCCTTGGGGGATTTGATACTCCCATTGGGGGCAGCCACCAATCCCATACACCTGGAACCAGGAATGAGTCACCAAGTAGTGCAATTCCATGCATTGCAACAAGTAGCCCCATAAAAATAATGAAATCTATTAAAGCTCTGATCAAACCATTTAAAAAAGGAGGGGAATGCTGCATTGAGGATCACTTAGAAGCGGTTCATGACATTTTTAAAGCACTCCAGATACCTAAGGAACAGTACAGACAATATTTTCATTTAACTTTAGATGCTCCGACGGCCAGCATCATAAGGGGATTAAATGAACAGCAGAATATGACATGGGTGGAGTTTGAAAAATAAATTAGGCGTCATTTTTCTCCTTTCCAGTCATTAGAGGAGGCAGAGAAAGTGTCATGATGCCTGCCCCCGGGAAGCCAGACCAGGCCCAGCAACCCCGGAAGCAGGCATCATGTAATTTGGAGCATGCCCAAAAAACCCCAGTTAGGGGCTGTTTGGGTGCAGTCCTGGCGCCTATGGCGCCAGGCTCATAAGGATAAAGTCAGTCCTGGCGCCATGGGCGCCAGGCTCATTACAGAAAACCTACCTAATGCAGACCATGCTGCATACTCACCTGGTGCAGACCATGCTGCACGAAGCCACAAGCCAAATGGGGCTTAGGAGGGACTATTTTACCTAAGGGACTACCTTTTTCTCGGGTGGGGCCTGTGGAAGAATACTTACCTGGGACTTCTTCCTAGGCTATTTAAACCACGCCCGGACAGCCACACGTGCTTCGCGTTATTCTACATTCAGCAGTGTAACGCTCACCGTGCCTCCAGCATCTTCCAGTCTTCAGCCACGCCCGCTTCAGTCCTGGACCACCTGGAAACGAAAAGAAAGAAGGAGAAGAGGTTCAAACTTGAAACCTTACCTGAATTCTTGATCCATCGCGCCGTCGATCTTGAAGGAGTCATCGCACGCTCATCGTCACGCACCTCGCAGCGCCGCGCTGTGCCCACCATCCAGTGCAGCTTTTCCTCACTCCATCGCGGACTCTGCATTTCCAACCGCTCTCCGATATCTATGGGGACAAGAAAAGCCAGGTGAGCACGGGAATGCAAAAGGGCAATACAAGCTACCCCCAAAGACTTATCGGATTACCACGGGGGGTACTCACCTCATCTCGGGTCGGCGAAGTTAACTCTGCATCACCGCCGCACCCCGGCCCCTAAAGGGAAACCACTGGACATTACAAGCTACCCCCCAAAGACTTACCTGATTTACCGCAGGGGGTACTCACCTCATATCGGGTCGGCGCAGTTAACTCAGCATCATCGCCGTACCCCGGCCCCTAAGGGGAAAACCACTATAGACTTACCTGACTCTCACCAACTGCCCTTTGGACTCTTCGTGGTGGTTAAGTCGGCAACCTACAAGGAATCGGAAAGAGTGAAGATCAGACATTTGAACTCTTACAAACTATTGGATCCTAGAGTCAATACTTGAACTCAGCAATTCCTCCACGCCAGTGAAGTAACTGGTCGTCTACGCGCCCCTGCGCTCGATGCAGGATGGAGAGCTCACCTTTCTAAACCGTCAGGTGAGAACAAGAGGGAACATCGGAAGTGGTCAGTGGGCAGACAACGGGAGTGGAAGGTGGGTTAACACTCGAATTACGGGAGGTTAATTCCCTTTCGCCTTTGCAGAAAGATACTCAAGCGAGCCGACAAACGAAGTAAGTGGGGGTGTCCAGCCAGTCATCTCGGCTCTACGTGGCACCAGGCCAGTCCAGATCGACGTCCCCGTGGGAACCAGGTGAGCGTAACAGAAAGTTGCTTATACACTTACTGCTGGGCCTAATACATCCCCTCGCCAGTTTTTACAAGACTTAAAAAGAGCATTTTCTCGCTTTGATGTATCTTTTGACCCCAATTCTAATGAATTTAAAACCGCCTACTTCTATGGGCTACAGAAAGACATCATATCCCAATTGGTTCGTGAATTTGATTGTGACAAGTCCCTTGAGTGGATTGTGCATCAAAGCACAAAACTATATGAGGTACTCTATTGTCAGGGTAGAGAAAGTGATAAAATGAAAGATACTAGACCTAAATCTAAAGAAACCTCAGCAACAGTGATGGAAATCAGGTCAGCCAAAACGTCCCTTGAGTCTGCTCAAAGTCTAGGTAAAAATAATTTGGCACCTGAACAAAGGGTTAATCAACAAAGGTCATCACACTCTGCACCAATGTTTCAATCACATGATCCTAGTAATAGGGAGAGCTACATCAGTCCTAGGTTTTTAGGAGATAGGCCCCAGGCAGGCTATGGGCCTGATATGTCAGGTATGAACTATAATCAGAGACAAAATCAAGATCAAAGAAATGATGGTCCCTACCAGACATTGGGGACACAGAGCAAATTTGATCCCAACACCATGATATATGGTAATCAAGATAGACCCCGATATGTGGATCGATTTGCTGATAATGGGAATCAACATAGGGGTCAGTACCCACAACATGAGAGACAGGACATGAGACAGAACATGAATTATACTCCACGTCAGTACAATGATTCCCCACCAGGGGACTACAACCAAAGGATGGGTGCACCCCGCTCCCCTCCACAAATGAATCAAGAGTTCAGAAACTATCCCAATAGAAATCACTCACCTGAGAGGTATCAGAATAGATACAATCAGGGAGAAAGCAACCAATATCGATCTAGGCCACAGAGGGAGGATTCTAGAGAGATGGAAAGGTTCCAGTGCCTTGAGGCCCAAGTGAAAATGTTAGCTGAACAAATAGGGAAGCTTTGTACAGCACAAAAACAGCCATCAAAGGAGGGGGCTGATGGCCATAGCAATGACCGGGGGGCTTCTTCTGAAAAGTGACTAAGTACTCATGATACCTACAGCGCCGAAAAGACAGATTGCTCTGATGTAATTTCGCATAATGACTCTGAGATGTCTAATGATTTAAAAGTGAAAATGCCAGTAAATGAACATGTAACAGAAAGTGCAAATACTTCTAAAAGAGAGGTACGGTTTAACCTAGAGCTAAATCAAACATTGGAGATTTGTACAAATGAAATAAGAAAACCTGAAACTCCAAGAGAACAAAGAGACAGATTTAAGAAAAATGACTCATGCATGGGGAATACCAGTAAACAGGGAGTAAGTGGGGATGCTATGATTTCTTCCCTGGGCAGTCAAAACAATGACCAAACACAGGCAGAAAAAGGAAATACTCCAAAGGAGGGTACATGCCAATCACCTGAAGAATTCTTTGAGCCACATATCTTTGAAGAGGCTGAAAGGGCTGGTACCACACTAAATGATGACAAATGCACAGAATTAAACAATGACAGATTGCTGAATGATGTTGCTACACATGTTCAGTTGGAGGGTTGTAATGTGGCCTCTGATGATACCTGGATGGATAGGCGAACAGTGGCCACACTCCAAAAACCTCTGAACATGGAGAAATTAATAAAGTATCTCGCGCAGAAATGGGTAAAAAGGAGGGAAAAATGTCTTTCCATTTACCAATGTGCTTAGCCAAAAGTGAAAAAGGCCTGAGAAAGGTGAGTCCTGAAATCAGTAAGAATTCACACTTCTCATGTGTATTAGAGGAGGTTGAGGACAGGTATTATGCTCCCATCACTGTAGAAGAAAAATGCCAAACATTTGCAATGATTGACACTGGCGCACAGGCCACAATTATGTCCAAGGAGCTGGTAAAGAGTATCAATGAAGGGAGATCCCCACAGAATCAGATCACAGTGAAGGAAAATCAAGGTCCAGTGCATAACTTTAATGGGGAGGAGGTGCCCATCATAGGTGTAACTGAGGTTGACATAAAAATAGGAAAGCACAGAATGAAACAAGAGGTATTGATCACATCTATTTGTGAAATTCCATTTCTGATGGGGACAGATTGCCTGAAAAGATTGTCTCCTCTCATAGATGGGGTGAATGGAGTGCTGTGGTCCTTAACCAAAAAACCATTGAGACCTAAGAAACTAAAATCACAAAACAGCAACATAAATGAATGTCACACCGTTGCCAAAACAAATGATGCTGTGGAGGTATATCTCCAGAATAGTTGCATACCTAGTGTCACTGTTATATTAATGTGTCAAGACAAAATGCAGAGCGACAATGAAAAACTACCTGTACAAATATACTTGGACCCAAGGAAAAATTGGCAGACCGCCATAGATGACCACACATTACATTTTTATTTAAAAGAAAAGATATGCAAACAAAATATTACTCCTAAAGCAGATTCAGAAAAACACATTACCACTCTTGCTGAAATACACAAGGAAGATGAGCAATCATGGGTTCATGTTGGTATAAATGACTGTTTTAAAACAATAAAAGCCACTTTAGCGCTTCAACAGGAGAGGAGCTTCATTAATGAGAAATTGTTGCAAAAAATAATGGAGAGGGAGGAAATCCCGAAATTTAGAATTAAAAACCAATATGTTTCTGGGTTGAACAGTCCAGACTTAAACCGAATTGCAGGCAGATGCATGCTTAAAATTAGCATTGGGCAGAAAACTATTTACCATAATGTATGGATAGCGAGTGGAGCACAAAATGATTTTTACATGGGCAATGACATCATGCACAGAATGTGTATGGTGTTAGATTTCCTTAATCAAAAAATATGGTCACGCCTAGGTGGGCCGGCACCTGAATTTGAAGACAAAAGAAGGGCTTATCATTGTGCACAACTGGTTCCTTATGCAATCGAACTACAAATGAGGAAAGATACTATTATTCCTGCATTTACAAAACAGTTTGCAATCTCACTGAAATGCAAAAATGGACAGCAGATGAAAGACTCTGATGCATTTGTGTGCCTGAATGAATCCATAAAACAGCAAGGCCTGAATTATGAATACATTCCATTGGTAGATATTGGTGAAGGGCCTGTAAGAATTATGGTAAATAATAAGGGTTGTCAAGATATTCACTTAGAGGAAAACTCCCCATTAGGAATGGCCATACAAAAATCACATTATACTGCAGATCTAAATAACATGGTGAGTAGATGCCAAGGGTGAGTTGCCAGAATACCTGGACTCTCAGCCCAAAGGAATATTTAAAATTCATTCTGTGTACCCTTATGATTCAAGTGAGACAGTGTGCTGTTATCAAGAGAGTTGTATAACATTTGATTTAAGTGAAAATGAAATGGAAAATCAGCCCATTGAAATGGAAGCTGACATGACAAAACATTTAAAAGTGGCAGCTTTACAAAGAGACACAGTCACACAGCTAGAGGAAAGCGCTGCGATTCCACTACCAGAACATTTTCCGGAATTTTCCAAAATGGTAGAAGAGCAGATCTCCTTAGCGGATGCTTGTGACAACAATGAGGATAGAAACGAATTGAGGAAGATATTTATGGAATTTAAAGATGTATTTGCAAAAGATGCCTATGATTGCGGGTTAACTAATTTACATGTGGCCACACTTCCGGAAGGGTGTAGCAGAAGTCCAGTATTTGTACGCCAGTATAGACTACCCCTGGCATGTTTAGAATCATTGACAGAGATTATTAAAAATTTAGAATCGCGAGGAATCATCAGGCCTATCCATAGCATATCCAACACGCCCATTTTAGGTGTGTTAAAGCCAAATGGTCAATGGCGGCTTTGTGCAGATTTGAGGGAGTTAAATAAAAGAGTACCAGTGTCCAGATGGCCACTGCCATTCATTGATCAGGGCCTAGCTCAGGTACATGCTTCAAAAGTGTTTACCACATTAGATCTCACCTCTGGATATTGGTGCGTGCCATTGGCAGAGGAGATACAGAATTTATTTTCCTTTACATTTGACAGGACTCAATACGCATGGGTTAGAACTCTGTTCGGGTACGTTAATAGTGGGAGTGAATTTGGAATATTTTTGAGGAAGGCCATGCCTGATGCAGCGGAAAGAGGAACCATAGTTTATGTGGATGATGTCCTGATAAAAAATGAAAGCTTAAAAAACCATTTTGATGAAATAAGGCATGTGCTTGGCCAATTGCAGAAAGCAGGCGCCAAAGTGTCTTTACAAAAAGCACAATGGTGCAAGAAAAAAGTGAATTTTCTAGGCCATGAAGTAACTGACCATGGACTAAATCCACAAAAGAAGAAAATAGAGGCCATACAAAAACTAAAAGACCCTAAAAATGTGAAAGGGGTGAAACGTTTATTAGGAATGACAGGCTATAACAGAAAGTTAATTGAAAATTATGCTGAAATCACTCAACCATTGACTAAACTGCTAAAACTAAATACGCCCTGGAAATGGGAGAAAGAGCAGTCTGAGGCAGTAGCCAAATTGAAGGCATGTCTTGTAAAGGCACCATGTTTAGCATACCCCATAAAGGATAGGGATTTCTTTATAGAAATAGGTTTCTCTGAACATTGTATGTCAGCAGTGTTATCACAAAAACATGATGTGAATCACAAAACCATTGCCTATGCAAGTAAAGCATGTTCCCAAGTTGAAATGAAATTCAATGAATGTGAAAAGGCCCTATTAACCACTGTGTGGGCGCTACAACATTTCCGCCCTATTGTTCAGGGAGAAAAAGGTGATTATTGAAACAAATCATCAACCTTTGCAATTCTTAGAGTGTAAAAGAATTAGGTCAGGTAATCTAGCGCAGTCCAGAATCACTTCCTGGACGCTAGCATTACAAGGTTTTCCTGTAGAAGTGAGATATGGCCAAAATAAAAAAGAGCCCAATTGCTCAAAGTTTAGCAAATTTACACGACTGTGCAGCTGAACAAGCATAAAACGAAATGGAAATAGAACCTAATTTACAGGAGTTTGAACAATCACCACACAAAGCTTTTGATGAAAAAACATGCAAGGACTTGCCAACTGTATATGTCGATGTTTGTGCTTTTCACATTGAAAATGACAGTAATAAACAATTTGTGTCAGGAATAGGAAATGTCTGGTTGAAATGTGAAGGTATCCCTAGCATAGGGATGAGAATTGGAGCTAGGAGCAGTCAAGTAGCGGAATTGGCAGCCATTTTTAAAGCAATTGCTACTGCAATTGATAATAAATTCAGTGAAATTGTCCTGGTGACTGATTCTGACTATGCACAAAACAGCTTTGTGGAATATCTACCTGGCTGGAAAGCGAGAGGCATGATTACATACAACAAAAAGCCACTTAAACATGGAAAAATGATACAAGCCATAGACAAATTAGTGTCAGAAAATAATTTCACAATATACTGGAGAAAAATGTGTGGCCATTTAAAAACTCCAGGAGAGGATAAAGAGGGGAATGATAAGGCAGACCACCTGGCTAAAATTGGGGCTGTGATGGGAGAATTGCTACCTATTGAACATTTACTGGGTGAAATACAGATTGATGCAGTAACACGTTCTAAAGCACCAAAGGAGACAGAACAATCAGTGGTACAATGGAGTTACAACACTCCAGACCAAGATTTGATTGAGGCACAAAAGAATGATCGAATTTTGGGAATCTATTATAACCATTTGATAGATCCTGGACAAAACCCTTTAACAGAAGATGATTGTGTGGGAAAAGAGGAATTGAGGGTGCTATTAAAGAATAAAAAATGAATTAGACTACAGGATGGACTCATGGTTAAAGAGTCCATAACAGGACAGATACAATGGGTGGTACCCCTTTCATTTAGAGGGCTAATTGCTACACCATGCACATGATGCCATAACTGCAGGCCACAGAGGTTCACATTGGAAATACTAAAAGATTATGCTTATTGGCCACATATGTCCCAAGATGTGGAATTGTATACTAGAGGATGTCTAGTATGTGCCCAATTTAAACCTGCTTCACCAATGCACAGAGCTCCACTAATGGAAAGAGGCCTAACCCTTCCATGGTCAGATTTGCAAATAGACTATGTAGGGCCTTTAAAAAGGTCGGGCAGAGGAAACCGTTATATTTTGAGTGTGGTATGTTTGATGTCGAAGTGGATTGAATGTATTCCTGCACCAGATTGTAGTGCGCAAACAGCAGCCACATTGCTAGTGAATCATGTGTTCTCCAGGTTTGGGTTGCCACAAAGAATTGAGTCAGACAGAGGAAGTCATTTCACAAGTGCTCTGATGAGCAAGGTATGGCAAATACTGGGTGTGAAAAGGAAACTACATATTGCATATCGGGCGGCTTCTTCAGGTGGAGTTGAACAGGGTAATAGGTCTGTTGTGGACATTTTTAAGAAATTTGTAGCTGAAGCAGGTTCCAGCTGGGATTTACTTTTACCATTGGTTTTGATGGCAATCAGATCAACTCCTGCCAAAGCAAAAGGTATTAGCCCACATGAGGTCTTGACAGGTAGGAAAATGGTGTTGCCGCAACACCTGCTATACAGAACACATGAGAAAACACTTGTAAGCGCATATACAGTCCATGAATACATTGATGAGCTGAGGACGCATTTACAACATGCATTTGCTTTTGTACAGAGAAATCTGGAAAGGGCTGCTGACGGTGCTAAAACATATTATGATAAAAAGTCAACAGTAAAGGAATATTGTGTAGGGGATCATGTGTATAAATTCCATTTTGGAAAAAGTAAACAGAAAAATTCCAAATTCCTAGCAGCCTGGCAGGGGCCATTCCGAATTATAAATAAAGTCTCTCCTGTAGTTTACAACATTTTTAAGACTGAAGGTGAAACAGCAACAGAACAATTTGTGCATGTAAACCAAATCAAGCCATGTCATCCAAGACATGAGATAAAAAATCTGGAGCGTGTAGAAACAGATAAAGTCCCTTGAACACAAAAAGGTCAAATAAATGGGTACAGTCAGGAGGCAGTGACAGAGAAGTTAAATAAAGATGGTTGATTATAATGGCACATAAACACTGTAATATATGTAAATATATATATAATATAAAAAAGAAGCTGAAGTTTATGGAGTCGGTGTGCAGAATGAAAATGCATTAAATATTGAATGTTGTTTTATGTATGCTTGTTCTCTATAACCTGTGCTTAATTTCAGAAGGCGAAAGAAAAAGGGCGAAATGTTTTACAAAGCATGTTTTATTTTTGGCAAAAGCGTGAAGTTAGTATTGTGCTATATACTGTTTCTTTTCTATTTGATTTAGAATATTAACATATTTGTACCGGAGGTCACAGGAGACAATGGAGTCCTGGAGTCTCCTGGATGAAGATCGAATGATGCCTGCCTCCGGTTGGAGGTGAAGACAAAATAACCGGAATGCCAAAGAAAAGATGACTTCTATAGAAAAGGGTACAAGAGTACCAAGATGGAAGAACACCCGAATGAACCAAATGATGTGACATCGCTGGTCGGGACATATCAGAGGCAGACAAGTGTCCTGGCGTATGGAGTTCCACGTATTTATTATTTTAATTAATTATTTTAATCTGTTATGTTAATTCTTTGTTTTAGTTATTTGTTTTATCTTATTGTTTTGATTGACTTCAAGTATAAAATTGAAGCACTGAACTATGGATACTTCCATTGGGAAGGAACATATGGACCCAAAGATGAATTTTGATATTATGTTGATTGGACAGTGGTTTTTCAACTTTTTTGTTTTTGCATGTGAATATTCATTTTGTTGGATTGCTACATTTTAAAAGATGGAAGGGAGTAAGTTGATTTTCCTCTAATTATGGCTTGGACTGCCAAATTCTCAGAAAAAAGGAGGGAATATGTAAGAGTATTTAGCATTTTTTTTCATGCAGCACCACTGCATGGGTTTGGTGCATTGCTATAATGCGGTACAGCAAGGCATGTGTTGGTATATGTAAGGAGTATTTAGCATTTTTTTTTCATGCAGCACCACTGCATGGGTTTGGTGCATTGCTATAATATGGTACAGCAAGGCATGTGTTGCCAGTGTGACATGGACATGTAAATGAAAACAGGCTATTCAGTCAAAAACGATTTCTACATCTAAAATGCAAATCATTTTTTTTTTCAGTTAAAAGCATATATTTTTTTTTCTCACCTGAAATTCCTCTGTTGCAGGAGACACATTTGAGGATTAATGAACTAACCTCATTAACAATACTAACAATTCTAACTCATTAATAATATAATGTGTTCTCCAGTGCAAAATTAGATGGAAAATGACAGGCTCTGAAAGTAATTTTAAACGCGCATCCAGATTTTTTTTTCTTTGCTTCTATCTGCGCTCTGTCCACAGTATTTGCAGGAAGCAAAGACTCGAATAAGCAGGAAATCAGTTTGGTTACAGTTGCAACTGTATAAGCCAAGCCATTGTTAAAGAAAAGGAGGGTAGGACATGATAGAATTTCATTGGCTGAACTCGTTTGGCAGGCTGTAACAGAGCTTTGCTAATGAATCTCGGGGAAGAAGAGAGGAGAAGACATTTTACACAGCTGGGAGAAAGACCTGGCTGGTGGCTAGGGATTTTCCTGATTGAAAAAGCAGATCCCAGTGCACTGCTGCAGAGACTGGGAATTCCAGTCAATAAGCCCCGGTTTGAGTGACGGCAGATGCTCGTCCTTGCTGGGGTGATTTAAGAAGAATTCATTGAACCACTTCCAGAAGGCGACCAGCCGACGAATTTCACATGCTGGACAGGCCTGGTAATTATATTACAGAGTGTGGGGGCAGTGTGTATGTGTGCGAAACTATTCAGTCGGCGTGGAAGAGGGAACTCCAGTGTTTTATCAACAGGTTTAATGTTGCGAATTGAATATGTTCTCACCGCTCTCTTCTCATTTTGTTACAGATAAGGTTGTTACTGTGCAATTTCCATTTATTTCTGTAAAAAGAGTAAGATCGTGTTGAAATGCAATTTTTTATAATACACAATAAATATCTGAAAGCAGACGGATAGTGTGTTTTATTTTTCTCTTTTATTTGTGCATCTACCATTACAGTACTGATAATATGGGGAGAGGTTTAGACAGTGCAATTGTCATTTTTAAGCTAGCTAAAAATAAGACTTAGCGGTAGCTGTGTGCATGATTCCATTCAGTATATAAGTGTATGTTCTCTGAACGGAACATAATAATAATATAATGAAATAGACTGCTGCTGGAGGTACATGAGTCAGCAGAAAGAGAGGCCCTGGACATAGTGCACCGATGTAGATAAGTTGGTGATAAATACCTCATGTTAGCTCGCTGTCGTAGATAAGTCAGTGAGGACAGCCCATGGTGGCACTCCAATTGAAAATGTGGTGTTCCTGAAATGTAAGCCTGAGGCCTCTCTAGTGATCACACGAACAAACTAAGCAAAAATAAGGGGTTCTGGATATTGGGGTCACATATAAAACAAAGGAATTATGCTCACCAGAAATACCACCAATAACGCATACCAACATAATGTATACCACTAAATGTATCTGTGTGCTGAAATAATGTATGTATACTGTAGTACTATATACCAAATCTAATCTGAATGCAAAGAGTGATTATTACTGACTTATTTTCATTTTGGCGGTAAGAAAATACCGCCAGGCCCCAAATCTATACAAAATACCCAACATATTTATGGTGCGTTGCAGGCCGGGGAAGTGATCATAGAGCACCTACTGGGCGTGGCAAGTGTGTCTCACACTGCCATCTGTACATTAAAGGGAACCCATTTCATAATAACAGTTTGTCACCAAAACAAATTTCAGAATGTCACAAAGGGAAACCACATTCTCAGACCTAGTGCAATATTTAGAGGCAAAGTTGTTTGCACATGGGACGTGGTCATCAAACAGTACCTCTTAATGGCATGACCGCATTCAGGGTGAGGTGCAGAAAGAAAAACTAGACAATATTTTTGCAGAAGGCAGCATAATTCAGGTCTGCCTTACAAGGTTATTGAATGGAGCCGATAAAAGTGCAGAGAAAGACTGTTTAATACGGCTATGCGCCAAAATATGGTTTATTTTGAATAGGTCCCTGCGAATGCAAGAAAATGATACCCAGCTAATTAACAGGTTAAAGACTGACTTAGATGGGGCAAGTAAAACAGAGGAGATGTTAAGAACAGAATTAGAAGGATGTCAGAAAGACATGCAATTAAAATGCAGAGATTTTGATATTCAGTTGTCCAAAAGCAAGAAACAGTTTGAAGACAGTGAGCAAGAAATGGTACACTTAAAAGCCTTAGTGGATCACATTAGACAAGATAAAGATGAGATTGTTTCAGAAATGCAGATTTTACAAAAAGAACATTTTGAAAAAGAAAGTGATCTCCAAGGTGCAGAGCAAGAAATGGTTAAAATGATTCAAGAAAGAGACAAGAGAAACAAAGAATTCGATGAATGCCAAATGCAAATGTGCGACATGCAGGAGGTAATAAAAAAAATGAGTGATGAAAACAACTATCTGCAAAATGAAGCACACAGGCTCCTTAAAAAGTGCAAAGACTTATAACAACAAATGTGCATTCCCAGGTCCCAGGAGAGGCGGCAGGGTACTACATTCAATGGAGTGGAGGTGAATTCTAGTTCTGCCCAAAGAGCTAGTGCTCCAGCGACTGGGTCGGCGACTGAACTTGGTTGCAGCGCCCTTGGGGGATTTGATACTCCCATTGGGGGCAGCCACCAATCCCATACACCTGGAACCAGGATTAAGTCACCAAGTAGTGCAATTCCATGCATTGCAACAAGTAGCCCCATAAAAATAATGAAATCTATTAAAGCTCTTAATAGACTGTCTTGTCTTGACTGTATGACTGTAACTCGGAGGCGGCCTCAATCGCTGTTTGTCTTGGCACGATTGTAAGAGGTGCGGCTTGAGTTGAGGACGCGAGGACGCGAGGACGCGGCACGGAAGACCGTTCTTTGGGTCCTTTCCTCGATAGGAAGTGAGCCCGCCTGCGCTGGTCTCTGTTGCCCTGCGTCCCTCGTTCGAACGTTGCGTTAGCCTGCCTCGGAGGGGTGTGCAGCGGCTGCGGCGGCACAGCATCGCCCATAGGAGGAGGAACGGCTGAACGCACGGGAGGCGCTGGACCCACGGAGCATCTTGTGTGTGCAGGCTTTGGCGATCTGGACGCATTCCAAACGCGCCGCTGGTCGGGGCCGCAGGCCGCAGGAAGGAAGAGCGACTCCTTATGTAGTGGAGCTGCGGTGGGTAATTTGAGTAGGAGTGAGGTCGCGGAGGTCGCTGAGGGAGTCACATCGTTTATAGTAATTATATTACTAAGCTTACTAAGTGACATTTATTTATTTTAAGCAAACCCTTCCTCTTTTTACCCCCCCTCCCCCCCCTGTTTTTCGACTCCTCTTACTTTTACACCTAGTTTCCCTCTCTCGGCTCAACCCCACGGTGTTCCCACCACTTGGTGAGGAGTGAGGAGTTTTATAGGGGAGGCTATATCCTGCGTGCTTAACTACTGCCTGAGGGCTTTTCTGAGGGGGGCCACGTATTTGATGCGCCTTGCCAGATTGCTAAAACCAGTTCAGGGCACCTGCCGTAATCTGGCTTTGATTGGGGTGCAGTCGCAACCCGGATTGGATTCGGGGGTAGCCAAATTTAGAATATTGTTCAGTTTATAGGCACCTCGACTTTTGTAATAATCTGAATGGCGCCAGAGAAGAAAACAACACAAAGTAAATACAATCTCCGTAAGGCAAAGAAACATGTGGAGAAGTCACCCCTGACGAATGATGTGATGATAAAAGCCAAAACAAAGAGCAAGGGGAAATCCTCTTCATCTATCCCTATGGGACAGGGAGCCATAACTGGTTTCTTCGTCCCTCTTCCTCCATTAGAAAGCAACTCCACGACCATCGAAGATCCTGCCACAACAGATGATAAGGGAGGCGATCTTATGAGTTCCACTAACTTTGACGATATAGACAATAACTCATTGCTAGACCTGTGTTTAAGTATCCAGCGTGGGATGACTCCCCACATTCTTAGGCCATTGGAAAACACAGGTATGCGACCGGAGAATATCTCTATGACGTCTGTTGATAACTTCATAGGACATGAGGTACCTCTGGGCCGACTGTCAGCCTCCCCTAATTTAGTGATGGTGTCTATGGAAGACGGCCCAGAGGTCGATGAAGGAAATCTCTCTACCTTGTTCCCTGGAGCTAAGGAACTGGCCGAGATCCAATCCTCAGTGGCCTCCCTGCAATTTGCACTTAAAATTCTGCTCCAAATGACGGGTCGAATACTTACAAACACTAATCCATTGCCCAAACCACAAACTGAAGAAAAGAATTATGAAGAAGAAGCGGAGATTAACCTATCGGAGGCCATAGGTATCGCTGTGGAAATAAATACGATACCTGATAAAGACTTGGGAAATGAGGACTTGAATGAGTCAGTCTTCTATTCCCGTAAACAACGTAAGATGGCTAAGAAAGCACAAAAAAACAAGGTAAATATGCCCCAAGGAACTAAAGAAGACAAGATGTCGCATACTGGGGGGCGCTCAAAAAAGGCAAAAAAAAGGGCAGCCAGAGCTAATAAAAAGCTGAGCTCTGGTGAAGGTCGCCTCTGCAGTTGGCTTATCCCTCAACAAGACCCGTACCCAGTCTCACCGTCCAAACATGATCAATCGGTGACGGTGGATTTAACAGATGAAGCAGAAAGAATCCCGACTGTAGAGGAAGTTGAGGACCAGGTAGATGTATGGGAACGATTTGAGGCTGACCTCCATGAGGTAGAGGAAACTCGGCCCAGGCATCCTGACTTGGTACTTCAACCTGTACCAGCCCCGTCTAGTCCGAGCACCTCTACTGGTAGACCTACTAAGGAAGGACTAGAACTCGCAGGGAACAGAATCTGTCTGATCAAAAATCTGTATAAATCCTGGGAACATGGATGGCTGCCACGTTCAGAATTTTTAATTCGGCTGCATTCGGTCCCCGAACTACGCGTTTTGAAGTCAGAGGATTTTCTGTTTGTGGAACCTTTAAAAGGCCCTAACTCCTGTGTGTCTGCAATCCACTGCAAATTTCTATCCACCGCACTGATGCTCAGGAAACATCGTGAAGATCTGAGGGCTGTCGACATCGAGGTGGATGCAGTCTTGGACGAAGCCGACCCAAGTATCGAACTTGCAGTTATAAACGGGCCGGATACATCAGTAGAGTGTCCTTGGATACCTAAAGGAAGGAAAGTGGAGGTTGCTGACGTCCAGCTGGTCTTAAAATGGCTCGCTGAATCTATACCTGAGGTCATACCTAAACATTGAATGCTAACTTTGTTATCTTGGAACACGAGAGGTTTTGCGCATTTATTGTCTCTTGAGGGGTCGGTCAATTTTATAGTAAAACACAGTTTGATATGCCTACAGGAGACTTGGGCAATGGATATCTTATTACTTGATGGTTATGTGAATTATCAATCTTATGCTAAGAAGGGAGACAAAGGTAGACCGTTTGGAGGGCTCTTGATAGGTGTGATCAGCTCTCTGCCCTCGAGGCAGATACACTGTAATGAGTGTGATAACATGCTGGCAGTGGAGGTCGAATATGGAGCACAAGTAGACAAGGGGAGGGTTTTGTTAATAAATATATACAATCCCCCGCGCATGGGAGCTAGTGAATCTATCCAAGACGCACTGCATGAATTACTGGCTTCTTGGTCTGTCTTGCCAGGTAATCAAGCAGTGATAGTCGTGGGCGACTTTAATTGTCGTATCCCTGCTGTGACAGGAAAAAACCCCCAAAATCCCAAGTTAAGAGAGAAACATCTATTAATCCATAATAAAACAGACAGTGAAGGACCTCGTTGGTGTAGGCTGTTCAACGAATGGGATTTGGAAATGTTGAATGGATACACGAATAGTGATTTCCCAGGGAAACACACTTGGTCCAATGGGCTATATAGTAGTACCCTGGATTACATTTTCATGTGCCCTAATATGCTCCTTTTGGTAGAAGACATGTTCGTATCCCCAAATAAATGGAGTGATCATTCAGCTCTCCACTGTACACTAAACTTACAACTGAGAGCTCCCGACAAGTGCAATATGGGCATAGTTCATGCGAACAAATCAGGCTCGTGTATTAGATGGTCGATTAAAAATATTAATCAGGCTGCAATGGCACTCGAATGGGACAAATGGTCAAATCTACCTAGCTTCCAATCCATGTCTATTGAATCCATCGAAAATTGGATAAAAGCCTTCTCTCATACACATGCTTCGGTCCTGTCCAGTAGCATGTATAGACCGGAGGGCGGCCCCTGCTCCTATAATAATAAGATCAGAGATGCTAAAAGGGATTTGAGACGGGAACTACGTATGACCAAAAAAAAGCTAGGACCGTCGGATATATTACGAGTTGCAGCTAGGAAAATTAAAAATAAATATCGATCTATTATCAAAAACATTAAATCGACTGCTAATACCCGGGCTTACCAGAGATTAGTCCATACGATCTGTTCAAAAGACTCCCGTAGTATATGGGCACTGCTGGGGGAAACTAGGGAGTCCCAGAAGAAGCAAATGGTCAATCCAATTAAAGCTGAGTCATGGGTGGAGTTTTTACTTGCCCGTAACTCAAAATTATTCCATGACAAACCGGGCCCTCAGATAACTTTGGCCCCCCTTCCGGCTTTTGATATTTCTCATACGGCCATAATCTCTAAGATAAAGATGCTTAAATCATCCAGAGCCCCAGGACCGAATGGCTTAGCTAATATAGTTATGAAAAAACAACCCGAGTTTTGGGCAAGCCTATTAGCAATACTATTTAAAAAGATAATGGCACAGGGGCAAATTCCAAGTTCATGGCAAACTGCAGTACTGATACCTGTGTTTAAAAAAGGTAATCGCCTAGATCCCACTAATTATCGGCTCCTTTCCATGCTGGACACAACGGGCAAACTGTTTGCCTCTTTACTACTTGATGAATTACAAGCATGGGTAGAGAGGGCAAACATTTTGTCCATTTTCCAGTGTGGATTTAGGAAAGGCTACTCAACGAGTCACAACTTAATGGTCATGAACCTGTTGAGAACCAAAGCGCGCAGCAAAGGTGCACCACCTCTTTATGCCTTATATATTGATTTCAAAGCAGCGTTTGACACCATTCCTAGGGATCTTCTGTGGATTAAACTTAATGGTCTAGGGTGCCCTGTAGGCATCCTGTATTATCTTAAATTGCTCCATCACAACACGTCAGTCAGACTGAAACTAGATCAGGAAGGACACCTGACCGACAAAGTGCTCCAGAACAGGGGGGTGAAACAGGGTTGTGTCACGGCCCCCCTGGTATATAACTTGTATGTCTATGACATACCAGCGGCCATAAAGGCCGCCTCAAATTGCCCACCTAAAATAGGAGAATTGTCATGTACTGTTCTGGCCTACGCAGATGATTTGGTCATTTTTGACCATACAATCAGTGGCCTACGTAGATCGGCTACTGCTCTGTGGGATTATGTGAAACAAAATGGTCTAGTCATCAATTTAGACAAGACTAGGGTATTGCGTTTCACCAACAAAAGAGTATCACGTGTTAGCCTCATGGTGGGTAAGAACATAATTCCCTATGCCCCTCATTATCGTTATATGGGCATCGACTTTGAAGTGAGTGGGGACTATTCCATGTGTAAACATATTCGGACGACGCGAGCAGCTCAGGTTACATCGCTGGTCGCGAACTTTACGAACAAGCAAGGAGGTTTCACTCTATGGGGCACTCGTCAACTATATGTGCAGGTTTTTACTCCCATGATAACTTACGGTCTAGAGGCTCTATTTGACCTTGATCTCAGTTGGCTACAAGTTCTAGAAGGTAAATTCTGGCGGAGGGTCTTGGGGTTGTCCCCTGGAATTCCAATGGCCATCTTGCGACTAGAACTGGGCATACCATCACTAAAAGCCACTGTGATGAAAAAGAGACTAGGGTTCTTTATCAAAATGTGTTGTGGTACAACAAATTCCATACTAACTGCTGTGGACAAGGAATTGTATATAAAACAAAATACTCTATCCCCTGCTTATATAATGTTAAAATATCTTACTGACATAGGATGGAATCATTGTGCAGGGGATTACACCCGGCAAGTCCAGAGAGCCTTGGACAAGCGTATCGATATGTGGGATTGGTTGGAAAATTTTGCCCACCTTAGCACACTGAAAAGCTATGAATTCGTTAAATTCAGGCTGTATACCTATATGAGACCACAAGAATACCTTAATCTGTGCCCGGGCAGAAGATTGCGACGTTTTGTACTACTTCTAAGATTGGGCCAACTCCCGACCCTTTGGGTCACGGGCAGGAGAGATCGATTGCCATTGACATCAAGGACCTGCAGATTGTGCAAAATTAATAAGGTACCTGAGACTGCAAGACATGTCCTGACCCAATGTAGAAGTATGACAAATACAATACATTATCATATGGGAAAATATATACACGATTTTGCCACAATCCCTAAGGCATTATTTTGGCATCACTGCATAAATGCTGAAAATATTCACATTTTTACTGCTTTATATAATACCTGGCTGGTCATAGAGGGAAAGTTGGGTATTAGGATTTGAATTAGCGGTATTTCCGTCTTAGTACGGAGATTGGATCCATATCTCCGGTTCATTGTTAATATTGCCAATTATGGTGAAGCTATGAGGCGATTCCCAATAGGGTTGTTGCAGGATGACCTTGGTCGTTTTATAGATCCTTTAGGATATTGGGTTTTTGGGTATGTGTGTCTGGATTAACTATGAGGTATTAGAATGATTGACTGTGCTTAGTCTAGATAGATAGATAGACTTAATAATTCATCTATGTATTTATTTATTCACTTATAGATATTTATATTTATAGATATTTTATTTTATTAAGAATGTTAAATTTTAGCTGTGTAACGTTAATCTTATTAATGAATTCTATTGCTATTTATGTGTAAAGTTTATTAGTTAAACTGTAACGCATTAAATAAATAAAAAAAAATTAAAGCTCTGATCAAACCATTTAAAAAAGGAAGGGAATGCTGCATTGAGGATCCCTTGAGTGGATTGTGCATCAAAGCACAAAACTATATGAGGTACTCTATTGTCAGGGTAGAGAAAGTGATAAAATGAAAGATACTAGACCTAAAACTAAAGAACCCTCAGCAACAGTGATGGAAATCAGGTCAGCCAAAATGTCCCTTGAGTCTGCTCAAAGTCAAAGGTAAAAATAATTCGGCACCTGAACAAAGGGTTAATCAACAAAGGTCATCACACTCTGCACCAATGTTTCAATCACATGATCCTAGTAATAGGGAGAGCTACATCAGTCCTAGGTATTTAGATGATAGGCCTGATATGGGCCTGATATGTCAGGTATGAACTATAATCAGAGACAAAATCAAGATCAAAGAAATGATAGTGCCTACCAGACATTGGGGACACAGAGCAAATTTGATCCCAACACCATGATATATGGTAATCAAGATAGACCCCGATATGTGGATCGATTTGCTAATGATGGGAATCAACATAGGGGTCAGTACCCACAACATGAGAGACAGGACATGAGACAGAACATGAATTATACTCCACGTCAGTACAATGATTCCCCACCAGGGGACTACAACCAAAGCATGGGTGCACCCCGCTCCCCTCCACAAATGAATCAAGAGTTCAGAAACTATCCCAATAGAAATCACTCACCTGAGAGGTATCAGAATAGATCCAATCAGGGAGAAAGCAACCAATATCGATCTAGGCCACAGAGGGAGGATTCTAGAGAGATGGAAAGGTTCCAGTGCCTTGAGGCCCAAGTGAAAATGTTAGCTGAACAAATAGGGAAGCTTTGTACAGCACAAAAACAGCCATCAAAGGAGGGGGCTGATGGCCATAGCAATGACCGGGGGGCTTCTTCTGAAAAGTGACTAAGTACTCATGATACCTACAGCGCCGAAAAGACAGATTGCTCTGATGTAATTTCGCATAATGACTCTGAGATGTCTAATGATTTAAAAGTGAAAATGCCAGTAAATGAACATGTAACAGAAAGTGCAAATACTTCTAAAAGAGAGGTACGGTTTAACCTAGAGCTAAATCAAACATTGGAGATTTGTACAAATGAAATAAGAAAACCCTAAACTCCAAGAGAACAAAGAGACAGATTTAAGAAAAATGACTCATGCATGGGGAATACCAGTAAACAGGGAGTAAGTGGGGATGCTATGATTTCTTCCCTGGGCAGTCAAGACAATGACCAAACACAGGCAGAAAAAGGAAATACTCCAAAGGAGGGTACATGCCAATCACCTGAAGAATTCTTTGAGCCACATATTTTTGAAGAGGCTGAAAGGGCTGGTACCACACTAAATGATCACAAATGCACAGAATTAAACAATGACAGATTGCTGAATGATGTTGTTACATATGTTCAGTTGGAGGGTTGTAATGTGGCCTCTGATGATACCTGGATGGATAGGCGAACAGTGGCCACACTCCAAAAAACCTCTGAACATGGAGAAATGAATAAAGTCTCTCACGCAGAAATGGGTAAAAAGGAGGGAAAAATGTCTTTCCATTTACCAATGTGCTTAGCCAAAAGTGAAAAAGGCCTGAGAAAGGTGAGTCCTGAAATCAGTAAGAATTCACACTTCTTATGTGTATTAGAGGAAGTTGAGGACAGGTATTATGCTCCCATCACTGTAGAAGAAAAATGCCAAACATTTGCAATGATTGACACTGGCGCACAGGCTACAATTATGTCCAAGGAGCTGGTAAAGAGTATCAATGAAGGGAGATCCCCACAGAATAAGATCACAGTGAAGGAAAATCAAGGTCCAGTGCATAACTTTAATGGGGAGGAGGTGCCCATCATAGGTGTAACTGAGGTTGACATAAAAATAGGAAAGCACAGAATGAAACAAGAGGTATTGATCTCATCTATTTGTGAAATTCCATTGCTGATGGGGACAGATTGCCTGAAAAGATTGTCTCCTCTCATAGATGGGGTGAATGGAGTGCTGTGGTCCTTAACCAAAAAACCATTGAGACCTAAGAAACTAAAATCACAAAACAGCAACATAAATGAATGTCACACCATTGCCAAAACAAATGATGCTGTGGAGGTATATCTCCAGAATAGTTGCATACCTAGTGTCACTGTTATATTAATGTGTCAAGACAAAATGCAGAGCGACAATGAAAAACTACCTGTACAAATATACTTGGACCCAAGGAAAAATTGGCAGACCGCCATAGATGAGCACACATTATGTTTTTATTTAAAAGAAAAGATATGCAAACAAAATATTACTCCTAAAGCAGATTCAGAAAAACACATTACGACTCTTGCTGAAATACACATGGAAGATGAGCAACCATGGGTTCATGTTGGTATAAATGACTGTTTTAAAACAATAAAAGCCACTGTAGCGCTTAAGCTTAAAAAACCATTTTGCTGAAATAAGGCTTGTGCTTGGCCAATTGCAGAAAGCAGGCGCCAAAGTGTCTTTACAAAAAGCACAATGGTGCAAGAAAAAAGTGAATTTTCTAGGCCATGAAGTAACTGAACATGGACTAAATCCACAAAAGAAGAAAATAGAGGCCATACAAAAACTAAAAGACCCTAAAAATGTGAAAGGGGTGAAAAGTTTATTAGGAATGACAGGCTATAACAGAAAGTTCATTGAAAATTATGCTGAAATCACTCAACCATTGACTAAACTGCTAAAACTAAATACGCCCTGGAAATGGGAGAAAGAGCAGTCTGAGGCAGTAGCCAAATTGAAGGAATGTCTTGTAAAGGCACCATGTTTAGCATACCCCATAAAGGATATGGATTTCTTTATAGAAATAGGTTTCTCTGAACATTGTATGTCAGCAGTGTTATCACAAAAACATGATGTGAATCACAAAACCATTGCCTATGCAAGTAAAGCATGTTCCCAAGTTGAAATGAAATTCAATGAATGTGAAAAGGCCCTATTAACCACTGTGTGGGCGCTACAACATTTCCGCCCTATTGTTCAGGGAGAAAAGGTGATTATTGAAACAAATCATCAACCTTTGCAATTCTTAGAGAGTAAAAGAATTAGGTCAGGTAATCTAGCGCAGTCCAGAATCACTTAATGGACGCTAGCATTACAAGGTTTTCCTGTAGAAGTGAGATATGGCCAAAATAAAAAAGAGCCAAATTGCTCAAAGTTTAGCAGATTTACACGACTGTTGCCATGATGCCTACCTCCAAGGAGCCAGGTCCGACCCAGCAACCCCAGAGGCAGGCATCATTTCCCCCAGGGGAGTGCCAGCGGGCCCAAGCTGGGGCCCTTTGGACACAGTCCTGGCGCCTTAGGCGCCAGGCTCATGTTGGACCTCTGTCCTGGCGCCTTAGGCGCCAGGCTCATAAAGCTAGACATGTGTTCATGTAGCTAGACATGTGTGCAAGTGTTTTAATGTGCACTTACCTGATGCAGACCATGCTGCCACATCCAGGCCCTCTTGAGGCCTGAATAGGAACTACTTTACCTGTGGGACTACTTTCCACCCGGGTGTGGTCGGGGAAGGATACATACCTGATCGGAGGAAGGATACACACTTGGAACTTCTTCCAAAGCTATTTAAACCACACCCGATCAGCAACTCACGCTTCGCGTTGTTCTGCTCCTCGCAGCTGGACGCTCACCGTGTCAGCTCCTGCATCTGGACTTCAGCCACGCCTGTCAGCATCCTGGGTCACCTGCAAAGGGAGACAAGAGACCTACCAGCTAATCTGCACCACGGAGACATCACCGACGATCCTGAAAGGGAAGGCATCATTTTTAAAAGCATTTTGTTACGATCGCTGCAGCGCTGCATTTCACTCACCTTTCCTGGGTTCCTCCATCTTCAGCAGCGATCATCCGGATACACAGCCACTTCCCAGAGCCTAGAGAAAAAGACAAGAATAAGAGGTGAGAGAAGGAAGGGAATAGGAAAAGCTCAGTTTCCTTCTAAGACTTACCTGTTGGGTCATTCCCATTTCATTTAGGGGTCTTGCTGCTTCCAAGCATTTTCCAGACCCCGGCCCCTATGGGGAATTAGATGAGCGAATGCAAAAACATTACCTGAGCGCTCATCTAGGACTTACCAGATCTTTACTGGAACTGCATGTTTCACTTCGGGTCGGCGCCATATCTCCGGCATTCCGAACCCCGGCCCCTATGGGGAAAAGACATAAACATTAGCGCTTTGTTGCAAGAAGTCTCCAAAGGAATCTTCATTCATCACCTGAAAAAAGACAATGAACATTATTATTTAAAGCTTGAACTTTTGAACTTGCAACAGAACTTTTACAGCGCCTTACCAGTATAATCAAGCTTACCTGAACTCCCATCCAACCTCAATCCAGTGAAGTAACTGGGTTCAACGTGCCCCTGTGTCAGAAGCAGGATGGAGAGCTCGTCCTTTCAGACCCTAAGGTGAGACTTCACGGGTAATCATGGAAGGGTATCGTGGAGGGTTGGAAGAGAGTGGGAGGCTTGAGCATAACTCAGTCAGTAGGTAATACTCCCTTTTCATGCACAGGGGAATATTCCTGCGAGCCGGAGAAGCCAGAGTAGAGGGCCCTTCGTGTCCATCTTCAGAGTCCTGTGCTTCACCATTGAAGAAGCATCAGCACTCGAAGCCAGACCTGCGCCTCCATGGGAATCAGGTGAGCGTTACAACTGTGCAGCTGAACAAGCAGAAAAACGAAATGGAAATAGAACCTAATTTACAGGAGTTTGAACAATCACCACACAAAGCTTTTGATGAAAAAACATGCAAGGACTTGCCAACTGTATATGTCGATGTTTGTGCTTTTCACATTGAAAATGACAGTAATAAACAATTACAGGCCGATTCATGGAATAAATGTGCGCCGAAAATTCCGGCGCAGAGGGGCCTATACGTGCGCTGCGCCGAAAAATAGCGAAAAGCGCAGGGAAACCAGCGCACGTCGATTCATGGAAGTCCGTGCGTAAGAAAACCATAGGACGTGCGCTGAAAAAGTGCGCGGCGCACGCCGGCGCACAGGTCAACCAACGGCGTGCGCCACGGCCACTGCGCTATCACTCCGAGCGCAGCGCACAGCTCTAAAGTAGGCGGAACACAGGGCGGGACACTCGGAATGGGGAATAAAATGGGGCACAACACTCGGAATGGGGAAGAATGTGGGCGGCACGGGGAAGTACAGGAGGCAAGTGCGCGGAACGCCCACACGCTCTCCGGCAACACGTATTCATGGATTCGAACAGGGCAAAACAGCGCTCGATCAAACCAGCGCACAGGCCCAAAAACGTACGCCACAAGTAAGCAGGCGGTAGCGTCCCGACGCACTTAACGAAAGTGCGCCAAAACCTGCGCCAACAAATACCACCCACATACAGCAATGGGCCATACCGTGACCCCAAAGGAAAAATGAGGTGCAAAGGTGTACGCCATTAACATGGACACCCACTGTTCAACAATTCGCGCGTGTGTGTACAACGGGTTGCGCGAGAAGTCACTCGCGCGATTGCCCTGGGTACGTGTATCCCGGGGTGCGGTGAAGTCCCACACGCGATTGCCCTGGCCACGTCGATATCAGGGGTGCGTGTGAAGTTCCACACGCGAAAAGCCAGGGTATGTCAATTACAGGGGTGCGCGGGAAGTTTCACACGCGAAAAGCTAGGCTATGGGAATTCCAGGGGTGCGCGTGAAATCCTACACGCGAAAAACTAGGGTACGTCATTTACAGGGGTGCGCGGGAAGTTTCACACGCGAATAGGCTGGGCGCGTGTATTACAGGGGTGCGCGGGAAGTCCCACACGCGATTACAGCAGGGTACGTGTATTTCAGGGGAGCGCGGGAATTTCCACACGCGAATAGGCTGGGCGCGTGTATTTCAGGGGTGCGCGGGAAGTCCCACACGCGAAAAGCCAGGGTACGTCCATTACAGGGGTGCGCGGGAAGTTTCACACGCGAAAAGCTAGGCTACGGGAATTGCAGGGGTGCACGGGAAGTCCCACACGCGAAAAGCCAGGGTACGTCCATTACAGGGGTGCGCGTGAAGTTTCACACGCGAAAAGCTAGGCTACGGGAATTGCAGGGGTGCGCGGGAAGTCCCACACGCGAAACGCCAGGGTACGTCCTTTACAGGGGTGCGCGGGAAGTTTCACACGCGAAAAGCTAGGCTACGGGAATTCCAGGGGTGCGCGGGAAGTCCCACACGCGAAAAGCCAGGGTACGTCCATTACAGGGGTGCGCGGGAAGTTTCACACGCGAAAAGCTAGGCTACGGGAATTGCAGGGGTGCGCGGGAAGTCCCACACGCGAAAAGCCAGGGTACGTCCATTACAGGGGTGCGCGGGAAGTTTCACACGTGAAAAGCTAGGCTACGGGAATTGCAGGGGTGCGCGGGAAGTCCCACACGCGAAAAGCCAGGGTACGTCCATTACAGGGGTGCGCGGGAAGTTTCACACGCGAAAAGCTAGGCTACAGGAATTGCAGGGGTGCGCGGGAAGTCCCACACGCGAAAAGCCAGGGTACGTCCATTACAGGGGTGCACGGGAAGTTTCACACGCGAAAAGCTAGGCTACGGGAATTGCAGGGGTGCGCGGGAATTTCCACATGCGAATAGCCTGGGCGCGTGTATTTCAGGGGTGCGCGGGAATTATCACACCCGATTTGGCTTGGTACGTGTATTACAGGGGTGCGTGCGAAGTTACACACGCGATTAGGCTGGGTGGGTCCTGTCACCCTCGACGGCCCCTGCAGGCAGCCCACAAAACAGGGGACTGCCCTGCACACCTGCTCATGTCTCCCACCACCCCCACCCCCCACCATCCAGGGGCAGCCTCCACCAGGCCCCCACTCATGTCTCCCACCACCCCCACCCCCCAGCAGTGCAGGGGCAGCCTCCACCAGGCCCCCACCCATGTCCCCTATCACCCCCACCCCCCAGCAGTGCAGGGGCAGCCTCCACCAGGCCCCCACCCATGTCCCCTATCACCCCCACCCCCCAGCAGTGCAGGGGCACCCTCCACCAGGCCCCCACCCATGCCCCCCACCACCCCCACCCCCGCCACCAGGGGCAGCCTCCACCAGGCCCCCACTCATGTCTACCACCACCCCCACCCCCCCCGCAGTCAGGGGCACCTGCCAGAAGGCCCCCACCCATGTCTACCACCACCACCCCCCCCCCGCAGTCAGGGGCACCTACCAGAAGGCCCCCACCCATGTACCATCCATGTCCACCTTCACCTGGGTCACAACCCCACACAATCATGACCGTAATGGACAGTCTGCCCTGCAAGAGTTCCCAAACAACTATCCCATCCACCCACATATCAAACACAATGACATGTGACACACCCAATGTAAATCATATGAATGAACACATGTCTGTCACACACAGATGTTGCAAGTGAATGTCCAAACACCCCACATGTCATGCATGAAAGCAATGAGATGATACAACACATTGAAGGATCAAATGAAAATGTATTAAAAATAAACAAGGATGGTAAAAATAAAAAATAACAATAAACAAGCAATGCAAACTAAATAATAAAAAAGTACAACCAAAAAAATCAGGAACACTAATTAACAAAAATAAAGTAAAATAGGGGTCCAAAGTCAAAGTCCAAAATTAAATCCAAGTACAAATGAAAGAAGAAACACATTGCCTCATGTGAAAAATTAAAATAAATATTAACATCCCTCAAACTATCAACATGATGATCCGGGTCCATGAGCCCTAATAAATGAAACCTAACTATTTACACTAAGTAAGAAAATGTCTATATACAAAAATGTGGTGCATTGTCCTTTGGCAACCAAATAATAACATTAAAACAAAGGAAACCTAACTACAAGTAAACTACAGAACTATATACAAAGGCGGCGGGCAAGTCCTGCGGCTCACTGATTGTTGTTCCGGGCCAGGGCATCATCGAACTCCCGCTCGATGTCCCGGAGGCGGCCCCGTTCCACAGCCTCGAGGGTCCGCAGGGACGCCGATGTACCCACCTCCAACTCCCTGCGGATGGCCTCGAGGCACTCGGCCCGCCTCAGGGCCCTCCGCATGGAGTTCTCCGCCCTGACCATAGCGAGCCGCGCCTCTTCCGCCCGCCGCCGCTCCGCATCTATGGCATGGCCCAACCGCTGCCACACGGAAGCCACTTGACGTCCAGGGTCCTCCTGCCCTCCGGCTGATGCCTGCCCCTCTGATGGTGATGGCCCCGAGCCATCAAGGCTCCCACCTTCTTCCTCCTGCTGCTGACGTGCTGGTGCCGGTGCCCTGACACCTGCTGCCTGCACATCCTCCATTGTTTGGGGTGCTGTTGTTGCGGTGGCCACCCCTGCTGGACTCACGACTCCCGACTGGGGCAGGGATGTGTCCTCCACCAGCCTGGCCCCATCGTCAGAGGCAGCTCCACAGGGCACCCAGGTGACAGGTGGGTAGGAAGATGGCACGGAGGACGACTGGCGCATAGGGGGTTCAGGTGAGGAGGGGGTCGGAACAAGGCCCAGTGTATGGAGGAACACAGCCTGGTCTCCCTGAGAATGGGTCCGGACGTGGGCAACCCTGCTGGTGCAAGATGATGCAGACACAGGACCGGGGACAGGATTACACACAGGCACCTCCGCGGCGGCCTGTGCTGCCTCCTGTCCCTGCCCCTGTGCTGCACCACTAGCACCAGTGGAATGCCCACCTCCAGACCCCATCTCAGTCCCTTGCACGGCCTCCTCCTCCACCAAACCCACCACCAACCTGGATGACTCCCTGCCATCTTCCGCCGCGGAACCCTGTGGGGTCTCAGCTGCCCCTTCTGCTGCCGAGGAGTCCAACTTCCTCCTGCGCCTCCTGGACCTCCCCTCGGCAGCTGCGACCTGGGACACAGCACCGGACTCCTCACTCCCCGACGAGATGACAACAGGGGAGGGGAGCCGGGCCTTGCGTCTCCGGCTGGCGGTGGCATCCCTGCCGCTGTGCTCCACAGCACCTTCTCCGCCCTCCACATCAGATGACGCTGCAGGCAGGGAGAGACAGGAGACAGGCATCAGGACACTGTACAATTGACTCACACACATAACAGTTGTACAAGAGTGGCATTGTCATACTCCAGACCTGGCATCACAATCCCCAACACACTTGTCTCCTCAACTCACACACATGAGTCATTCAACAGCCATATTGCTACAGCCCGCTACATACATTCACATACAGCAGCATGAGCAGACAAAGGTGAGCCACACATCACATGATACACACGGACTCAAATACACATGCACACATGCAAAGCACACATCCAAGCATGTGTACCACTCCGCAAACTGTCAGTCATGAGATGAACATCCATGTCACATTTGCAATTCACTCTCCAACATGACAGTGTCACCTGCATCCATGTAGCAACACTGTTGCAACCTTCACAACTACACACACGCACACGCTGCAGACTAATGCACCTGGAATCAACATCCATGTGTCACACCACAAGCATGCCAACTCACATGCACAGTCAAACACATGTGCCCACACACAAGCATTTGCACTGCAAGCACACACACACACACATGCACCATCCTTGTCTCACACATCACAGGCACACATGTGCTTGTCTCACAGCCCTGCACACACACATTTATACATGGCCACACAAAGACATGTGCAACATGCACACTCCTGGCACACCACCACACACACAGCTTACAATCAGTATGCATGTACACTCACCGCTCGACTCCAGACGGGTCTGCCTCCCAAGGACCTGGACATGGAGCGCTGGGGGTATGCATTCCAGGACCTGAAGTTCATCTTGCGACAAGTGGCCCCGCCGCCCCTTGGCATCCACTGCCTTCACGAGGTGCCGGGCCTTGTTCAGGGTCCTGGACCTGTAGTCCTCCCAGCGCTTCTTGACTTGATGGAATTCTCGGACTGCCACCCCCTCTGCGTTGATGGCAGTCACAATGTCCGTCCAGATCCTGGTCCGTCCTTCCTTGTCGAGGCGCATCCGTCCGTAGAGGGCATCATACTGCCCCAGGACTCGCTCCACCAGGACACCAACTTCGGTGGCACTGAAGCTGGTGCCCCTCTGCCTCCCTGGCCGGGGGTTGCCAGTCGTGCCAGATGTTGTGCTCCCTGACATGGCAACCCCAGAGGCAGGAGTGGGTGGGCAACTGGGTCCTGGGGCTGGGCTGTGGAGCGATGGTACGGCTGTCGGGAGTCTTTGGTTCCAGCAGGGGTGGTCACAGCAACTGCACCCCTGGCTGATGTGCAGGCAGCAAACAGCAGGGCACGTGGGCAGCAGGCAGTCAGGCAGCAGCAGATGGCAGGTGGGAGCGTGCTCGGGGCTCTGGGGGGCAGGATTCCGGCCTTCGGGGCAGGAGCGTGGTCTTCCGTGTGTGAACGCGTGGCCAGCTTGATACGGAGTGAATTGGCACGTGAAAATCATGCACGTCTGCGTGGAATCCGAGGAAAGGCCGCGTAAGCACGTCAGCACGCGTACGCGATTTCATTGGTCCAAAGGGCCAGGCGCGTAAGCGCGTCTATAACGCACGGCCGTTTCCCAACCCGCGTGAAAAAATAAACCTCCCGCGCGAGCGCGTCAGCACGCGTACGCGATCTCATTGGTCCAAAGGGCCAGGCGCGTAAGCGCGTCTATAACGCACGGCCGTTTCCCAACCCGCGTGAAAAAATAAACCTCCCGCGCGAGCGCGTCAGCACGCGTACGCGATCTCATTGGTCCAAAGGGCCAGGCGCGTAAGCGCGTCTATAACGCACGGCCGTTTCCCAACCCGCGTGAAAAAATAAAACTCCCGCGCGAGCGCGTCAGCACGCGTACCCGATTTCATTGGTCCAAAGGCACACAGCGAGTAATCGCATATTCAACGCGTGAAAAACGCCCGGTTACCATTTACATCTGAATACAATTACAATATTAATAACGTACATTTAACCTGGTAAACCTCGAGCATGTAGTCACACACGCTCGGCCACGACACGTGCAAAATTACAACAGGCAATACGGAAAGACGTACGCCTGCAGGAAGCAGGCGTACGTGACCCGGCACGTCTAAATATTCACGTGAAAACATCCTACAAGCTCAGTGCAAAGATGAACATACCATTCCTAGCAGCAGTGGCTGTGGGTTACCAAAGGAGGAGGAGGAGGAGAGTCAGGGCCAGAATTTTCTCACCCAGAACCAGCCTATTCGGGATGCCTGATGACCAGGTGTATGGGAGGTACAGGTTTCCAGCACACATCATACTGGACCTGGTCAGTGAGTGGGAGGATGACCTCACATCACCCACCCTGTGCTCCCAAGCACTCAGCCCCCTGCAGAAGGTCCTCAACGTACTGCACTTCTTGTGCACTGGATCTTTTCAGCGGACAAGTGCCATAGTGGGTGGTGTGTCACAGGCCACGCAGTCACGCTGTCTACACCAGGTCTTGAACATCATCACTGCACGGCCATCAGTCCGCAGGCACATATATCTCCCCAGGACTCCTGCAGAAAGGCGGGCGTACATCCAGGAATTCTATGGTGTGGCTCAATTCCCCAAAGTGCTTGGTGCAATTGACTGCACCCATGTGGCTCTACGTCCCCCCAGGGCAACAGAGCACATCTATAGAAACCGCAAGCACTGGCATTCCATCAACGTGCAAGTTGTATGCAATGCCAAGGGAATCATCACATCAGTATATGCCAACTATCCCGGGTCCACCCACGACAGCTTCATCTACAGAATGTCTACCCTAAGCCGGGACCTAGAGGCTGGCCGGCATGGAGATACATGGCTGCTTGGTGAGCATGAATGCCACTGCACATGCATGCATGTCAGATACAGGGTCATGTCACAACACCACTAATGATACCCATCACCACCTCCGCAGGGGACAGTGCCTACCCTATCAGCCCCCACATGATGACCCCAATCCGGAACCCCACCACGCCACCCGAGGTAAGGTACAACACAGCCCACATTGCAACACGGGGCATAGTGGAGCGCACATTCGGAGTGCTGAAGTCACGCTGTCGCTCCCTTGACCGTTCTGGCGGGCAGCTGTTATATGCTCCCCCACTAGTGTGCAGGATCATAGTGGCAGCATGTGTCCTGCACAACGTTGCAACACGCCGGGGCCTGCCCGTGGACATGGTGGTGCCCCCACATCCACAACCACATGCACGCCCGCTGCGCATGGGAGGGGAAAGGGCACGGGGGGAGGCAGCCCGTACACAACTGGTGGCCAACTTCTTCACCTAGGAATCACAGTGCTGGCTAGTGCACACTGCTCTGGCACATACCATCTGACGATCAATGATGAAACTACCTGACAATGTCACAAAATTTCTTGACAATAAACTGTCAGAAACACATCAGCCTGAGATTGTTAACATGGAAGTGTCACTATGTGTGCACCCCTACCTACACATACACCAGCAATGCATAACTATGAAAAGACACAACTCCATTCATCAAATATGCATTGGCACAGGCGAATTGCTACATGACAACATTGCCATGTCACCCAATCCCTTCACAGTCCCGCCACAGAGGACACCATGTCATGGTATGTGAGAGCAAACAAACTGACCCTCACAACATGACACCGGTGTCACAAATTGCAGTGCCCCAAATGGAACATAGCCGCACTTGAACAGCTAACCGTGATGGAGGCACTACTACACACCTGTGTAAGAGTCATTTCAATCAAATTACACACCAACCCACCCTGAAGCCCACCAAAACAAGACACAATGCATGTAATCAATGGTAGTCTCAATACCTGATTGTGCTGGTATGTCCTCACCGTCCAGATGTACAGTGATGGCGCCACGCAAAAGTGTCACTGCACATCTACCGACATGTAGTCTGACTCCAGAGAGTATGCCCGTGTGAAGAACTGTGTGAAATACCAGAAAAACATGAGTAACATATGTAAGTTGAGGCACATATCAAACCATCATGCATAGTTAGGTGCAACAACAATGTACACTATGAATGTCTACACAGTATTGACTATGGACTGCCCAACAGCTCATGGGAGTCCAATGTCACCGTGTAATTTGCTGTCACTTGGGCACACCCTTTGCAAGCCCATGGAAACGGAAGCAGGAGGGGTGTGGATGCCAGGTACCCAAGCATCGAAACCAAACTCAGGACAAGCCTGCATGTGCCCAGCCACAATACAGTGTATGCCCAGGTACCCACACAAGGCAACACACTTGAAAAAGAAAAATATGATAAGAAAAAATGGCCATGAAAGGGCCGGCGGGGAGGGGGGGGCCACCTATGAGGTCCGAGGACAGGATGCACGCCACAATCCACCTGTGTGGATCATGGGAAGTAAAAACACCCCATAGGCTCGTGGCCCACATGGCTACTCTGTTGTGGGAGATGAGTCGCTATCGCTCTGGCCAGACCCTGCAGCTGACTCAGGAGGTGGGGGAGCTGCCTCAGAAGATGGTGTGACAATGGGAGGCAGCCCACGCAAAGCCCGAGTTTGCTCCTCCATGGCTGCAAGCAGGCGGGTCTGGAAGGTCTGGTTCTGGATTATAATCATGCGGAGGTCCCCATGCAGTAACTTCCGGGATGACCTGACCTCCGCACGAGTTGCCTGCATCTCGGCCGAGAGCGTCCGTGTCAGACGCTCCAGCTGCTCCTCTGTCCTTCTATGGGATGAAGCCTCAAGCTCTGACAGGGTCGACCTGAGGTGATGGAATTCTTCCCTCAGGCCTTCCCTGTGGCGCTGGGACTCCATGGAAAGTGATTCCCGCAGAGTCGCCAGTCCTGCCCGCCTGTCCATGTTGGACGCCAACATGTCCTCCCTGTGTGCCTGGCAGATGGACTCTGTAGCCTGCTCCAGTCGCTCCATCAGCCTTTCTGGGGGGACAATGGAAGTGGCCACCCTATCCATGGCCTGTGCAATCATCTCGGATGATGCTGCCTGTTGGGTGGCCATACCGTAGATGGATTGCTCCCAAGCGGTATTGCCAGGTGGCATACGGCCACCACGTTGGCGGGCACCACACCTGCCTGGGGCAAGGCGGACTGCGCCTTGCTGTGCCGGCAAAGCCTCAGGCTGCAGGACTGCATTCCCTCTCTGATCTGCAGCCCCAGGAACAGGATCAGAGATTGTGTGGTGTGGCCCTGCATCCGTAACCACCGGAGGCTGAGCTGCCGACACTGACATCCCCATTGAGGGCAATAACCCGGCTGCAGGTGGGTCGGACAGAGGAGATTCTCTCCCAAGAACACTCACCTGCGACTGCACATAGGTGTCATCCTCCGAGTCTACACCTGAATACTGCTCGGGGGAGGAACCCCCAGAGACACCCCTCGACAGCACGACCTGCAGCACTTGTGGGTTTTCACCCACAAACACACCACGTCCCTCACTTGTGGAAGGTCGGCCCGGGTTGCCCTCCTGGGACGGCTCCACCACCACATCCCCAGCATCAACAAGTGCGTCGTCCCCTGCAAAGACATGAAAGAGAGAAATGGAAACAGGCATTAGCACCATGGCATACAACAAGGGCTGATGAACAACAGAGCCAGTAGTTCAATGACACATGTCCCACATGACTGGGAAACCTCCTATGCATTCACCATCACTGGGTCTGGAGGGGAGGCTCAGGGCACACAATGATGACACAGAGAATGGAGAGCAACGCCTGCTCCCCATGCTGCCTAGCACTGGCATCACACATTGGCCGGTGATTGCCATGTCAAATGCACATGCCATCACACACATGGCATGTGACATAGCCACCAAGTGAAGAGGGAGAGGAGGGCAACTAATTTGGATTTTGGCCACTCTGGTCCTGACATTGCTTCATCACATCAAGAAGTTAACATGTTGGACATGGATCTGCTAGTCCCAATTGGCCACGATGCACAGTGCCTTGTCAACATTAACAAAATGCAGTAAACAATGAGATTCCACCTCCCCATCACCTGTAATGGATTCATATAGCATTCGTGAAGCACCTGTACAGAAATGTATGAAGGTACAGCGGAGCACTGAGGGGTGGTGGGGCAGAAGGGGATGCCATTCAACAATCCTACTGGTGCTGGTGTCATTCATGTAACGCAAGTGCAGAGGTGGGTGGCACAATGAAGTGCAAGGGGAAGTTGCGGCTGGAAGTGCTGTACAAGGTAAGTAGGACTTAACGTCGAGGGCAGATGGTGGTAGGCGCAGACAAGTGCTGGGGGGGTGGCCTATAGGGGTACAGAGACAGTCATGCAGTGCTGTGGGCTCGGAGGGGACAGGGGAGGTACACACTGCATCTGGCTTGGCAAGGTCCTTGCAGATTTCAATGTGTCCTGCAGAGTTGTCAGATGCCGCAGATATGTGCCCTTGGATTGGGGCTCTCATCTTGGTGAGAAGGGTGAGACGCTATTGCCTTTGGAGCAGGCGGCAGGCCAGTTTGCCAGAGGATGAGCATGATGCAGGCCATTTCCTCTCTGCCACCCGGCACCTGTGTTTTGGGTTCACAAGATCCGAGTCATGCCAGGAGTCAGAATTGGCATGGGGCTTCAGGCGGATTGTCATGACCGTGGCAAAGACATCCAGTGTACCTGACATAGAGTGGAGCATGGAGTGGGCCCTGTCAGGATGGGAGTGAGCCTAAGGGGGAGCTGGATGGGGGGGAGATTTTGGCAGCATAAGCCTCGACTGACACACACTTCATGGGTTGGAATACCAAGAAGGTGTGTGACTGTGGTGAGGGTGGCTTTGCCTGTGGGGTGGTGAGGGTGAGGTGGGAGGAGAGGAGAAAGTGATCACTCCAGGAGAGAGGAGTGCAGAGAGGGATGGAGAGGGGAAGGTCAGATGAGATCAGAGCATCAAGAGTGTGCCCTGCAGAATGAGTAGGGACAGACGGGAGTTTAGAGGGTGATAGGGAGTTGCTGAGGTCACGGAAAAGTCACGTGGGGGGGACAACAAGCATGCAGGTGGATGCGTACATCACCAAGGAAGAGGATTTCAGTGTCTGGGGACATGAGTGAGGAGGAGAGGTGAGGCCACTCAGAAAGGAAGTAGTACATTTGACCAGTTTTCCGATACACAGTACGCACAGTTTGTGAATGTCGAGGTGAGATGGAGAGAGACGTCACACAAGCCATTCCAGAGGGGAGTAGGTCTACGTAGGAGTGACAGTGGCAGGAATACCCTCAGGGAAGGCAAGGGCACACCCCCCCTGCACAGTAGTGCCGGGCCAAGGAGAGGATCTCCTGAACGTCAGGTAGGAGTGTGTCAAAGATGCAGACAGAGCTGGCCGTCAGACATGTTTCCATGAGACCAAGGATGTCAAGGTGCATTACCTCATGTAAGTGACATATATTGGAGGAATGCCTGATGCAGCGGCAGAGTAAGGAGTGTAAATGTGGAGGAGGTTGACAGCCTTGTAGGACTTACGGGGAGTGCTACAGATCAGAGGTGCAGCATGTGTAGGAGTTGGAGTGGGAGGCGGAGAAGGATCATGGGAGGGTGCAGGGAGGCAGTGCAGGATAGATGAGGAGAGAGGAGGGGGGACAGCAGGAGAGGAAAGGAAGTTGATGAGATGTGGGTAGCATTTGTCAAGGAGAATAAGGTTGGCCTGAGGGCCTTGGACTGAGATGCTCCCATTACCATACACATCAATTGTGGCCTCTGAGGATTGGAAGGAGGCCAAGAGTACACCCCAACGGGTCACACCATTGATGGTGGAAGAGGAGCAAGGAGAGAGGACTGGGACCATGTGAAGGGTCCATGGGACAGGCAAAGGCATGTATGAGCAGATGTCAGTGAGAGTTAACCTTGAGTAGGCTCAGATGTACTTGTCAGCAATAGGGTGGGTCGCATTGGAGGGCAGGGTGCCCTCATTTGACTGTTTGCAAGCAGGTGTCGTGAGTAGGGCACGATGGTCTGAACAGTAGAAGTCAGGGAAGATAGACCATGAAGAGCAGCATGGAGTGTGAGGGAATGGGGCTTGAAACCAGACGGAACAAGAGCACACAGGTAGGAGGTGGGTGTCAAGGCAAATTCCAGAGTATGACAGCATGTTGAGTGCCATGTATATACAGAGGACGCATTAGCATGTGGTATCATTGCATGTCAGGCATGTGACGATGGAACTTGAATGGCTGGGGGAAAGTGTAGGAATGGTATGTAAGACATAAGATGAATAGACAGGGGAGAATGAGCAACAATGTCGTGACAAAATGACAATTCAAGGGGAACTTCCATGGTGTAGGGCCATATGTGCACTGTTGCCAGTAGGGATAGTGGTGTGGGCACATGGTGTTGCACTGAACATACTGGATGAGGCACATGGGTGACACTATCAACTCTGCCACACACCCCCTTGACAGGCACCCAACATGAAGGCTTCGCACACACACCATGCACATGGATATAACACACATGCATGTGCACTCACCGGATGATGCCTCGTAATCAGGGAGATCTCCCACACCTTGGAGTTGTCCCTCGGTGACATAGGATCCAGCTACGGACTCGAGTGGTGTGAGTTCTATTTCCTGTGCTGGGGACCCACCTCCAGTCACCAAGGTTGCGGCATGACTTGAGGCCAGCTTATCCTTTGCCCTGCGCTTAAGGTCATTCCAGCGCTTCTGGCAATCACTAGCTGTGTGCCTCACTACTCCAAGGGCACTTATTTTGTCAGCAATGGTCTGCCAGTGTGCCTGGCGTCTGGCATGTGTGGTCTTGGACCCTGCAACGATGACCATTTCCCTATCATGGTCTGACACATACTGAACAAGTGCATTCAGTTCGGCGTCTGTGAAGCTGGGCTTCCTTGATGGGCCGGACTGTGCAGCCGTGCCTGGGGCATCAGCCTGTGCCGGACGTGCACTCTTCCTCTTCCGCTTGGAAGGGGGTGGGGATCCAGAGTGTCCTACGCCGCTGTGGACACTAGGGGCAGGAGCCGTGGTGGACTCAGTACTGGGTGTGTGGGATTGCACACTCAGCATGGGAGTAGGTGCAGGCATTGGGGGTAGAGGGATAGGGTCAGGCCTGATCTGAGGTGCATGAACTAGGACCGACACAGTCTTGGCAGGGTGTATGAGAGGTGGGGTGGATGGAGCCACACCCTGCCCACGGGGGGCAGCAGATGACCTATCTGGCATAGATGCGCGTGTCCTGATGACACCAATGTGCACCGGTGCACGTGCAGTGGACCTGCTGACCTGGATGTCAGCGATGGAGTCACCCTCGGACAGGTCTGGTGCCACAATGGGCTGGTCCAACAAGGGCTGATCAGGGTTGGTATCAGCCACATGACCCTCAACCTAGGGGGGGGGGGGGCATGGGTGTCCCTGACTGGTCCTCCAGACTGGGGGGGACAGGGGCACCCTGCAAGTCACAACCACGTCCCCTAGTGGATCCTCCACGGCCACCACGTGTGGCTCGGCCACCTTTGCCACCCTTACGGCTTGCACGCCTCCCAACCATGGCACTGATGTTATTGTGCGTATGGGAGTGGGTGTGCACAATTGTCCTGGGCAATTGGGTGTCAAAGGGGTTGGGTACCAGATGGTATTCGTACCCTAGTGCAGTGGCAAGGCTATATGACACCCCTGGGGAAAGATGACGGGTCACGCAACGCACAGGCACCCCAAAAAAGTTAAGGAACGTGCACGATACCCCTCCTAGACCACGTGTGCGTATAAAAAACCCTGCACTACGCTGTGGCATCCAGTAACACAAGAATGAACGTATGCGTGTCACACGCAGCCTAGATTGACCTCTGAAGAGGTACGTGACACACGGGGCAAGCACAGATGATAGATGCGTGCGCAACTCACCGTCTGCCAGGGAGAAATGCGTCAAAAAGACGCGCGTGTGCGCGTTGGCAACACCCCCGCCAAAAGAAGAATGGGACGCTGTCTGAGGAGACAGGACAACAGTAGAAGGGAACGCTGTGTGAGGAAACAGGCCCAGGAAAAAGAGCAATAGAGAAAAAGCTGTCAGAGGTAACAGGGAGTACGACCTTTGAACGCCGTGAAGTAAATCGCGTGTCAACTGACAAGAAGTACAGAATACACCAACTCGCTCTCCACGAAAAGCACGTACAAGGAAATGGTGTTCTACATGTACCTTTTATGCAGGCCCACAGGTCCTGCGTCACTTCCGCGTGTAGGCGCTGAAGGGCCAGCCTCCAATCACACGCATTGACACTGGCTTGTGTTTCTTTCACGTGGGTTGGGAAACACCCGTGCGTCATAGGCGCGCTTACGCGCCTGGCCCTTTGGACCAATGAGATCGCGTACGCGTGCTGACGCGCTCGCGCGGGAGGTTTATTTTTTCACGCGGGTTGGGAAACGGCCGTGCGTTATAGACGCGCTTACGCGCCTGGCCCTTTGGACCAATGAGATCGCGTACGCGTGCTGACGCGCTCGCGCGGGAGGTTTATTTTTGCACGCGGGTTGGGAAACGGCCGTGCGTTATAGACGCGCTTACGCGCCTGGCCCTTTGGGCCAATGAGATCGCGTACGCGTGCTGACGCGCTCGCGCGGGAGGTTTATTTTTTCACGCGGGTTGGGAAACGGCCATGCGTTATAGACGCGGTTACGCGCCTGGCCCTTTGGACCAATCACGCGGGTTGGGAAACGGCCGTGCGTTATAGACGCGCTTACGCGCCTGGCCCTTTGGACCAATGAAATCGGGTACGCGTGCTGACGTGCATGATTTTCACGTGCCAATTCACTCCGTATCAAGCTGGCCACGCGTTCACACACGGAAGACCACGCTCCTGCCCAGAAGGCCGAGTTACTGCCCCCCAGTGCCCCGAGCAGCCTCCCACGTGCCATCTGCTGCTGCCTGCCTGCCTGCCTGCTGCCACCGTGCCCTGCCATTTGGTGCCTGCACATCAGCCATCTGCAGGCGTACAGTTGCTGTGTCCACCCCTGCTGGAACTGAAGACTCCCGACTGGAAGAACACCACTCCACAGCCCAGCCCCAGGACCAAGTTGCCCACCCACTCCTGCCTCTGGGGTTGCCATGTCGGGCACTGAAACATCTGGCACCACTGGCAACCCCCAGCCAGAGAGGCAGAGGGGCCCCAGCTTCAGTGTCACCGAGGTTGGGGTCCTGGTGGAGCGAGTCCTGGGGCAGTATGATGCCCTCTTCGGAAGTAGCCGCGCCAACTATGAAGGACGGACTCGGATCTGGGACGACATCGTGACTGCCATCAACGCGGAGGGGGTGGCAGTCCGCGACAACCCACATGTCAGGAAGCGTTGGGAGGACTGCAGGTCCAGGACCCTCTCAAAGGCCCGGCGCCTCGTGGAGGGGGGCCGGGGCCACATGAGTTCGATCCACATGAGGGTCCTGGCACGCATACACCCAGCGCTCCACTCCCAGGTCCTTGAGAGGGAGACCCGTCTGGAGTTGAGCGGTAAGTGTGCAGGCATTGCTGTGTGAGACAGTGCATGTTGCAGTGTGCTGGTTGTGTGATGCTGTATGTGTGGAATGGGCCTTGTAGGCATGTATGTGTGCAGTGTTGTCATGGCGATGCATGTGCGACCAGTAATTTGTGGATCACATGGTTGTTGTATGTGTTGCTATGCAACCTGAGGAGGCCTATGCAGATTGGACACATGTGAGCATGCAAGTGTATGTTCGTGGACATGGGTGTGGGTGAGGGATGGATGCTGATGCCAGGTACATGTATGGTGTCGAGGTCGGTGTGCTTGACCTGCATGTCTGTGACTTTTGAATGGCATGGATGCATGACACATGTCTGTGACACTGTACAGATTCACTGATGCTGCCTAATCATCCTTGTATCCACTGTGTTTGTGATGTACGAGGCCACATGGATGTGACAGAGGTGAAGTGTGTGCGTGTGATTTGCATGACCAATGATGCATGTGAGTTCCATGACATCGTACTTTAGAAGAGTGCAGTGGACATGTATGTTGATGTGCATGCCATGGACCATGGGTGTTGCGTGTGTGTATTGCCTGACCCATGTGTTGTGGAGGGACATGATAGAAGTGTACTTTACCATTGCCAGTCATCTGATATTGCTTCCTGTGTAGGGGACCATTGTACAGTGCCCTGATGCTTGTGTTCTATGTCTCCCTCTATGCAGCGGCTAGTGATGGAGAGGGCGGAGACGGCGCTGTGGAGGTAGACGGCGGGGATGCCCCCACGGCTGCGGCGGAAGGGGTGGGTGAGCCCCCACAGGGGCCAGCTACAGCGGAAGAGGGCAAGGAGCCATCCAGGTTGGTGGTTTCTACAGAGGAGGAGGCGGCCGAGACTGAGGCACACCTGAGGCCTGGTGGGGGCATCCCTGCTGGTGCAAGTGGTGCAGTCCAGGGCCAGGGGCAGGAGGCAGCACAGGTCGCCGTGGAGGTGCCTGTGCATGTCGCTGTCCCTGACCCTGTGAGTGCACCACCATGCACCAGCATGGATGCCCCGTCCCAGGCCCGTCCGCAGGTGGAGGGGGTGTCTATGTCATCTGACTCCCCTCCACCTGCGGACGAGGGGACCCGTGGGCGCATGGAAAAGGTCCTGATTGGGGTCGCGTTGCGCACGGGGGTCATTCGTGATGACGTGCGTGCTTCCCGGGAGGAGCACGCACATCATCACGAAGAGCACCGTGCCGACGTGGCCCAGTTGGGATCTGCCATTGGCGCGGGTTTTCTGCAGGTGATGGCCAATGTGTCGGGCATCTCCTCCTCTGTGGAAAGTATGCGCCGGTCGTTCTCCTTGCCGTCTTCCGGCCCAGTTGACACCAGGGCCCCCTGTGGACCTGCCCCGACCAATGCAGCCGGCTCAGTGGGGATCCCATCCCTGCCACAGTCGGGAGTCGGTGGTCCAGCTGGTGTGGACACCATGGCAACTGGACCCCTGCAGGTGGAGGATGTGCCGGCATCATCAGGCAGGGCACATGCACGACGGCGTCGGTGGATACCATCAGCCTGGATGCCGTCGTGCTGGCAGAGGCAGTGGCTGCAGAGGCAGCGGCAGCGACGTGGGAGGCGTCATGGCTCGGGGCCATCAACATCGGAGGGGCAGCCATCGGCTGGAGGGCAGGAGGACCCTGGACAGAATGTGTCTTCCGTGTGGCAGCGGTTAGGCCACGCAATAGATGCGGAGAGGTGGCGGGCAGAAGAGGGGCGGCTCACTATGGTCAGGGCGGTGGACTCCATGCAGAGGGCCCTGAGGCGTGCCGAGTGCCTCGAGGAGATCCGCAGGGGCTTGGAGGTGGACACTGCGTCAGCCCTGCGGGCCCTCGGGGCCATTGAGGATGAACGCCTCGGGGAGATAGAAAGGGAGTTCGATGATGCCCTGGCTGTGCGCCAGCCGCGTGCGCTACTTGTGCGCTGAATTCTATGAATTACCCTGTTAGTGTCAGGAATAGGAAATGTCTGGTTGAAATGTGAAGGTATCCCCAGCATAGGGATGAGAATTGGAGCTAGGAGCAGTCAAGTAGCGGAATTGGCAGCCATTTTTAAAGCAATTGCTACTGCAATTGATAAAAAATTCAGTGAAATTGTCCTGGTGACTGATTCTGACTATGCACAAAACAGCTTTGTGGAATATCTACCTGGCTGGAAAGCGAGAGGCATGATTACATACAACAAAAAGCCACTTAAACATGGAAAAATGATACAAGCCATAGACAAATTAGTGTCAGAAAATAATTTGACAATATACTGGAGAAAAATTTGTGGCCATTTAAAAACTCCAGGAGAGGATAAAGAGGGGAATGATAAGGCACACCACCTGGCTAAAATTGGGGCTGTGATGGGAGAATTGCTACCTATTGAACATTTACTGGGTGAAATACAGATTGATGCAGTAACACGCTCTAAAGCACCAAAGGAGACAGAACAATCAGTGGTACAATGGAGTTACAACACTCCAGACCAAGATTTGATTGAGGCACAAAAGAATGATCGAATTTTGGGAATCTATTATAACCATTTGATAGATCCTGGACAAAACCCTTTAACAGAAGATTATTGTGTGGGAAAATAGGAATTGAGGGTGCTATTAAAGAATAAAAAACGAATTAGACTGCAGGATGGACTCATGGTTAGAGAGTCCATAACAGGACAGATACAATGGGTGGTACCCCTTTCATTTAGAGGGCTAATTGCTACACCATGCACATGATGCCATAACTGCAGGCCACAGAGGTTCACATTGGAAATACTAAAAGATTATGCTTATTGGCCACATATGTCCCAAGATGTGGAATTGTATACTAGAGGATGTCTAGTATGTGCCCAATTTAAATCTGCTTCACCAATGCACAGAGCTCCACTAATGGAAAGAGGCCTAACCCTTCCATGGTCAGATTTGCAAATAGACTATGTAGGGCCTTTAAAAAGGTCGGGCAGAGGAAACCGTTATATTTTGAGTGTGGTATGTTTGATGTCGAAGTGGATTGAATGTATTCCTGCACCAGATTGTAGTGCGCAAACAGCAGCCACATTGCTAGTGAATCATGTGTTCTCCAGGTTTGGGTTGCCACAAAGAATTGAGTCAGACAGAGGAAGTCATTTCACAAGTGCTCTGATGAGCAAGGTATGGCAAATACTGGGTGTGAAAAGGAAACTACATATTGCATATCGGGCGGCTTCTTCAGGTGGAGTTGAACAGGGTAATAGGTCTGTTGTGGACATTTTTAAGAAATTTGTAGCTGAAGCAGGTTCCAGCTGGGATTTACTTTTACCATTGGTTTTGATGGCAATCAGATCAACTCCTGCCAAAGCAACAGGTATTAGCCCACATGAGGTCTTGACAGGTAGGAAAATGGTGTTGCCGCAACACCTGCTATACAGAACACATGAGAAAACACTTGTAAGCGAATCTACAGTTCATGAATACATTGATGAGCTGAGGAAGCATTTACAACATGCATTTGCTTTTGTACAGAGAAATCTGGAAAGGGCTGCTGACGGTGCTAAAACATATAATGATAAAAAGTCAACAGTAAAGGAATATTGTGTAGGGGATCAGGTGTATAAATTCCATTTTGGAAAAAGTAAACAGAAAAATTCCAAATTCCTAGCAGCCTGGCAGGGGCCATTCCGAATTATAGATAAAGTCTCTCCTGTAGTTTACAAAATTTTAAAGACTGAAGGTGAAACAGCAACAGAACAATTTGTGCATGTAAACCAAATCAAGCCATGTCATCCAAGCCATGAGATAAAAAATCTGGAGCGTGTAGAAACAGATAAAGTCCCTTGAACACAAAAAGGTAAAATAAATGGGTACAGTCAGGAGGCAGTGACAGAGAAGTTAAATAAAGATGGTTGATTATAATGGCACATAAACACTGTAATATATGTAAATATATATATAATATAAAAAAGAAGCTGAAGTTTATGGAGTCGGTGTGCAGAATGAAAATGCATTAAATATTGAATGTTGTTCTATGTATGCTTGTTCTCTATAACCTGTGCTTAATTTCAGAAGGCGAAAGAAAAAGGGCAAAATGTTTTACAAAGCATGTTTTATTTTTGGCAAAAGGGTGAAGTTAGTATTGTGCTATATACTTAATCTGTTTCTTTTCTATTTGATTTAGAATATTAACATATTTGTACCGGAGATCACGGGAGACGATGTAGTCCTGGAGTCCCCTGGATGAAGATCGAATGATGCCTGCCTCCGGGTGGAGGTGAAGACAAAATAACCGGAATGCCAAAGAAAAGATGACTTCTATAGAAAAGGATACAAGAGTACCAAGATGGAAGAACACCCGAATGAACCAAATGATGTGACATCGCTGGTCGGGACATATCAGAGGCAGACAAGTGTCCTGGCGTATGGAGTTCCACGTATTTATTATTTTAATAAATTATTTTAATCTGTTATGTTAATTCTTTGTTTTAGTTATTTGTTTTATCTTATTGTTTTGATTGACTTCAAGTATAAAATTGAAGCACTGAACTATGGATACTTCCATTAGGAAGGAACATATGGACCCAAAGATGAATTTTGATATTATGTTGATTGGACAGTGGTTTTTCAACTTTTTCGTTTTTGCATGTGAATATTCATTTTGTTGGATTGCTACATTTTAAAAGATGGAAGGGAGTAAGTTGATTTTCATCTAATTATGGCTTGGACTGCCAAATTCTCAGAAAAAAGGAGGGAATATGTAAGAGTATCTAGCATTTTTTTTCATGCAGCACCACTGCATGGGTTTGGTGCATTGCTATAATGCGGTACAGCAAGGCATGTGTTGGAATATGTAAGAGTATTTAGCATTTTTTTTCATGCAGCACCACTGCATGGGTTTGGTGCATTGCTATAATGTGGTACAGCAAGGCATGTGTTGCCAGTGTGACATGGACATGTAAATGAAAACAGGCTATTCAGGTAAAACGATTTCTACATCTAAAATGCAAATATTTTTTTTTTCACAGTTAAAAGCATATCTTTTTTTTTCTCACCTGAAATTCCTCTGTTGCAGGAGACACATTTGAGGATCTATGAACTAACCTCATTAACAATACTAACGATTCTAACTCATTAATAATATAATGTGTTCTCCAGTGCAAAATGAGATGGAAAATGACAGGCTCTGAAAGTCATTTTAAACGCGCATCCAGATTTATTTTTCTTTGCTTCTATCTGCGCTCTGTCCACAGTATTTGCAGGAAGCAAAGACTCGAATAAGCAGGAAATCAGTTTGGTTACAGTTGCAACTGTATAAACCAAGCCATTGTTAAAGAAAAGGAGGGTAGGACATGATAGAATTTCATTGGTTGAACTTGTTTGGCAGGCTGTAACAGAGCTTTGCTAATGAATCTCGGGGAAGAAGAGAGGAGAAGACATTTTACACAGCTGGGAGAAAGACCTGGCTGGTGGCTAGGGATTTTCCTGATTGAAAAAGCAGATCCCAGTGCACTGCTGCAGAGACTGGGAATTCCAGTCAATAAGCCCCGGTTTGAGTGACGGCAGATGCTCGTCCTTGCTGGGGTGATTTAAGAAGAATTCATTGAACCACTTCCAGAAGGCGACCAGCCGACGAATTTCACATGCTGGACAGGCCTGGTAATTATATTACAGAGTGTGGGGGCAGTGTGTATGTGTGCGAAACTATTCAGTCGGCGTGGAAGAGGGAACTCCAGTGTTTTATCAACAGGTTTAATGTTGCGAATTGAATATGTTCTCGCCGCTCTCTTCTCATTTTGTTACAGATAAGGTTGTTACTGTGCAATTTCCATTTATTTCTGTAAAAAGAGTAAGATCGTGTTGAAATGCAATTTTTTATAATACACAAAAAATATCTGAAAGCAGACAGATAGTGTGTTTTATTTTTCTCATTTATTTGTGCATCTACCATTACAGTACTGATGATATGGGGAGAGGTTTAGAGAGTGCAATTGTCATTTTTAAGCTAGCTAAAAATAAGACTTAGCGGTAGCTGTGTGCATGATTCCATTCAGTATATAAGTGTGTGTTTTCTGAACGGAACATAATAATAATATAATGAAATAGACTGCTGCTGGAGGTACATGAGTCAGCAGAAAGAGAGGCCCTGGACATAGTTCACCGATGTAGATAAGTTGGTGATAAATACCGCATGTTAGCTCGCTGTCGTAGATAAGTCAGTGAGGACAGCCCATGGTGGCACTCCAATTGAAAATGTGGTGTTCCTGAAATGTAAGCCTGAGGCCTCTCTAGTGATCACACGAACAAACTAAGCAAAAATAAGGGGTTCTGGATATTGGGGCCACATATAAAACAAAGGAATTATGCTCACCAGAAATACCACCAATAACGCATACCAACATAATGTATACCATTAAATGTATCTGTGTGCTGAAATAATGTATGTATACTGTAGTACTATATACCAAATCTAATCTGAATGCAAAGAGTGATTATTACTGAATTATTTTCATTTTGGCGGTAAGAATTGCTAGGCCCCAAATCTATACAAAATACCCTACAAGTCCCTCAACACTTCCAAGTAAGCATGGCACTGTTCTTCTGAACATTCATTTTGCAGAAGGGCAGCCTCTTTGCCACCTTTGTCTTTCTGCATCATCAACAACCAAAATGCCTTTAAGTATATCATTCTAACTTTCCTCCTTATGGTTTTGCAATGTAAGGTACACCAACTTTTAGGGAACAATCACCATCATAAAGCTTCACCTTTTTCCAACTTTGCCTTCGCCTCTTTGCTTCCTGCCAACCAGAGCAGTTTAACTTTATGCCGTGTTGTTAGTCTCTTTTAGCTTCAGACAATGTTTTGATACTCTTGGCTCTGGCCATACTTGTATCCCTATTGGCCTCAGCAATACTTGCACCACTCTTTGGCTTTGGGAAATTCTTCACTCTTGGTTGGTGCAATGCTTGTTTCCCTCTTGGCTTGGGCAATGCGTGTTCCCTAGACTCAAAATTATTAATGTTCAGTCGCTTAACTTCAGTGTTACATTGTTTTCAACTGCTTCTCAATTGACTCTTCGGTTATCCTTTACCTTAGAATCACACATGACCACTCTTTCATCTATTTTCAAAGTTTTTAGTATTCATTTAAGAGTATTTTATTCTTACATGAGTAATATGAATAAAGTTCACTCAGACGCGAGTGCTACTTTTCTGACATTCCATTGTCCGACAATCAACGGTCGGTTTAATATTGCTTTCACTCGTACACAAGTGATTCTGCTTGGCTACAGTTGCCTCCCTTTGTTCGCGCAAAGGATCAGAATTCTCAGTAATACTCACTGGCTTCTGTTTTGCTCCCTTCGCGTGCTGCAGGGCTTGAACTGCTTCTGCCTTTATATGGACTCACACCCTTCCTCTGTGAAGGAGTCTTTGTTCCTGGCCCGCAGTCATGGAGCTCCTCTAGCTCCTGGGACCCTTTGGCTGTAAAACACCTTCCAGCCACAGTCTCTGGCACGCTTCCTGCTGTTCAATCTCTGCAATCAGGTTTACATGGGGGAAAACAGTCTTCCTTCACGCCTTCTGCTGCGTAACCTCTGCACTTCAGATTTAGGGGGAACAGGACCCTCTCAGGAAAGGCAGCTGAAATCCGCTTGGTTAAATTCCTGGCGTCCCTTCTTTCCACCAACTTCTGCTTGGATTGCCAACACTGTACTCTCCTTCTGCTGCTGCTTCTGCTATGACCATTCTAGCTACAGCTACATCTAATGGCCTGCACCTGAGAGGGCCTTTTAAGCCTCTCTGCTTCCCTCAGGTGTGGGTCATTATGCTTAACAAGCTGACTATACTTGCAACATTACTCTTGAGCCCTCTTCCTCAGCCCAGTACTTAGGGAATTATGGGGCTTGTAGTCCCAACCAATAGAATTAGGCTTTCTTATCAGCTTTTTATTTTTAAATGCTGATTTACTTCTTTTATATGCATTTAAGGAAAAGTCACAAGAGTTTACTTGGAAAGAGGCAGGCAGTTTGTTCAAGCCATTATTTATAGATTTCCTTTCACTGTACCTTTGGGAGTAAGGGGGATTTTTAACCTTAGAGTTCTCAAACAGTCTTTCCTTTCTTAAGATGTGTAGAAATTTCACATCAGCTTTACCCACATGGTTCAGCTACATCATAACAATAATAAGCGATCACATGTCTTGGTCTCTTTAAAAGGTTCTTCTCTTTTAAAGATGCTGTGTATCATCCCTCAGGATCTCCTCACTGCCCTGGGCCTTGTCTCCGCCCAGGTGATGCTACCACAGTACACCCCCACAAAGTTCAGGATCATGAAGCGTCTGCCTTTTCATGGCCACCTGGGAGGAGACTTTAGGCAGGCGTTTAGTGAGGGATCCGCAGGATTCTTCACAATCCACAACACTGCATCATGCATTGATTTTTCGTTGGTGTCCAGATCACTGTGATCACAGTTGGAAGATTGTACTATACTTCCCCATACACACTCTGATCATTTTCCAGTGCTGCTGGTAGATGTGGAAATAGACATAGCACACAGAAGGGGGTGGTGGAGGTTAAAACCAGATGTCATGCCTGCGCCATGGGCGCATACATTGGCGATCAATATGGACAAATTGTTATTCATTTATCTACAGAAAACTCTTGGATCAACCGCTATTCACTATTTGGACTTTATTTCCCATTTGCAAGACTTTGGTGCTTTTTTATTTTTTCCAGAAAACTACACTTACCATAATGCACTTGGCTATAACCATCTATTCCTGGCTATTCCTATTTTTCTTCATCAGAACTACAATCCCCAGAAGCCCTAGGGATTTGCTCTGCTTCCACCAGCTCAGGAACAGAGAGGGAGGTGGCCGATTGTCTGCAGGTGTGCTGAGCCAGGTGCAACCAATTAGCCTGCCTCTGTGCTGGGCTGGGCAGTATAAAGGCTGCTGCCTGCGAGAGCTCAGTCTCTTGCATTGAGAGTCCTTCCGGCACCTTTTTGCTTCGAGCTACAAACTTTGTATGCTGTTTCCTGATTTCACCTGCTCTTTGTTCCAGTGCCCTGGTGGGCTCCTGCCTTGCAGTCTGCTACACCCTGCTGCCTTCAGCCCTAGCCTTTTGGGCTCCTTGCCTCAGCCCTGCTCCTCTGGGCATCCTGCCTTGCAGTCTGCTACACCCTGCTACCTTCAGCCCTAGCCTTTTGGGCTCCTTGCCTCAGCCCTGCTCCTCTGGGCGTCCTGCCTTGCAGTCTGCTACACCCTGCTGCCTACAGCCCTAGCCTTTTGGGCTCCCTGCCTCTGCCCTGCTCTTCCAGGCTCCTGCCTTGCAGCTGATCACGCTCTGCTGCCTTCCAGCCTCCGCCCTTGCCCTGCCGGGCTCTCCACATTGCAGCCGATCACGCTCTGCTGCCTTCCAGCCTCCGCCCTTGCCCTGCCGGTCTCTCCACATTGCAGCCGATCACGCCCTGCTGCCTTCCAGCCTCCGCCCTTGCCCTGCCGGGCTCTCTACATTGCAGTCGATCACGCTCTGCTGCCTTCCAGCCTCCGCCCTTGCCTTGCCGGGCTCTCTACATTGCAGCTGATCACGCTCTGCTGCTTTCAAGCCTCAGCCCTTGTCCTCTGGGCTCCCTGCTCTGCAGCCTGCCTCACTCTGGCTGTCTACAGCCCTTGTCCTCTGGGCTCCCTGCTCTGCAGCCTGCCTCACTCCGGCTGCCTACAGCCCTTGTCCTCTGGGCTTCCTACTTTGCAGCTTATCACGCTCCGCTGCCTACTACCTACCTTTTTCCGCTGGGTTCTCGGCCTAGCAGCCCTCTACAGTCCTCTGCAACCTTCTACGGTCAGCGGCCCTGCCCCTCAGGGCTCACTCCTTGCTGCCCAGCCCTTCTGGGTTCCTTGCCGTGCAGCTTGCTTTACTCTGCTGCCCTAAGCCCTTTTCCTCTGGGCTCTCTACCTTACAGCCCTGCTCCTGTGGGCTTGCTCATTGCTTTCCTGCTCCTCTGAGCTCTCAACCTTGTTCCTTACTGTCCTCTGCTATCCAATCCTGTTACATGACTTCCCCTTCATTTCCTTCTGCTAGTTTGCTATACCTTCTTTTCCTGGATTTGTCTGTAAGTATCTTCTCTTGTACTGTTTGTAGAACCTTTTGTACAGAGCTTGTCTGTTGGTTCCCATCAGTCAACCTCTGCCCCTTCCCTTGTCTCATTTCTACATTACAGACACCCATAGCTGCTGTTCCAAGCCATGAGCAAACAGCGTGGGCCTCTGTTATAGCAAACTGTGCAGAAGGCTAGAGTATTTCCTAAGGTTCGTGGAATACTCTTTTCCTATATCTGCATACACCCCAAGAGGGAATTCATTCTGTACCTTTTTCCTTGCTACTCTTGCCTACTCTTCATTCTCTTTCCTTTCTGCTGTGTGTGTACTTATCTGTCCACTTTATTTTGGCACAACCACCCAAACCCTTTCTGGGTGTCCTGTGCCACTCTTAATAGAGTGCCATCCCTGACAGAATGCAAGAGCCAAAAATGTCTTGTTCCATAGGCAGGAAAGGCACACACAGACCAAGGATGCTTTCCTTTCGGGTTAAGAAACCTTTGCAAAAATCTATACTTTCCCTAAAGACAGCAAACAAGAACCTTAGTCTAAAGAACAGTCTTGCCTTAGTAAACAAAGATTTACAAGCACGGTACTACACTCACTGGCTTGCTGACCCTTCTTCCATGTATAACTATTATGACATTTGCAACTATGATCCGCAGTCCTTATCGGTTGAAGAGCTACAGCAAGATAATGAATTCTTACAGATCTTGTTAGCCCAAACAGTGAAAGACACTCCTGCGTCTGATAATTTTACTAACACTGTTACTGCCAAGGATATTGCACTCATTGTGGGGGTCTCTAAACCAGAGTACGCTGTTGCTAGAGTGATATGTTCAAGATCTGCTTGGCAAACTCCCCAGTCTACTGGAAACCCTCATTTGACAGGACACGGCATTATGTATCCTGAGGTTAGTTCACCTAGTCCTGGGTACAAAGGACCAATACTGACCATCGGTGGTCTTAATACTTCCCCAGTTTCTACCAACCACAATAACCTTAAGGTCAGTCTTCCCATTGCTACAACCGAATTTTCTGCCACACCATATTCTGAAGCTTTAGATCAGGCTAATGATACATACCTGCTACAAGAAAAACTCCTATGCCTTAAAAGAAAGACCGAAGATCTCTATGATGACTTTGTTTATTTACATAGTAAAAATTCTATGAAGGGACACAATATTCCAGACCTTTTGACACAATGTCCTACACCCGAAATACTGTCTTTAGAGATCGACATGGTAAGGCCTGGAATTGCCACGCAGAAAAGGATACAGATTTATACCAAGCAGATGGAAGACCTAAATTTAGCATATGCATCCCTTCTAAAGTCTGACACAGCTCTTTCACTTTCCAACCACAGTAACTCAGGTTCTGGTACTCTAGACCATGATTCCAATCCTGAACAATACCCGGTACCTGCCTGGAATCCAGCCTTTCCATCAGTCAATACCCCAGACCCACCAAGTAATTTGAGCACACCAGACTTTGAAGATCAGCCTTCAGAACGCCTACCCAATCATGACCCCACATCTGTCTTATTACCGGTTAGTGTATCTGCTAGCCCAATCTCTGCTGCTCCTCCTGCTAATACTTCTAAATCTGCTACTGTTGCAGCATCTCACATCACTCTTTTCGCAGCAGAAGCACCCCCTTCCTCTCTGCCTGCAAGGACAGAACCTGTTGCTAAGTCAGATAACAACTTTTCTTTTGGGACTACAGCTCCCATTGTTCTTGCTGGCGCCTCTGCAGCACTAAAATTACCAGACGCTACTCTATCAGTCTCAGGTGCATCACTGTCCGCTGGTTCTTCTATGGCACCCACTCTCCCATTTGCTACAGCATCGGAACTATCCACAGCCATTCATGATCTCTCTGCTGCGGTGGCTTCTGAAATTCCTACTAATCATGGAAAACCCGCCACTGTGACTCCTGGCGTTTCTGCAGCTAATCTTGACTCTGCCATTGCTGTGTCTGATGCCTTGGAATACCTTCCTAAAGCAACCAACTCTGCTGTACCTCTGGCTCCACCTTTCACCACCTCACTGTTGCCTTTCAAAGCAAGCTTTGCAATGGAACCTGCAACAGACATTCACAGTTCCTCTATTCATGAACACTCTGTTGGGTTTTGTGCTCCAAAGACTTTGTCTTTTCTGATTTCTACCGCAAAGGTTCAGCACATTCATACCGTCTCCACCTTTCAAGACTCCCACCTTACAACCTTAAACAGTCTTTGGTGCTTCATGTTGTGCCTTTTCGGAATAAGACTCTTTCACGGTGTGACAGACCTTCTTCCTGTTGGTCAGTCTTCAGGGAGCCTGGAGAGGGGCATACTGTCATGCCTGCGCCATGGGCGCATACATTGGCGATCAATATGGACAAATTGTTATTCATTTATCTACAGAAAACTCTTGGATCAACCGCTATTCACTATTTGGACTTTATTTCCCATTTGCAAGACTTTGGTGCTTTTTTATTTTTTCCAGAAAACTACACTTACCATAATGCACTTGGCTATAACCATCTATTCCTGGCTATTCCTATTTTTCTTCATCAGAATTACAATCCCCAGAAGCCCTAGGGATTTGCTCTGCTTCCACCAGCTCAGGAACAGAGAGGGAGGTGGCCGATTGTCTGCAGATGTGCTGAGCCAGGTGCAACCAATTAGCCTGCCTCTGTGCTGGGCTGGGCAGTATAAAGGCTGCTGCCTGCGAGAGCTCAGTCTCTTGCATTGAGAGTCCTTCCGGCACCTTTTTGCTTGGAGCTACAAACTTTGTATGCTGTTTCCTGATTTCACCTGCTCTTTGTTCCAGTGCCCTGGTGGGCTCCTGCCTTGCAGTCTGCTACACCCTGCTGCCTTCAGCCCTAGCCTTTTGGGCTCCTTGCCTCAGCCCTGCTCCTCTGGGCATCCTGCCTTGCAGTCTGCTACACCCTGCTGCCTTCAGCCCTAGCCTTTTGGGCTCCTTGCCTCAGCCCTGCTCCTCTGGGCGTCCTGCCTTGCAGTCCGCTACACCCTGCTGCCTACAGCCCTAGCCTTTTGGGCTCCCTGCCTCCGCCCTGCTCTTCCAGGCTCCTGCCTTGCAGCTGATCACGCTCTGCTGCCTTCCAGCCTCCGCCCTTGCCCTGCCGGGCTCTCCACATAGCAGCCGATCACGCTCTGCTGCCTTCCAGCCTCCGCCCTTGCCCTGCCGGGCTCTCCACATTGCAGCCGATCACGCTCTGCTGCCTTCCAGCCTCCGCCCTTGCCCTGCCGGGCTCTCTACATTGCAGTCGATCACGCTCTGCTGCCTTCCAGCCTCCGCCTTGCCTTGCCGGGCTCTCTACATTGCAGCTGATCACGCTCTGCTGCTTTCCAGCCTCAGCCCTTGTCCTCTGGGCTCCCTGCTCTGCAGCCTGCCTCACTCTGGCTGCCTACAGCCCTTGTCCTCTGGGCTCCCTGCTCTGCAGCCTGCCTCACTCCGGCTGCCTAGAGCCCTTGTCCTCTGGGCTTCCTACTTTGCAGCTTATCACGCTCCGCTGCCTACTACCTACCTTTTTCCGCTGGGTACTCGGCCTAGCAGCCCTCTACAGTCCTCTGTAACCTTCTATGGTCAGCAGCCCTGCCCCTCAGGGCTCACTCCTTGCTGCCCGGCCCTTCTGGGTTCCTTGCCGTGCAGCTTGCTTTACTCTGCTGCCCTAAGCCCTTTTCCTCTGGGCTCTCTACCTTACAGCCCTGCTCCTGTGGGCTTGCTCATTGCTTTCCTGCTCCTCTGAGCTCTCAACCTTGTTCCTTACTGTCCTCTGCTATCCAATCCTGTTACATGACTTTCCCTTCATTTCCTTCTGCTAGTTTGCTATACCTTCTTTTCCTGGATTTGTCTGTAAGTATCTTCTCTTGTACTGTTTGTAGACCCTTTTGTACAGAGCTTGCCTGTTGGTTCCCATCAGTCAACCTCTGCCCCTTCCCTTGTCTCGTTTCTACATTACAGACACCCATAGCTGCTGTTCCAAGCCATGAGCAAACAGCGTGGGCCTCTGTTATAGCAAACTGTGCAGAAGGCTAGAGTATTTCCTAAGGTTCGTGGAATACTCTTTTCCTATATCTGCATACACCCCAAGAGGGAATTCATTCTGTACCTTTTTCCTTGCTACTCTTGCCTACTCTTCGTTCTCTTTCCTTTCTGCTGTGTGTGTACTTATCTGTCCACTTTATTTTGGCACAACCACCCAAACCCTTTCTGGGTGTCCTGTGCCACTCTTAATAGAGTGCCATCCCTGACACCAGAGGCCCAGTTGGAAGAGGTGTTTCGACATGCTCTACGAGATGAAGTAGATTTGTTTTCCTCCACTAACGAAGGCTCACCTGGTGTGCTCTGGGAATCCTTCAAATGTTATAATTGTGGAGTCTCCATTGCTAAAGAGGATGTGATTTTCAGGGTTAACAGGGTGGACCTCACCTACAGCAAAAAAACTGCTTTGGGACCTTAAAAAGGTTTATCTGGACAATGGGAAAAGGGAGACGTTGGGTGATATACAGCAAGAGTTATTGAAGTTCAGAGAAAACTCTACCAGGGAAATGAAATTCATGGGCAGTCATCAGCAGGTGCAGCAGTCTGGGAGGGACAAAAACATGTTGCATTGTTAGCAAGAATGTTGGTGATTAAGAGGGACTATATTTTGCCATCCAAGACATTGAGGGTGCATATAGATATACAACTAAAGAACTGTTTTTGCGGTTCTAGGACAGCTTATCTGCATCCAGGGGGTAGATGACACCCGCCCAGGCTCTGCAATATCTGAAAGACATTGAAATTCTGTGTTTAACCCTGGAACACTGGGCAGTACTGGGATGAGAAATCCCAGTAGAGGAAGTAATAGAGGCAATTAAGAGCCTAGCAGGATCCAAGGCCCCAGTCCGGATGGCTTCACTATATAGAAAACTAAAGCATATGCTGGCATCCGCGCTCCCTGCTTGCTACAAGTTTATAAGGAGGCTGTAGTCAGTAGTGCTCTCCCGGTGACTATGCGTGAGGCTATAATCACTCATACCTAAACCGGGGAAAGAACCAGAGCAGTGCAGCTTGTACCATCCAATATCGCTCATTAAAGTGGACAACAAAATATATTCAAAGTTATAGATGCCAAGGCTGCTACCATCTATGCAGAGTCTGGTGAGGGCAGATCAGTTCGGGTTATTTCCTGGAAGAAATACATCTATCGGATTGTGCTGATTTTTTGGTATGCTGAATCTGAGAGACCCGGAACTGAGGCGATTTCTGTCCTCCAGGATGCTGAAAATGCGTTTAACTCTAAAGAGAGACCGTTCATGTTCCCAGTGTTAAATAAGGTCAGGTTGGGCAATCATTTTATCTCTATGATACAGGTACCGTATCGCTCTCCAAGGGCAGCTATCAATGTCAATGGGTTCTTGTCAGGGTCCTTTGAGATAGGCAGGGATGCCCACTGTTGCCAATGTTGTTTGTGCCACTCAAAGCCTTGATGCAGGAGCAACATTTACATAGGGGTATACAGTTGTATACTCATAAATTCATTATATCCTTATATGCAGACAATATTATGTTGTTTATTAAGCAGAATTTGGCAATAATCATGTGACAGGTTGATAGATTTGGTCACTATTCCAGATTACGCATTAACCATAAGTAAATCAGTGATTCTCCCACTAATGAATGGCACTCAACCGTTTCAGGTTGACTCCGGGTTTAGATGGGAGAAGGAGCACGGTAGGTACCTCGGAACAGAAATAACAAGATACCCTGAGGTTTTCTTTGGGGAAAATGATGAAGGAGATGCAGATACTATGTTGCAACAAATACTTCAGTCGCAAGGACTCCCATTATCTTTGATTGGGAAGATTTCACGGATTAAAATGATGATCCTACAAAAGTAGGATTATTTCTAAATATCCCTATGACTCACTAAATCTTAGTTTTCTCGACTCAGGGGTATATTGGTGGGCCTAATGTTGGCCAGGAAGCAGGCGAGAGTGATGTGGGAGGTACTTAATTGCACCATCGAATATGCAGGGACTGGCGCTCCCCGATTTATTTATTTTTTTAAATCAAATTTTATTTGCATTTTAGTTATAACAACACAACAGCAATAATGCATTTCTTGATATGACCTCTTGTGATTACCGCCCCCCCCACCACCAACGATAAGGATTCTTTCTCATAACTCCACTAGAAATTGGACACTTAGTAACTTCTTTTTCTCAAAAACAGGGTTCTCCTTCTGCTTTACAAGCAAATGCGGGGCAATTGAACCTCTCCCTCAATCTCCCTCGGTAATCACAAATCCTTCTGCGTCCCCCTTTTAGTAGGCAGGTCACTCCTTTCCCTTCCCATCCCATCCTCTTCCTCAGCCCCTCCGGTCTGCCCACCCGTTTTTTTCAAAGAAAGGGAGCCACACACCCTCAATGTTGGTCTTGGACTCGGCCAAGAGATGGTTTAGGTATTCCAAATCATATATGGCCCGGACCTTAGAGACCCATTCCTTCTCCACCGGCATTCTTGGGTTCCTCCACAATTGGGCAAGGCAACATCTTGCTGCCACCAACATAATATGTAACATACGACTCTGGTCTACTTCAGGCTCCTCATCCGCAGTAACTCCAAAGAGAATAAGCCATGGGGAACGGTCCCTCTGAATTCCATCCATCTGCTTCACCCATGACAGGAGCTCCCTCCAATAGGCCTGAACTTTAGGGCAACTCCACCACATGTGTATATAGTCTCCCTTTTCCCTATGACGCTTCCAGCAGTGTGGGTCGTATCCCTCCCTCATCCGGGCTATCCGCGTTGGGGGGTAGTGCCATCTGTGTAGCAGCTTAAGGGCTTGATGCCTATATTGCAGTGATGTGGTTGAGTGAAGGGCCCGTCTACACATCTGGGCCCAGAGTGTGTCCTCAATATCTCTATCAAGGTCCCTCCCCCATTGGACTCTCGAAGGAGGAGGTTTCCCTCGAATTGCCGTTAGGAGCAGTTTATATAGCCCAGCTATGAGCCCCCTGGACCGCCTCTGCATGATCAGAAATTGCTCAAAGTCCGTCAGGTCCCTCTTAAGATTTACCCCCCACCTTTCCTCTGTCAGGGCCCTTTTCAACTGTAAGAAGCGGAAGGGCGATAGGCTATTCAGACCTAAGGCCTCCTCCAGTCCTGTCAGGGATATAAAGGCATCCCCTTCCCACAATTGTCCCGCCCTGCTGAGTCCTGCTTCGTACCATGATTGGAATGCCAGAGGATCCTCGATCCCGTCCCTAAGTGGGTGTCTTGAAAAGGGGTATTGCTCCCCAGGGGCCAGTCCTCATTAGCATAAATTACCCAATTTCACCCACTTACAGGTCCCCTTGTGCCAAGCAATGAACTCATGCTATAGAAATGACACCTCATTATACATTTAGCATTTATTGAACATATAGCATAATAGAACATAACAGTAAATATAGCAGCAATTTAGCAATGATGGAAATGTCAGTTAGAGAAGTCACAAAACTTAGAGAAACACAGTCTTACACCCCTTGGATGGTATCTTCAGCACTAGGAGACCCTGGTTGTCTTAAGCGAGCTGCTGCCAGCCCCTTCAGATAACAGCGCTGCAAGGTGCCGCACGGGGCCTCATCAGGGTCTGGGCACACTCGGTACACGGATGAATCTCCCACTGAGTCATGGGTGCATGCGCATTTTGTAATCTTGTGCTGTCAGTCAACGTGACGCACAGAACTTTCTTAGTGCAAAACATGTCCACTGATGGAAAAACCCCAACTCTCTCTAAGATGCTCCCTGCTCTTACCCCTCCCTACTTGGAGCCCTGTCCGTGAAAATGCAGGAATGTCTATTATCAGTATGTGCAAGGCCGTACCAGGCCTTCTCATGTGAAAGAGGATCTATTTACAAAGCATAGCAGAGCCACTGTGGCGAAGAGAGGAGCTGAAATAATATGCATTGCAATTAACCCCTAGTGAGCAAGCTTTACCAGGCCTGCACTCTGCTAGCTAGTGTCTATACTGCTTCAAAGACTGGCTATCTAAGCGCTATATAGGTGCTATAATGCTACAAACACTCAAATACAGGTCTCTATTAGCTACTAAACTGGGGCCTCTGCCCTGCCTTTCTATGCACAATGCAAAATGTAAACTTCCACCCCTCCTAGGCCTGCACATTCCTTGTAGCTCACTAATGCTTAATGTAGGCACTACCAACTCATTACTTTCAGCATTTAGCACATACTTTGAATAAGCTATTAGTTTTAGCTGTTAACACAGCCATCTAAGGCCCTAATATGCAGATATGGATAGTTAATTTGCACTTTCTATTTCACTACATTGGGGGCACCCATATACAACTCAGCGGTGACAGCCATGTTGTGAGCCACCTATTGTCTTCTCCCTCTCTCCATACAGATCATAGAGCCTACAGAACCGGGTGGCGCAAAATTCTATTCGGGATTCGAGCCTTAGGAACTCACAACCACTTCTCCAACGTGACCAGGGCCAATACTTCATTGTCCATCATCAGCCACTTTTTCTCTGACCCCGGATTGAAGTGTTCCACCAAGAGTCACAAATGGGTTGCTTTGTAATACACTGCTAAATCCTGGAGTCCCACTCCTCCTTCCTCCTTGGGTCGAGTTAATATCCCATAAGAGATCCAATGCTTCTTCCCCACCCAGAGGAACCCCAAGATGTATCGCTTCACCTCAGAGAAGGTTCCCTATGTACCACGTGGGTACAGGGATTGGCAGCATTTGGAACAAAAATAAAAAATGTGTGCAGAACCACCATCTTGATAGAGTTTAGCCACACCATCCAGGACAGCCCCAGACCACCTTTACATATCTCGCTTCATCGCTGTCCACAGGGGAAGGAAGTTGTTGGGGAAGAGGTCCCTATGGTGGCATGTCACCTGGATCCCTAAATAGCAAAACCTGTCTCTCTGCACCCTGAACGAAAGTCCGTCCACATATTCCTGCTCCTCCTCTGACAATCCCCCCATTGCAAAGACTACCAATTTTCCCAGGTTTACTTTAAAGCCTGACAACTTTGCATATTGTTCCAAACTGGCCAACACGTGAGGGACCGATTGGGATGCCCTGGTGACATAAAGTAGCGCATCGTCTGCAAAGGGACTTATCTTACAGTGTATCCCCCCTACCGTGATGCCCCTGATCCCTCCACTGTCCCTAACAGATGCCGCCCATGGCTCCATAACCAGCACATAGACCAGCGGGGAGAGAGGACATCCATGGCGCGTACCCCTCTGCAATCAGAAGGACTCTGATTCACTCCCGTTGACCACGACCCTAGCCGTGGGTTCCGAGTACAGAGCCGCTAACCAACCCATCCATCTTTGTCTCATTGCCAGTGATACAAAAACCTCTCCCATGAAGACCCAGGTCACCCGATCAAATGCCTTCTCGGTGTCCAAAGATAGTAGGTGGGCCCCCTCTGCCCATACCATCCGCAAACTCATCATATGGAGGGTTTTTCGCATGCAATCCGCTCCCTGCCTATTTAGCACAAACCCTACCTGATCCGGGGGTATCAGTCGGGGAAGATGCGCTTCCAAACGCATCGCCAGAAGCCTGGCAAAAATCTTAGCATCCACATTTAGGAGGGATATAGGCCTATAGGACGCACAGTCATTCAGGTCTATGACAGCTATGAGGGCCTGTAGGAATGACGGTGGTATCGTCTCTCGCCCCATTATCCGATTAAACAGTTTGGCCAAAGGCTTCGCCAGCAGGGTTTGGTACTGCCTATAGAAGTCAGCTGTAAAGCCATCTTCCCCCGGGGCTTTCCCTCCCTTCAACCTTGTGATGGCTCCCAGCACCTTCCCCCCGGTTAGCTCTCCTTCCAGGGCCTCCTTTTCCAATTCTGAAAGCTTAGGAAGTTTCCGCTCAGCTAGGTACCACCACATGACCTCCACTGCCTCCTCCCCAGCCTCGCGTATAGTTCCCTGTAAAAAGTTGCAAAGCAGCCCGCTATATTCACTCCTCCTTTCTGGACCCGTCCCCTCGCATCCCGGATTCCCTCCACCCTCCTTTCCACTCTACTGCCAATCACCCTATTCGCCAGGAGTGTCCCCACCGTGTTGACCCTCTCATAGTATCTCTGTCGGGTGAATCTCATTCTCTTAACAACCTCTCCAATTAAAACCGTATGAAGTTCCTTTCTCTTCTCCCTCATATCGCTCAGTATGGCTCCCTTGTCTGTGCCACCCTGATTAAGCTATAGGCGTAGGTCTCTCAGTTCCCCTGGCAACTTATTTTCAATCAGCACTCTTTCACGCTTCTTACGGGCTCCCTCAGCAATCAGCAGGCTTTGGTGGCTTTGGCTGCCGCACATACAATCGCCACACCCGTCTCCCCATTATCATTGGTTTTGAAGTAGGCCTGTATCTCCTTTCTTAGAAACTCCCTTAACACCTGGTCCCGCAACAAAGTATCATTGCATCTCCACCTATAACACCTCGAGACCTCCGGCAGCCGCCAATGCGCCACCACCAGTTCATGATCCGACCATGTAACTGCCTCCACCCTGGGGGTCCCCACCTCGCCTACCTGTTCCCTATGTACCAGCATGGGGTCAATGCAGGGGGAGAAAAAAGTATTGCCCCCGGCTCCGGCTGGGACTTTCGCCATACATCGACCCAAAAATGATCCTGCAGTAGATCCCGCAAGGCAAGATTGTCTTTTGTCACCTCCCTCATCCCCAAGCCCTTCCCAGACCACCAATTGAACTTGGGGTCCAATCCCCCGCAGCAATGTTGCACCCTCCGCCCATTCGTCCAACATCCTGAACACCTGACGTAGGAACACCTATTCGGCATTCGGTGCGTAGAGGGTGGCAAGCGTGATCTGTGATCCCTCATACATACCCTTTATGCCCAGAAATCTTCCCCCAAAACCCCTCTTGACTTCAATCCCCCCCAAGACGGAAAGACTTACGCAGCAATATACCAACCCCCTCCTTCTTAGAGGTTCTGTGAGAGGCCCAGAAATTCCTCCCCATCTCTTTACCCTTTATTGGTGACCCCACACCAATAATGTGTCTCTTGTAAAAAAAAAAAGGACCAGCAGTTTTTGTTTGCGAAACACGTTACTGGTCAGAGACCATTTGTTTTGAGAGTTTAAGCCCTTGACATTTAGCGTACCAACCATCCCCTTAACCATTGTCCCTTGGCACCCCTCTCCCTCATACATACCCTTTATGCCCAGAAATCTTCCTCCAAAACCCCTATTGACCTCAATCCCCCCAAGACGGAAAGACTTACGCAGCAATATACCAACCCCCTTCTAGAGGTTCTGTGAGAGGCTGTAACGCTCACCTGATTCTCGCAGAGGCGCCGGTCTTGACTGGGCGACTACCGTATCTTCAAAGGTGATGTGTAGCACCCGGTTGGCTCTTTGGGCTGGACCTCTGTGCACTGTATGCCTGACGTGTAGAGTAAGATGTCTTAGGTAAGTGAATGCCGAGCTCTCCATCTGCCTCGGGGCAGGGTGCTGTAACCAGTTTCTTCACTGGATAGGTAGCGCAGGCCTCTTGACTTCAGAGGACTGCTGTCCGTCGTTTACTGCACGAACGGTAAGTTTCGAGTCATTCAAATGTCTTTAAAGTCTTTAGTAATGATGTCTCTTGTTTTGCAGGGTTCCGGCGATGGCGGATGACGGGCTGAAGTGAGTTGAAGATGGAGCCCGTGTGATGAATAGAAGCGCCTGGAAGCACGTAAGTAAGCGCTTGTTGCCTGCTTCACTATGCGCTCTAACTGTCTTTTTATTTTGCAGGTACGAGTTCGGAGCGGCTGCAGGGTGCCGGAATACCCACTGGATTAGATGTGGAATGGAGTAATGGCACGTGAGTATTAAAGTTCCCCAATGTCTTTAAACGCACCTTGTTTTGTCTTTCAGATGCGGGATGCAGCGCCGAAGGCCTCCGGAGCGTGCGAAGAGTTGGTAAACTTTTGTCTTTCAGATGCCGGAATGCAGTGTGAAGACCTCCGGAGCGCACGAAGAGTAGGTAAGCCTTTGCCTTTCAGATGCCGGAATGCTAACCTGTTCTTTCTTGTCTTTATAGGTGTTGCTGAAGACTGGATTCAGGATGGTAAGCCTTTTTCCTTAGGCCCAGGACAGGATGCAGAAGACACGATGAGCGTTCTGCTGCAGAGGTTGCAGAATAACGCAAAGCAAGATTCATCCACCGGGTGTGGTTTAAATAGCCTCCTGTAGTGCTTAGGTGTCTCCTTCCACAGCCACGCCTAAGTAAGAAAAGAGTTCCTGGTAAGAAAAGAGTTCCTGCCTTCCAGAAGAGTTCCAGTGTTCTGAATCTAGGGAGTGGCTCCAGCCCCACCCAACAGGAAAAGTAGTTCCAAACAGAAGAGGATCAGAGGCTCAACTGGCAGGCAAGTAAGCAGCATGGTCTGCTGAAGGTAAGTCCACCCAAGCATTATGAGCCCGGCGCTTCCAGCGCTGGGACTGGGCATATTATTTGAGCCTGGTGCCACTGGCGCCAGGACTGGGTCCAAAAGGTCCCAATTGGGACTGGTTGGCACTCGGAACCTGGGTTATGGATCTGCTTCCAAGGGAGTTGGGAAAACCCTGACCTTTTGGAAGCAGAGATCATGACAGTACCCCCCCTCAAGGCCCCTCCCAAACCGGGCTTCTCCGGGGGTTTTGGCTTGTCAGGAAATGTTCGGTGAAATCTTTTGATTAGGCGAGGAGCGTGGACATATTCAGCAGGTTCCCAGGATCTCTCTTGGGGGCCGTAGCCTTTCCAGTCAATTAGGTAGAATAGTTTAGATTTGGAGATCTTGGAGTCCAGAATGCTTTTGACTTCAAACTCGAGTTCTCCATCCACTAGGATAGGTTTTGGAGATTTGGTTAGTCGGGTTTGAGGTTGCACGGGTTTTAATAGAGAGACGTGGAAGACCGGATGTATCTTCATGTGCGGGGGCAAGTCCAACTTGACCGCTACTGGGTTTACTATGGTAGTGATGGAATAGGGACCAAGGTATCTTGGGTTGAATGTGCGTGGCCCTTTTAGAGATAGATATTTGGTGGATAACCAGACTTGATCCCCTACTTGATAGTGAGGGGCTTCCTTCCGATGTTGATCTGCTCCTTTCTTGTATTGTTCTTTAGCCCTTTGAAGGTGAGAAACAGCTTCCTTAAAGGCTTGGGTGATTGTAGAATGCAGGTAGTCTACTGCTGGTGTTTCAAGATCTTGGAGGGGATCCAACTCCGAGGTTCGAGGGTGACTGCCGTACAAAAGAAAAAACGGGGTTTTCCCAGTTCCCGAATGGACAGAGTTATTGTAGGCATACTCGGCTATCCAAAGGATATCTTTCCAAGTTTTTTCAGTTTGTTGCAGCATGCAGCGTAAATACTGTTCCAGAGTTTGATTGGTCCTCTCGGTTTGTCCGTCGGTCTGAGGGTGGTGACTGGTCAATAGTCTCACATCAATTTGAGCCGACCGACAGCAACTTCGCCAAAAATGAGAAATAAATTGACTACCTCGATCCGAAATTAGAACCGAAGGAAAACCGTGCAGTCGGACGATGTTTTCGAGAAATTCTCGGGCCAGAGTTGCTGCTGTTGGCAAGCCTTTGAGCGGAATGAAATGCGCCATCTTGGAGAATAAGTCCACGATTACTAGAATCGTATTGTATCCGGAGCATGGAGGTAGATCGGTGATGAAGTCCATAGAAAGCGTATGCCAAGGGCGAGGTGGGATGTCAATAGGGCGTAAGAGGCCTGCTGGTCTTTCCTTTTGACTCTTGTTTTGGGCGCATACTCCACAGGACATTATAAAGTCTCTGATATCTTTTTTCCAAGACGGCCACCAGAAGTAGCGCTTGATCTTTTCTGAGGTCTTGGCTATACCGGGATGACCTTCCATTAAAGAGTCGTGATAACAAGAGATTACTTTTTTCTGTAAATCTGTGCTGGGTAGGTATAATCGTTCTTGGAAATACAATAAGTTGTCCTTTACTGCAAAGTCCTTTCCCTGCAGATGCCAATTCTGTATGTCTGCTGGAGTTACAAGTTGCCTGGCTTTATCCTTAACTTTCTCTATGGATTCTGTGGCGATTACACCCAGAATTCTTTGTTCGGGAATGATTGGTACAGGTTTAGGGTTGACCAAGTGTTCTTCCACTCCCATCCGAGAAAGGGCATCGGCTTTACCGTTCTTTGTACCAGGTCGATAGGTAATTATGAAGTCAAACTCGGCAAAGAATAATGCCCAACGGAGTTGTCTAGAGGATTGGGCTTTTGCGGTCTTAAAATATTGCAGGTTTCGGTGATCCGTAATCACAGTAACGGTGTGTCGGGCCCCCAGCAGATAATGCCGCCAAGCCTTAAAGGCAGACTTGATAGCCAGAAGTTCCTTGTCAGTAATCGTGTAATTGATTTCAGGAGGCGAGAATTTGCGGGACCAAAATGCCACGGGATGCAACTGATTGGTTACCGGGTCCTTTTGTGATAGAACTGCCCCCATGGCAAGGCTTGAAGCATCAGTTTCCACGATGTAGGGGAGTTCGGGGCGAGGGTGTTTTAAGATTGGTGCAGAGATACATTTAGTCTTCAAATCCTGGAAAGCTTGTTCCGCCTCGGTAGACCATTCAAAACATTTGTTTTTCTTTAACAAGGCAGTGATGGGCTGGACTATTCGAGAGAATTCGGGGATAAACCTGCGGTAAAAGTTAGCGAAGCCTAACATGCTTTGCACACCTTTTACGGAGGATGGTGATGGCCATTTGAGAACTGCATCGACCTTCTTTGAATCCATACGCACTCTGCCAGGTGATAATATGAATCCCAAGAATTCAACTTCAGTCACGTTGAAAACACATTTTTCCAACTTAGCGAAAAGTTTGTGTTGACGCAATCTTTCGAGGACCATTTTCACGTGTTTCCGATGTTCAGATTCCGATGAAGAATAAACGAGGATGTCGTCAATGTAAACAACAACACATACATCGATGAGCTCTCTGAGGACATCGTTCATAAAATATTGAAAGGCGGCCGGGGCATTGCAAAGTCCGAAGGGCATGACCTGATATTCAAATAGCCCATACTTGGTGCGGAAGGCCGTCTTCCATTCATCGCCCTCTTTTACTCGTACCAAGTGGTAAGCTCCTCTAAGATCCAGCTTTGTATATATGCATGCTTTTCTGACTTGGTCCAGGAGTTCAGGGATCAAAGGTAACGGATATCTATTCTTAACGGTGATCTGGTTCAGGGAGCGATAATCGATACAAGTTCTAAGGTCTCCTTCCTTTTTTGGAACGAAGAACAAAGCTGAAGAAGCAGGGGACTTGGAAGGACGAATAAACCCATTTGCCAGGTATTGATCCAGGTATTGTCGAAGGTGAAGGTTCTCAGGCTCGGTGAGGGCATAAATTCTACTACAAGGAGGAGTAGATCCAGGTATCAGGTCTATCTGGCAGTCATAAGACCTATGAGGAGGTAGAGAGTTAGCCTGATCCTTCCGGAAAACATCTTGGTATTCTAGGTATTCGGGAGGTAACTGGGGAGTCTCTGAAGAAATTGCGGCCAGTGCAACACCAGGTGGAGGGTGACAAGTAGAGACACATTCTGGAAACTGGACCGTTCTTGCTCGCCAATCGATCAGAGGATTGTGTTTCTCTAACCAAGGTATTCCTAGAATAATCTGAAACTGAGGGGCCTTGATCACATCGAACACGATCTTCTCATGGTGTCCATCTTGACTTACTAGCGTCACCTCTTGAGTGGTATGCGTTACTGGCCCGGAGGCTATCTCCGTACCATCCACCGTAGTAATGATGTCCTTTACAGCCTTGGGACAAAGAGTTAGATTCATCCTCAAAACCATTTCATGATCCACATAATTGCCGATGGCACCGCTGTCGACGTAAGCTTCAATTGCATGTAATCGATCCGGATTATCAGGGCTAATGAGGACCATAGGTATCACGAAATGGGAGGTCACGGAACTGGTTTTCACGCTCGGCAAGAGGACCTCTATTCTTGTCGGGCGAGGTCGTTTCCCTGCTCAGAGTTTGTAACTTTGGTAACTGCAGCTCCTACTGCCTTCTTGGCAGGTTTCACCGGACAGTCTCGAAGAAAGTGCCCTGAGTTTCCGCAATATAGGCATAATTGCAACTGTTTCCTCCTTTCCCGCTCCCTTTGTGTTAGAGGACCTTTCAGACCCCCTATTTGCATGGGTTCCCCGGAGTCTACTCCTTTGGAAGGAGTTGGCGGTTTGGAAAATACTCGAGCATCAAACTTGGAACGATCGGCCTTCCTGTTCTGCAGCCTGTGATCTATTTGAATGACCAAGTCTATATAATCCGAACAGTCTTGTGGGGGATTCACTACTTGGGCTAAAACATCTTTGAGCTCTCCACGTAGACCTCTATAAAACAGCGTAATCCTTTTGTCCTCAGGCCATTGAGTTTCCACTATTAGTCTATTGAAAGATGCAATATAAGCCAAAAGGTCTTGATTACCCTGTTGCAACGAAAGAAGCTCATTGTCCAAGGCCTGCCCCTGTGAATGTCTTGCGAACAGTTTTTCCATACTAAGCTGAAAGGCTTGAAAATCATGGAGAACCGGATCATCTTGATTAACTAGAGGGATCGACCAGTCTGCCGCATTGCCACTAAGGTACGAAAGTACAAAAGCTACTTTTGCTTGATCAGTTGGAAAGGCTGCTGGCCGGCATAAGAAGTGCAACCGGCACTGATTGATAAATACTGCAAACCTCTTTGGGTCACCAGAAAATCGTTCGGCGGAGCCAGAGGTACATTCCCAGGTAGGTTGATCTGCACTGGATTCATAGAGGATGTTGAAGGAAGATTTGCCCCTGATGCGGGTAACGGGGTCTGTCCGGCTTGTGACTGTAGCACTTGTCTAGCAAGATTGTCTGTTCTCTCCTTGGAAATAATTAGTTCCCTTCTTAGAGCATTCGTTTCCTGACGAGCTGCATGCACTTCTGCCCTTAGTTCCCCAAGTAACCGGGCTAGGGGGTCAGTATCCGAGGTTTCCATAGCGCCTGGGCGAGAGTTTTGCGGTAGGCTTTGCGTTCTGTAACGCTCACCTGATTCTCGCAGAGGCGCCGGTCTTGACTGGGCGACTACCGTATCTTCAAAGGTGATGTGTAGCACCCGGTTGGCTCTTTGGGCTGGACCTCTGTGCACTGTATGCCTGACGTGTAGAGTAAGATGTCTTAGGTAAGTGAATGCCGAGCTCTCCATCTGCCTCGGGGCAGGGTGCTGTAACCAGTTTCTTCACTGGATAGGTAGCGCAGGCCTCTTGACTTCAGAGGACTGCTGTCCGTCGTTTACTGCACGAACGGTAAGTTTCGAGTCATTCAAATGTCTTTAAAGTCTTTAGTAATGATGTCTCTTGTTTTGCAGGGTTCCGGCGATGGCGGATGACGGGCTGAAGTGAGTTGAAGATGGAGCCCGTGTGATGAATAGAAGCGCCTGGAAGCACGTAAGTAAGCGCTTGTTGCCTGCTTCACTATGCGCTCTAACTGTCTTTTTATTTTGCAGGTACGAGTTCGGAGCGGCTGCAGGGTGCCGGAATACCCACTGGATTAGATGTGGAATGGAGTAATGGCACGTGAGTATTAAAGTTCCCCAATGTCTTTAAACGCACCTTGTTTTGTCTTTCAGATGCGGGATACAGCGCCGAAGGCCTCCGGAGCGTGCGAAGAGTTGGTAAACTTTTGTCTTTCAGATGCCGGAATGCAGTGTGAAGACCTCCGGAGCGCACGAAGAGTAGGTAAGCCTTTGCCTTTCAGATGCCGGAATGCTAACCTGTTCTTTCTTGTCTTTATAGGTGTTGCTGAAGACTGGATTCAGGATGGTAAGCCTTTGCCTTTCAGATGCCGGAATGCTAACCTGTTCTTTCTTGTCTTTATAGGTGTTGCTGAAGACTGGATTCAGGATGGTAAGCCTTTTTCCTTAGGCCCAGGACAGGATGCAGAAGACACGATGAGCGTTCTGCTGCAGAGGTTGCAGAATAACGCAAAGCAAGATTCATCCACCGGGTGTGGTTTAAATAGCCTCCTGTAGTGCTTAGGTGTCTCCTTCCACAGCCACGCCTAAGTAAGAAAAGAGTTCCTGGTAAGAAAAGAGTTCCTGCCTTCCAGAAGAGTTCCAGTGTTCTGAATCTAGGGAGTGGCTCCAGCCCCACCCAACAGGAAAAGTAGTTCCAAACAGAAGAGGATCAGAGGCTCAACTGGCAGGCAACTAAGCAGCATGGTCTGCTGAAGGTAAGTCCACCCAAGCATTATGAGCCCGGCGCTTCCAGCGCTGGGACTGGGCATATTTATGAGCCTGGTGCCAGGACTGGGTCCAAAAGGTCCCAATTGGGACTGGTTGGCACTCGGAACCTGGGTTATGGATCTGCTTCCAAGGGAGTTGGGAAAACCCTGACCTTTTGGAAGCAGAGATCATGACAGAGGCCCAGAAATTCCTCCCCATCTCTTTACCCTTTATTGGTGACCCCACACCAATAATGTGTCTCTTGTAAAAAAAAAAAAAAAAGGACCAGCAGTTTTTGTTTGCGAAACACGTTACTGGTCAGAGACCATTTGTTTTGAGAGTTTAAGTCCTTGACATTTAGCGTACCAACCATCCCCTTAACCATTGTCCCTTGGCACCCCTCTCTCCTTAGCCCTCTTGAGTGCCGCGACAGTTGTGGGCTCCTCAGCATGTGATTCCCATAGCATGTATCACCCCCGGCCCTCTTCCCCCTGCCACTCATGCCCACCCATCCCTCCCGTTCCACCCCTCCCTAGGGTGAGGCGTCCGACCCCTTCCCCCAGGCATACTGGGTAAGGTCATTGGACCATCAGAGACTCGTCCCTTGCTGCGGTCAACAAATTAAGCAGTCTTTTTCCATTCTCGTCACATCAACCCCTCTAGGGGAAGACAACCCCCCACCCTTTCCTTAATTAACCCCCGAATGAGGGCCTCTCAACTCCCAGATCCCCCCCACCAACTGTGTTCTCTCTGCCCATAGGGCACTCTTCATTATTGTCAACTGAAAATCCTAAACAAACTGTGTAGCTGACCACCCGTCTATCAGCTTGAAGCAACTCAACTCATCTCAACTGTTGCACCTCCCACTGGAGGATGTCCCTTTCAAAGCCCCCTAGTGGGAGCAGAACCCCAGCCACCGGGTGTAGGTCGCAAAGGGTAACCCCACAGTTCACCCCTTCAAGTGTCCTCATTCCGTGGCGGCGGGGTTTTCAACTTCTGATACGTCCTGCCTCCTTTCACACTCTGCTTCCCTCGCAGCGCTTGCGGACCTCTAAGTCGTTGCCTGGCATCCTGTCCCCGCTTGCCATGCTCCGAAACTGGACCTTCCCGGCTGCCCACCAGTTCCTCCGTGACCTGCTGTATAACCTCTTCTGCCACCAGATGGTGTCTTTCCCCCTCCCACTCGAACACCAGTGAGAAGGGTTGGCCCCAGAAGTATTTCACCCCCTCTCTTGCAGCCACCTCGTGAGGGCTGCACATTTCTTTTGCCGGAGGAGCGTATGGGCCGAGAGGTCTTGAAAAATAGCCACCTTCGAGTCACCATAATTTATTTCCTTTAGATGCTTTGCTTTCTCAAGGATCCGTGCCTTGTCTCCATAGTAGGGCATGCTTGCCAGCATCAAGCGAGGCCCTCGGGCTCCCCCTCCAGCTCGGTGTACTCTATCTATCTTGAGATTTTTACCCTCTTCCATGTCAAGGACCATTCTTATGTCTTGCACCTTACGTTCAAGGCATGCCAGGGTTTCGCCCTCCGCATCGAGCAGCCTGAAGATCCTAATATTATTCCGTCACTCACGATTTTCAATGTCATCCACCTTGAGGCAGAGAGCTCCTCCTCGTGTCCTTCCATCTCCATGAAGCATGCCTCCATCTGTGTTTCCAGGAGCACTGTGGACGCTTGGTTAGCCGTCACCCCATCCATCCTATCCTCGAGCGTGGACACCTTGGCTGTAAGGTCTGCCAGTTTCACCCCCCAATTCAGCCGGGTCCATCACAGTGTCCTCTGTCTGGAATTGGAAGGTCACCAATGTCTCCTTCCAGCTCATGAGGTGCCTTCTCTCCTCCTTTTGTGTTCGCCAAGGGGTCCCAACTAAGATTCAGAGAGTTCAGAGGCGTCCTCTCCAGTGCCTGTCCCTGCTGTGGGGCTAGACCTCCCCCAGACACATCCACTACTTGAGGCAGTGTCTAAGGCTTTTCAGAACTGGGTAGGGGGGCCAGTGTCTCCCAGGTGAGCTCTGCTGCAAAGGGGTTGCAGTATGGGCTTCCCAATGCCTGGATGGCCTCCAACCCGAGCCTCCGTGACATCACAAACACGAAGCAAGTGATCGTTTCCGGTGTGGAGGGTCCCCACCGCTCCCTGCTCACCAAAGCGATTTTTGAGTCTGTTGTCCACCTATAGTCAGTAAGCTGCCATGGGCGAGGAGTCTGGGCAGTAGCTGCTAGAGCCTGATCACTTCCACCTCTGTATAGTGATATATCACTGCTTGAGATCTGGCTCTGCTGCACTTCACCACCTGTCCCCAGCAGCCTCAGCAGCTGGGCTTCTGTATGCCCTGTGTCCCCTATCCACCAGCAATTGAGTGGGGCACCGATTCCCCGTCCACATGTGCCAGGTCACGGATGCTCGAGGCAGCTGCCTCGGTGCACAGGGCCCCACACCTCAGGCCCAGCTCCACATTTTGCCCGAAATCACTAATATCCCTCCCGGGGCTCGCAGATTGTCCTCCTGCAGCCCACGTGTGGCGATAGTTCTGTATTTCTTCCCCTGTCTGGATTAGCACATGGAGGATTGTCGGGCAGCCCTGAGCGCTCACCGGTAGATCCCATCTCTTATTGTCCTGCGAGGGGGTGTGTGTCACACAGTTGGGGCCTCTTGCAGCCCAGACGGCTTCTCTACCTCTCTTCAGTGAAGGCAGGGAAAGTCTGCTGCTGTCCCGCACTCTTCACGGCTTCCCCCCGCTTCAGCCTCTGCACATTAAGGCTCGGTGTCCCCACTGCATATAGTATGGGACTGGGTGCACTCCTGCGTCAGCCCAGTCAATGTTCTGGTGTGTGGAGTGGAGGCCTCCACTCCCCGCCTTCAGGCACTTCCCAGCAGCTCCCCACGCTACGAACGCATCAGCAACTGCCGGAGGACCTCCGCGGGTGCAGCCACTGCCCTTGCACCGTTCCCAAAGCCCAGGGGCATTGATCCGCTTCACTTCCTGAGCGGGTGGGGCGGGGAGGCTCGGCAGTCCGCTCCGGGTCTAATCCTGGGCTCCCAGGCCACCCCAGTCACTTGTTCTCCTTGTTGCATGTAATGTGGGATCGGGCGCAGTTCGGCGTCAGCCCCATAAGTGTTCTGCTCCTCACCGCCAGGTCCTCTCCATCAACCCTTCTGGCTGCCGATGCAACACCATTGGTCGGGGGGGCCTCCACAGTCGCAGCTTCAACCTCGGCACCTTTCTCAACAGCCATAAGGGGGCCAGTCACACTTCCCTCCCTGGTCTGGTGTGGCGGGAGAGTGCCGCGGTCCGCGTTGGGTCTGATCTGGAGCTTTCAGGCCACCCCAAGTCACCGCTCCAGGGCCCCACGGGTGGGTGTGGGGTTCCCACTTGTGTATTGCAGTTTCTTAGGCTAAACAAAGATTGCCATGCCCACAAACTCCTCTGTATCTCCACGGCCAGGCACAGAGCAATGCGTTCACACAGCCATCTTGCCTGCGCCCCCTGGTGGCCTTGTGCTCCCTGATTTTAATGGCTATTACCTTGCCACGCAGGCCCAGTTTCTGTCAAATTGGTACCATCCTAGGCCGCACAGGCCACATGTTCAAGTTGAGAGGGTCCAGGTTGGGTCCGGATTATTGCGGACAGCAGTCCTATGCGGTGTTAAATATAGGAGCACAGAGATAAATGTGGTTGCTAGTACTTATAAAGCCTGGAAAGTAACAGCATCTAGGATTACTGCTATTGCTCTGTACTCACCTCTGCTGCCTACTAGGAACGTCAAAATCATGGCCATTACATTCAAAAGTGCATATATAGCATTAATTACCAGACTGGGCTTACAGTTGCACCTTGAAACACATTGTGTATTGGCGCATTATAAAAACCCAATAAATAAATACAGTACTCTCTGCGGGACCTCGTCCCAGAAGGTACTTTCCTGACATTGATGGCATTAGGAGTAGGGGGGGGGGGGGTACGTCCCCATTGGATGTGTTTCTATACTTCCGGCTGTGGAATGAGTTGCAGGCTAGGTTCCTGTCATTCCCTGCTCTACCCACAAGTTTCAGTTGTTGCACGATATCTTGACCGCAAAGGGTGAGGCCCACTTGACCTCAATAATATATGATAGACTTGGAGAGAGAGAGATACAGGATAATGAATGGTCATATATAATGAGTCATACCCAAAAAGTCTCATTTAATGCAATATACTAGTTGATCCACTTTAAATGTGTGCACCTTATGAGCAACATGTAGCGCACCCCATTGTCTCTAAACATCTGTTTCCCCTCTTCGAAGTTCTGCCACTGGCGTTGAACTTGTTTCGTATAGTCTAGGAAGATTAGGATGGAGTTGGTGCCTATCTGTATTAGGCCGCACCACCTTATCATTTGCAGGATTACATCCCGATCTCTGTAATTGAAGATCCTAGAGATTACAGGGCGAGGTCTCATGCCTGGCGGCAGTCTGCTTGCAGGGACCCTTTGTGCCCTTTCCACAGCAAACCACTGAAAAAGGCCCTTCATCCCCAGTTTTTCTTGCCATCATGATTCCAGGAATAGCTCCATGGATGTCACCTCTGCACCCTCAGGGAGCCCTATTATACGGATGTTGTTTCTTTGGGAGCGACCTGCTGTGTCCTCCGCACCCAGTACTTTAGTCATCTGTATGAGCTGAGAGAAGCAAAGGGGCGGGGCGTGGCCAGCTGGCGAACGATGAGGAGGTAACCCCCCGGAGCTCCCACTAACGCCCGTGATTTTCCTACAATTATCCTGTCCTCGGGGAACGGACCGAAAAACTAAGCACAGTGCCATACACCAGAACAGTGGGGGAGCAAGGCAGGCGTGGCTCTGACCTGGAACGGAGAGCAGAGAGCTACTAATCTGCTCTTTGAAGAGCCTGAACAAAAATGCAGCCGAACAGCAAAAAGATGGCCGCCACCCAGGACACTTGTGCAGTGGTCGCTGCAGTGGCTCATGGGGCCCCGGTGGCTGGAACCGCCGCCCAGAGGTAGCTAAGAGGCCCATATTAAAGCAGAAGAGCCTGGAAGGGGGCAGTGTAATAGTCCAGTAACAGCTCCTGAGACCCATACCAAATATTTTAGAAAAGGAAAAGAATTAGCAGACACAGGCTGCCATGAGGCTTCTCCTGGAGACCCTCAGTAAGCAGTCACAGGTGACCCCTCCCGGCCCCCCTCATGTTGCAGCTGGAGGAGGGGGGGGGGCACGGACTGAATGAGAGAACCCAGAGTAAGGTGTGCAGCTGGCGAAGAGGGATTCGTGAAGAAAACTGTTAGAATCAAAGGGTCCTTTAGATAAAAGTCTAATGGTACCTTTGGCATAAAGGAAGGATGAGTTCGCAGAACCACCTTAGCTGAGTGGAACGACAAATATGGAGATTTGCAGGAGAGAGCCTTCTGAACCGCCTGGCCAAGGTGATTGCCACCAGGAAGGCAGTCTTCCATGACAGTGACAGAAACTTCAAAGAGGCTCAATGCATAGGTTCAAACAAAGGCCCCATCAGTTTAGACAGTACCATGTTTAGCTCCCAAGCAGAGGTAGGTGCCTTCACCAGAGGGAATGTTCTGAAGAGGCCCTTGAGGAACTCCTTAACGAGGCTATGCCGACCACAGGAAGAGCTTGCCTGGAGCCTGTGTATACCGGTATATGGTGGTTAGGTAGACCTTGATAGATGTATGGGGAATGCCGGCCTTGGCCAGTGAGAGCATATTCAGGAGAAGTTGCGGCGCAGTCAAGCGCCATGGAGACATTTTGCGTGCCGGCACCATACTGTAAAGCGCTTCCACTTGTGTTTGTAGCAAGCAAGCGTAGAGGGGCTGTGGCCTTGGCTAGAATGTTCTTGCATTCCAAAGGCAATGAGTAGTGTCCAAATTCTAGAGCTGCAGGAGCCAGGCCGTGAGGCTCAGACGCTGAGTCGTGGTGCAGGATTGACCCTCCTTCTCTGGAGAGGAGGTCTGGAAGTGAAGGCAGTTTAATGGCTGGAACCACCGATAGATGGAGAATGTCCAAGTACCAGATCTGCCTGGGCCCCGACGGTGCAATGACGATCATTTTGCAGCAGCAGCGTATGAGTTTGTTGATCACACATAGCAACAGTGGAACAGTTGGAAAGTGTACAGTAAGAGGCCCTCCCAAGGGAACAAGAAGGTGTCTCCCAGACTCCTTGGCTGAGGATACCTGTTGGTAAACATTTGACACTTGGCGTTGGTAGCTGTCGCAAAGGGGTCGATTTGAGTGAGAACCCACTTGTTGGAGAGACGAGACACTTGCGCCTGCTGAAACTCCAATTTGTGACAGGACTACGGCTCCCTGCTGAAAGAGTCTGCAATGGTGGTCTGGATACCTGCCAGGTGAAATAGGAGGTGAAACATGTGTTGAGCAATAGCCCAATGCTACAGATTCAGTTCCTCCATGGAGAGAGCGGGGGAGCGTATCCCGTCCTGCTTTCTGATGTAAAACATGGTGGTTGTGTTGTCCATGAAGACCCGCACCACCTTCCCCTGTAGCTGAGGCTGAAAAGATTTGAGGGCCCAGAAGACTGCCCACAGTTCCAGGATGTTGATGTGAAACTCCTCTTCCTGGAGGTAGAGTCCTCTGGCATTAGAATGTCCTGTGTGAGCCCCCCAACCCTCTAGGGGGCACCCTCCGTGAGATTCGGGCGAACTGACCACCATTGAAGGGCCTGACGGAATGCCTGATTGAGGGCGACTTTGTCGGTACATCCAGAAACTCCTGAAAGGGTCTCATCTGCAGCCTGAAAAAGGGGACTAGATGAATGCAGGGGAATATCATCCCCAGCAGGGACCTGATGGATTGGACTGTTGCAATGGATGCTGTCGATAGCCATTGGACCTTTTCCAGGATGGCTTCACCCTCTCCTCTGAAGGTATTGCTAGGCAAGAGAGTGTGTTGAGGCGGGCACCCAGAAATAGTGAGTTCTGAGATGCTACTACGCAGGACTTCTGATAGTTTATCAAGAATCCCAGAGAAGTCAGGGTCTGGATGGTCTCTGCGGTCTGCTGGATTGCCAGCGCTTGAGAGATGATCGGATCAGCCAATCGTCCAGGTAAGGGTAGATGTGGATACCCTTGCAGTGCAGCTGCTCTGCCACCAGGGCCAAGCATATGGTGAACACCCTTTGGGTCAATTTCAGGCCAAATGGCAGGGGCCTTAAAGAAGAAAAAGGACATCTGATTTCACCCTCAACCGTTTACCCCTCACGTCATCATGCCAGTTCCAACCCCTGTAGTCTTTGTGGGCAGAGGGTTCCCCTCGAGTCACTGCAAAGAAAGGATAGGACAACATCCCAACCTGCCCCATATGTTCACAGGTCTCTTTCTACAGAGTATGTTACTCATTCCAGGGAACCAAAATTCCAGATCTTGGATATACAGCCTTGTTCAGTGGGCACAGCCCTATTTTTCCATTTTTGTGCCACAATTAATAATGCTGCTATGTTATGGATCATATAGGCCTTCTTCTGCGGTTTAGTGGGTAAAGTCTCCAAAGTGTCCCCCATTCCTAGCATGGCCTCCCCAATGTCCTTGTGGGCCTGTATACCAAATATTCTTGACATCACAGTACATACATAGTCCCAGAAGGGCAATAGTCTCCCACACGGTCACCATATGTGATCCCAGTGAGTCACACCCTCTTCAATATCTATTGGAGACTGCTGGATAGCATTTATGTAGTCTAACAGGGATGAGGTGCCACTGCACCATGGCCTTAATCCACATTTCCCTAACTTGCACAGCCCTGGTCAGCTTGGGAATGTCCCCCCCACAGACGATCCGATTTTCGCCCCTCTACTTAATGTCCCAGGGTGTCCTCCCAGTATTTCATGTAGGGCCACCTCAATGCCCACAGAGGGGTGGAAAATATCTTGTAGAGGTCTGTTACCATGTGAGAATCCCCAGTGCTACTCGTTACATATTTTTCAAAAAGGGTGAGATTTCTGGTTACAGCCAGCAAGACCTCTGGATTTTTTATCCAATGCCAAAGTTGAGAGTATCTAAACCTCTCTCCTTCCCCAGGTTAAAGTGTTGTTTACACTGTAAATGGGTTTTGACATCCTGTCCCTCCACCATGTCCCGCACCATACGGCACCCGCCGTCTCCCACTTTACAAAGGCTGCTTTCTACCGGACGGGGGCAAATTGTGTGTTCCGAAGTATTGGCGTCAATGGGGATGGGAAGGTTGTCAGGGGCACCAGTCAAACCAGGGATTCCCACACCTCCCCCACCAGAGCTGTTATCTTGCATACATGTTCTTGGGTCTGTCCACCTTGGGGCACCAGAGCACTTGGTCTCGAGGGCCTCCCCACCGCCGCCCTGTCCATATCTTGCCTCGATCCCCATTAAACCATTCCCGAACTACCCTAATCTGGGCCGCCAAGCAGTAGAGGTAGACGTTCGGTACCCTCAGACAACCGTTGTGAGTAGGTGTCATCAGTAACCTCATGGACACTCATGTTTTTTTGTTGTTCCAAATGAATCTACCCGTTTGTTTTTGGAGAGTCTTAAAAAAAAGCTTTGGGACCCGCACAGGAAGAGACTGAAAATAGTAGAGGACCTTGGGGAGGATCATCATCTTCAGGCTGTTTATTCTCCACAGCCATGATGTTGATAGGGGCCCCCAGTCCAACAAGTGTGGCTTGACCCTCTCCAGGAGAAGCGGATAATTGGCCCTGTGTACAGTTCCCCGTGGATCTCGTGAGTTGTACTCCCATAAATATAACACTGCCTGCAGCCCACACATAAGGGCATTTCTCCCTCAGTCCCTTCACCCTCTCGACCCGGCACAGTCAGGTTGAGCAGTTCCGATTTGTGGCCATTGATCTTTATGCTAGCCACCCCACCAAACTCCTCTAACTTCCTTCTAATTGCCAGCAATGGGGTCTCTGGTGCCATGATTGCCAGCAGCATGCCGTCCACAAAAGCAATTGCCTTATGTCCCCCCCACCCCAAAACTAATACCCTTGACATCCGGTGCATCTCTGATTTGGGCGAGTAAGGGTTCCAGGTGAATTGCAAAAAGCAGAGAGAGCAGGCATCCCTGTTTCATACCACCGGACACCCGCATCCCCTGAGATAGCCGGCCATTGATAGCTAGACAAAGGGCTGGGTCCCGGTAATTGGCCATCACCACCTGCAAAAATGTCTCTCGCATACCCATGGACCCCATGGTGTGAAAAAGAAAAGACTACTCAACGTAGTCGAAGGCCTTCTCGCGGTCCAAGTCCAAAACCGCTGCCGGGGTGTTCGTTAAGTTGTCTTTCTCTATGAGATGGCATGCTACGTGTGTTATTGAAAGTCTGCCTATGTCTGATAAACCCAGACTGGTCCAGGCCGATCAGCTTAGGGAGCAACCTATCCAGGCGAGATGCCATGATCTTGGTGTACATTTTCAAGACTATGTTAATTAGGGTAATAGGCCGATATGACCCGCACAGCGTAACATCTTTGTTGTACTTAGGGAGCAGCGCCACTTAGGCCTCCTCCATAGATGGGGCGATTCGTCCAGTCCTCCTGAAGGAGTGGAACAGGGGCACCAAAACCAGAATTAGGGTTTCCCTGAAGATTTAATAAAAGCATCCCAAGTAGCCAACCAGCCCCGGGGCCTTGCCAGTTGGCAACAATATAATTGCAGTCCTTACCTCCTCGGGGGTGATATCCCTGTCCAGTTCTTCCCTTTTCCCCTGGTGTAATCTTCTGCAGGGGGCATCTCACCAAATATCCCCCCTGGGCCGCCTCATCTGGCGAATCGGATGTGTAAAGACCTGATTAGAATTCCGTGAAGGCGTGTATGATACCTGCATTTGAGGAACTCTCCCACCCTGCCCTGTTCTAATCTTCAACAGATAAATAGCAGGCAAGAAATTCAGAGAAAGAAAAATAAATTCTGGTCTTTAACCTTTCAGATATGACACTGTCCCCTTTTTTTTTTTTTTTATTACTTGTTGTTTTTCGATATCAAAATCTTTACAACAACGGTTTAAAATCTTATTCTATCATATAAAAATCAAGTTCAAACATAACAAGCAAAAAAATAAAAAAAAAATAAATATAATGCAAAATACAAGACAATAAAGCAGCATACTAAGAACTTGAATCCACTAAAAAAATATAATGCAAAATACAAGACAATATAAATAGCAGCATACTAAGAACTTGATAAGAATAAGTTCGATTCAGCCATTAGAACATATAGCTGAAATATATCGGATCAGCCCTGAGCCTTCCAGAGTGATATTACTATTAGCAATTTGTATCAGCAATTTGATATCAAAACTTAGATCTTCATTAATACGTAACTTTGATATTTGCCAGCTTCTGCTCTATCACAGACAAAAAAAAAATATAAATCGACAATCAATGGCTGCCTATACCCCCACATACATTGTAACCACAGTAGTTCAGATTTATGATTTGATGATGTATCCACATAATTACCTAAGTATCTTCGGCGCTCCTTTGCGAAATATGAGCAATAAATCACAAGATGCTTCAAAGTTTCAATCGATTGAGCTTTACAGAATCTACAAGGATCTACATGTGATGATTCAATATTCCGCCAGCATTTTGTTCGTTCTTTTGTTAGGAACAGATTAAATCTGAAACGCATGTATGTTGTTCGTATCTTATGGCATGGAGCCTGCCTGATATAAGGGATTAACGGTTTCTGCTTATGGCGAAAATTCGCATATTCCTTGTATGCTGGATAATTGCCGATTTTATCGGCTATCCTTGCCCAATCATGCTGAAATAGTTTACTCTTCACAATTTGGGGCCGTTTAATTAGATCTTCTGTATCCATTGCTAACGCTATCAGATTTTCTTGACAGTATTGACCAGCAGCATAAACAGATTTCGGCATGCCATGCTTGAGCATTTTTCCTAAATCTTCATATAAAGAGTTTGACACAGGGTCCAACATTTTAGCATAGCTATCAAGTTTTCGCCATAAGTACCTATATGCAAGAGACTTAAGTCCAAGTTCATGGATAATTATTACATTTGGAAGAGATGAGGGTAAATGCAAAACTTCTTTCCAAATTTTACCTTGGATTTTATTCAGGATATTCCCAATTTCTAATGAACATAGGTCTAAGCCATAGATGATTATTGCTTCAACTTTAAGTGTATAGAACTCAATCAATGGAAGTAGCGAAAATTGACAGATCTTTAAGTATATTAATTTCATCTGTGCGATTAATGGGGCTGTTTTGATGACAATTTCGACCTGCCATTTAGCAATTGAATCTGAGTTATTTAAGTTGTAACCTAAATATATCATACCCAAAGCACGGGGTATGAGCAACCCTTTAATGCTCCATTTATACCTAATGATCTTTTTCTTGTTTGTAAAGATCAAAATATTAGATTTCTTTGAATTTAAGATCAAATTATGGGTATCACAGAATTTGACTAGAAATTCCAGTTTATTTTGGAGACCAAAAGGGGTTAAGTCGAACAAAATCAGATCATCCGCAAAAGCCAGCCATTCAAGACGTAAATCGCCCAGTTTAACCGCAAATGAATTACAAGTGGCCCATATATTATCAATCTCTGTAAGATATAAGTTAAAGAGCGTGGCAGCAAGGTTACATCCTTGTTTCACTCCTATGTGTGTGGCAATCGGAGGAGTCAATAGGCCGGTTTTGTCGATCTTTATCCTATAGGAGGCGTTAGTATATAGGAGTACTATCATGGCTATAAGTTCAGATGGTATATGTAACTCTCCCATTTTTTGCCACAGTATTTCTCTTATTACCGAGTCAAAAGCCCCAGATATATCCAGCAGAGCCGTATAGATCGGGCCTTGGTTTTTCTGCCTAGAGAGCTTCAGTAAATGCGTCATCATGGTAGCATTGAGGTGAGTGCCCATTCCCTTCCGGAAACCTGTTTGGTATCGAGACAGGATCTTATGTTTTTCAATGAATGCATTTAAATCCTTCAGAATTAAGGCAGCAAATATCTTCGCTGTGACATCTATGAGTGCTATCGGCCTAAAATTGTTGGGATCATTCAACACTCCTTTTTTATGTAAGGGTATCACAATTGCCGATAGCCATGATTCTGGTACAGTTTTAGTTCGGAATACCCATTCCAATCGCCTTAATATAATTTCTGACCAAAGCCTCGGGTCATCTTTTATAACACAGAGAGGGATCCCATCCGGACCAGCAGTTTTGGAAGATTTCAGCTTCCCTATTACCTGTTCGATCTCACCTATGCTCCAGGGGCAGAGGCAGGGGAGATCTATCACGAAGTCTGGACATTGAATTTTGCTAAATTTTAGGGGCATGGCATATTTCTTCCGATATATTTCAATCCAGACCTTTCCACTTACCGCTGAACATAACGACGAGGTACCCTTCAACAATGGATCTTTTAGTGCCCTCCATACTTCCCTTGAATTTTTCTTAATCAAATCTTGGATCATTTTCTGATTTGATTTGATATATTTATTAAACTTAAGTTGTTTAAGATCGTTTTTATAACTGATCAAGATTGCCTTTTTTTCATTAGCATAGGACTTTATAGATTTATAGTTTTCAGATAATTTACGTACGTCAAAGTTTTTCTGTTTTTTCCTTGCTGCAATTGCAGCATTGTAAGCACTCGCAGAGTTTATATGTTTTTCGCTTTTTCTTTGGGCTGCTAATGATTCCATGTGACTGTGTATCATGAGTTCGTTCTTCTTTTCGCATAAGTTCAATTCTTTTTTGGACATCGTTTGAGTATTTGTTTTAACTATGTCCCTATTTACCAAATAGTTTAAGTGCCTATATAATCCTGGGTTCCATCTAATAGAGATGGCTTTGCGATCTAATTCCAATAATGACAATGCAGGTACAGAATTGTAAACAGGGAGGTTACAATCCAGCCTACACTGCAAAATGCAGTGATCGCTTAGGTGGGTAGGTATGATATTACACATTGATGATGTGTTTGCTAAGGCCCATGAGATTACAATATAATCAATAGTCGAAGTCTTTGTGCCACGGGCCCAAGTATATAATGGCTCTTGATCCATAAATGGCATAACTTGCATATCCCATAGTTCGAAATAAGTTGTCCACAATTGTCCCCTTTCATATGATGATATCGCATATTGATTAATTGTGCTCTCAGTGGACACACTCGTTACACAAAGGTTAGAATTAAAATCACCACCTATAATGATTTGCATATTAGTAGTGACTGCGACAGAATCAGACAACACCCGATTCAACTTTTCGATTATGTTATCAACAGACATTAAAGTAGGATTCCAGTCCAGTGCAATCAGAAGAATATCTGAAAATGTTTGCGTACTTGATGACAACTTAATAGCTAGAATATCTGTGGATGTAAAAACTTGACAAGTTGCAACGCAATATGCGTGTTTTATGAATATCGCAAGGCCGCCAGATGGACGTCCAAATTGGCCTCTCACAGCATGTGAGCTATAAGCCATATAGCCTTCTAAATAGATATCATGTAGAGCCATAGTTTCTTGGACTATTATTATTGCGGGTAGATTCCCCTGAGGACAATTTTGGAACCATGCAACTAAGTTTCCAAATCCACAGCAATTCCAGGAATTTATTACTAATACATTATCTTATAGATTCACTTTATCTTGCGACCCCCCTGTTAGGGTTTTCATTAGTGGCTCTAGCCGCGCAAGGCTTGTCGCAATTTGTGCCACTGCTTCAGATTGAACTCTGATCTTTTCATGCAGACTAGCCAACTGATTATCGCGTGCCTCAGGGCTAGATACACTTTGAGTCAGTGATGGTAGATGTTCAACAAAGCAAGTAGCATCTTCCATCGAGGAATACGCAGACAAACCATAGCCCAGTGTTAGAAGATCTTTTTCATGTTTCCATATCAAGGAGGCAATTATTACGGATTGAAATTTGCAAAGCATCCTGCAATTAGGCACGTAAGGGAGTCTAATCCAGTCAATGTCGTTCGATACTAGATTTCGTAAAGCAGGAATTTGGTGAAATACTTTCATTAGAGAAGCACGATTTAGGTTGGGTTTATCGACCTTTGTCGAATCTACCGTCCACCCCATTACCAATTTCATTTCTTGGGATATTTCTTTATCATTTAAAATTCTCCCCTCTCCACGTTTTTCTATGGTTTTACTATCACTAAGCAGGTGTACTTTTGCATATGCCTCTGAAATACTGGGAGTGGCCTGTAAGTTAGCATCCCCAGGAACCTGAAAGGGGACATTATCTTTATCCACGCTACTTACTTCGCATTGCTCACTGACGCACAGAGTATTAGTAACACGATCAATACCATCAATGTTATGCCCCGAGCCCTGAGGAAATTGCGATAATGATGTTATTTTCTTATCCATTTTTTCAAAGAACCGTTGTAGCTATGTCTGAATAAGCAGCGGAGTTGATAATGCCTCAACCTCTTTAAGGTGTACCTCTGGTACGCCACTCACCTGAGCTTGTATCTTGTCTGGAGATTTCTGTAACACTGCGGATATATCCTCCTTTTCTTTGTTTTTTTTCATACCCAATAGCACCTGGCTTTCTGTATTTAGTTGAGTTAGATCAATAACAGTTTCAGCGTTTATTTTTATATCAGAAGTTTTTTTGTATATATTGCCTGTCAAGGGCAAGATATTCTTTTTTTTGTTATTTTTTTTTTATTTTTGGTGTTTGTTATGATAAGTCCTGTCTGTGTATTATCATTTTGTATGCCAGCATGAATCTTCCTTTTCATAGCTCTCGCATGGAGCTTTTTGGCTTTGCGAGACATGAAAAAGGTAGAGGTTTTTTCATTACCATTATCTGCCAGGGCTACAATAGACACGTTTTGCTCTATATTACATTGATCCTTTAGATCAATCAAATCTGTAAGGGGTGTAGGACTATCCGGAGTAATTTTTGATGTAGGTGATTTAGTTTCATCATGGACCGGAATTTTCTCCCCCATAAATTCATTTGACACTAGATTTGCAGCCAGCAGTATCTTTTCTAGTACTAATATCCTTTCATGTTGTAATTTTGCTATCTCAACATATGGGGGCAGCTGTCTCGTGCTCCGTTCCATGGCATTGGCCCTTATGTCAATATCAGTAATATCAGTTTCATCCCCAGAGATCGTTTGCGTGGCTTGGGAACAGAGTCACCCTCCCCACTTTTGCCTCAGGTTTAGTTTCCACTAGCATATTCTCTTGTTTTGTTTTTTCCTTAAGCACTTGATCAGCCCAGAAAGAATGACATTTTTCTTGCGCCATCAGAAATCCCTCTATTCTACTCAGTTTGGCATTGATTTCTGAAATGGCTAGACTCAGAGCACCAATTGCTCTATGTGTAAATTCATGACCTTTGTCCAACAAGTTCAGAATTCTTGCCAAAACTGGGAAATTCTGTAGTTCTTGTTGATTAAGATCCACTAATGTGTCTTCCAGAGGAAATAGAGGAAGTGAGGAATTTGGTTGACGAGATACATCTGAGGTCAATTTAGGGATAAATATGTCAGGACCAATGACCGGAGACTGTGAGTCAGTTATGTCTGTTAGGTTTCCCTTCATCTCATTCGTAGGTGAGCTCGCATTTTGTATTTTCCCTTTTAATACCCAGCCAATATCGTTCAACCTTGTTTCTGCTAGCTGATTCAAATGGTCTGTGATTGCAGCATGAAAATGGACTTGTTCTCTAAGTCCGCGTGAGCACGCTGCTGGTGTCGATGGCCCATTTGATAGGCGAGTTCTACTATGAAGTTCAGCAAGAACCACTGGTGCAACCAATGAGGTGTCTATTATAGATGTACTACACCCCTCAACCATCGCCCCCAACAGTGAGCTATCAGTGATTGGTACATTGATTATGGGATTCGAAGAATACATAGGTTCCACATTTACCTCACTGTGGATTTGGGCTAGGGTATCTAATTTATTGTTTTCTGATACAATCTTCATATTACTCAGGGTAATTGCAGATTCTATTTTCCTCGAGGCTACTATGGGATCAACAAAATCGCTAGCACTTTTATTGACACATATACCCTTTTTTTTTGTCTGATTGAACGTTTCATGAACATCTTCTTCGTCTGAAACATTTCCCTCACTTAAGGTGGAGGGAGACCCATTTAGACACCTTTTCCCATTTCTCAGCTTTTTAACCATGCTGCAACTCTAACACAACAATGCTCGTGTACGTTAATATAGTACCACCAATACTTCACCAAGCAGAATCTAGAATGCTAAATTTACTACGGACACCTCCCACCCAGCCACTTATCAAGCAAATTATATAATGGCTGTTATAGAACAATGCTCTCACAATATGCACAACAAAAAAAAAATTAGAACAGTTACACTTAAGTACCGTTGCCGTGCTGCTTCCAGTTGGAACAATTGCCGCGCACCGTGAACAGTAAACAGTACTTGGTGCGCAGGAGTCTATGTTTTTATATCGTCAGAACGAGGCGAGCACTCCAGAAGGAGGAGTCAGCGTGTTTGGCGCCTTTTTCTATTTTTGACCTCCAGGCAAACTGGTGTTGCTGTAAAAGACGTCCTCCTTATGGACAATCAGCAACACAGCACAGAGCAAGGAGCAAGTCCCACGTTCAAAGCGGAGCGCTGAAACAGCTGACAGGAGCGCAATCCGAAAAGCAGGTTCCCGGACAGTAAACAGTACTTGGTCCCCTTTACAACTTCAAGTCCTCTCTAATGGTCTATTCTTTGTCCCCATTAATCAAACTGATTGGTTCACTGCAGAGCTTCAGATTAAACAATTTTTCAGGAAACTGAGATTACAATGTTTCTTCAAAGATCATGACACCGGAGAAGAAATAGATGACGCATCCCTTCCATTTTCACATGTGCAGATAACCAGCCCCCTAACGAACTCATCTACTTTGAAAAATGTGTCACAGAGGAACTTGAAAGACTGAGAACTCTCAAAAAGAAAGTTAGGCACAATGTATCCAATGAAGAGAAGCCGGCATTCCATACACCATCGACGGATAGTCATTTGACTATCAAACCAGCTGATAAAGGAGTGGGGATAAGTGTGTTTAACAATGCCCAATACAATGACATGGTTCAGGAATTACTTAACGATGACGCCAGCTACCGCACTCTGAGACAAAACCCTACAGCAGAAATTAAACAAGAGATCATGGAAGCAACTCAATTTGGGGAGGATTACTAAAAAGGAATTCAAGTATTTGAACTACTCAGAACAAAGAACCCCCTCCTTTTATGCTCTCCCCAAAATGCATAAAGTTGGCAACAAACCAACAGGCCGCTGGATAGTGTCAAGCTGCAGCTCGATTTTGGAGCCATTATGTAAATTCATATATTTTTTTTTAATTATTTTTTTTATTTTGTATTTAACAAAATTAATTGTTTTACAAAAGTGGCTGTTTACTATGTTGCTTCGGTTCACGCCTATTTCAAGCTTTCTTTTTCTTTTTCCGTTTTTTTTTATACTTGTAATTCCTGTGGTTCTTTTTCGTTTTCTTTGACCGTTTCAATTTATTCTAACGCAGTTTGTAGAATTTTGGTGGTAGCAATTGCCCACGCAGTCTTTTGCCCGCCAATCATGCGTGGCCACCAAGTCGGTTCTTCTCTTCTCTGTCTCCATAAAGCTCCAGGACCGGTTTTAGGTAGCTTTCCCTTGTTGTTTAGCAATGCCGGACATGAGGTTACTAAGTGGCGGATGGATTCAACCTTGTCCTTCTGTTTACATAGTCTGCAGGCATTCACTTTGAGAGCCCTCTGATAAGGCGAATTTCATTGGTCGGAAGTAGGTTCAGTCTTGCTCTCAAGAAGAGGTAACGGAGTGGTTTGCTAGGGAATATTTTGTATATTTCAGCTGGATCATTCATTTTTCTGGTGAAAGAAGGGACGTGTTTTAGGAGCTTGTTCTTTTCCGCCCTTTCTTGAGTTTTGATCCAGTCTAATTCCTCTAGCTTTTTTTTAATTCTGAGGCGGGTTCCGCAGCAGCTCCTCTTCTGAGCATACAATGGACTCCAATTTGGCCTTTTTCTTGGTTACCCAGACAGCTACCATTTTGGATCTGCCTAGCTTGATTTCTTTATGCAGCAGTTTATATAGGGGCGATGCATCTGGAAGCAAGATGTTTCTGTACAGTGTCATGCTGCTGTTTTCTGCTAACGCCTCTAGTGAGATGAGGCCTAGCTCTCTTCTGATAGCTGGCATTGATGTGGAGTTGGGGAGTAATAGCACAGTTCTCCAAAAGAAGACTCTGGGAGTGCTGGCATAGCTTCAGCTCCATATAGCAGAGTGGGAACCATTTTTTCTTTTTGCTTTGTAGTAGTTTAGCAGGGGGATCAAGGAGAAATGGCCGAATTTGTTGTCTAACATGCATGCTTGAGTTGTTGAAGATCTAGCTTTTGTCCAGGTGAATCGTTGCATGCATGTTTCTGTGTGCGAATTATCCAGCATGACGCCCAGATATTTGAATTCCGCCACTGCTTCGATGGTATTGTTTTTGGGTTGCCATGAAAAGTTCTTCGGCCGTTTGTTGTTTTTTTTATTTTTCCCTAGGATCATTATCTTAGTTTTCTTGATGTTAATTTGCAGTTTGTTCATTTTGATGTACCTTGCTAGATTTGTTAGGAGCCTCTGCAGGCCAATTGGAGTCTGATCCGCCAAGGTGATATCATCTGCGTACAGTACTCTTTCAACCGCCTCTTCCCCTCTTTTTGGTGGAAAAGTATTTGCCATTGTTGCTGAATCCCTATAATCTCCTAAGAAGGCTGTGAATAGTGCTGGGGCAAGTGGGCAGCCCTGCTTGACCCCTCTAGACCTTGTTATTGCGTCTGATAGTAAGCTTTTTTTGTTCAGTTTTACTCGGATCAATGTGTTCGAGTGAAGAGCCTTTATGGGATCCAGTATGTTTTTTTGGACAGTTGGCAGGTAGGAGTTTTTCCAACAGTAAAGGCCTGTCCACCATGTCGAATGCCTGTCGGAGGTCGATGAATGCAATGAAGATCTTTCCAGGGCTTTGCTTTTAAGGCTGCTTAGGAGCATGATGTTGACAATCGCTCCGGAGTTTTTTCGGAAGCCTGCTTGGAAAGGGTCATTTAGAGTCGCCGTTTTGAACCAGACTTGAAATTCGCGTAGCAGTAGTGAGGCAAACACTTTCCCAATCATATCTAGCAGTGCGATTGGCCGGTAGTTATGGGGGTTGGTCCTATCTCCCTTTTTGAAAATTGGGACGATTACAGCTGTGGTCCAAGATCTCGGCAGCAGTCTGCTGGAAATACAGATTTTAAAGACCATAGTAATGAAGATGGAGCATTCTTCCGGGAAATTTTTCAGATCAACATTGGTCACCCCATCAGGTCCTGGGGCCCTTGAGCTTTTTAGTTTAAGGATAGCTGTTTGGATGGTCTCTCTATCTGCTACATCCAACCAGTCTTCAGATTTCTCGATTGTGTTGGTTGCTCGCAAAGATGTAGTCAATAGTGGCGCCTGAGATGTCGTTCTCCCACGTCGGGTGTCGTTTTGGATTAGGAAACACTTGGTCAAAGTTTGAGCATCCACGCGACTCCATCAACTCCAACCATAGTGTGCCTCTCTTTTCTGCAGAGGTGATGTTGTGTCTCGTTTCTTTCAGCGTGGCGAACACCTGGCATTTAAATCTCCACATATTATGATGTGGGTCACTTCCTGTTCAGTATATAGAGCACAGGCAGTTCTCAGTCGCACTACGCCCAAGAGTGCAATATAGGAATGTGTTGCAAGTAATTGAAGAGAGATGTGGTTATAAGTCCGGATTTATTTGCAAAGTAGCCTGACACGTGTTTCGAGTCTAAACCGACTCTTCTTCCGAGGCTGTAAATGGGAGGTGTTTTGTGCACTTACCTGATGCAGACCATGCCGCACGCTTCAGGCCTCCCTGAGACCTGAAAGGGACTATTTTTTCGCTCGGGCGTGGCCAGGGAAGGATGCGTACCTAGTTGGGGAAGGATACATACCTGGGACTTCTTTGGAGGCTATTTAAGCCACGCCCAGACAGCAGCTCATGCTTCGCGTTGTTCTGCTTCCTGCAGCTTAACGCTCACTGTGTCTGCTCCTGCTCCTGGACTACAGCCATGCCCGTCTTGAACCTGGAAGACCTGCAAGCAAGGAAGAGAAGAGAAAGGTGAAAACCAAGGATTATTTCAAGCTTCTTACCTGCATCCGGAATCTTCTCACCAGCATCCCTGAAGGAAGACTTCAATTTAAAAGCATTGTTTTGCTCGCTGCAGCGCCACGCTTCACTCACCTGTCCTGTCCTCGAGACATCTCCCGGCTCCATCGCGGCTGTCAGAATCGGACGCCACATCTCTGCACCTAGGGGAGAGAGGAAGAAACAAAAGGTGAGCAGAAGGACACACAGAAGGAAAGCCTGATTAACAGCCATAATACTTACCGGCTTTTCTTCCACATTTCGGGTCGGCGCCGCCCCGTTGGCAGGTACCGTACCCCGGCCCCTATGGGGAAAGGACTAGAGACATTTCAGAGGAATGATAAGGACATCTAGAGGGATCGCCCTCATTACTACTCACCTCAGCAGGTTAACCCCTCGACGCATCGCCTTCATTCTGCACCTGAAATAAAGGACAGATCACAGGTGAGAAAGACAGTGTAAAGGGGGCCTCACTTGAACTTTGAACTTTCATACTTACGGCGCATCGCTCAGGAAAGTCAAGTGGATTTTGCCAGCGCCATTCTGAAAACCAGTGAAGTAACTGGACGAACGCGCGCCCCTGCACCAGAAGCAGGATGGAGAGTTCAACCTTCCAAACCATAAGGTGAGCTTAAACCGGGTTTGGAGGAATAGAGAGGAACGGAGGGGGGAAAGGGGGAGCTAGCACACCATTCTGCAGACTGTTAATCCCCTTTCTCATCTGCAGAAGGATATTCCTACGGGCCAAGGAAGCACGATTTGGAGGTCCTGTCCAATCGGTGTTCCGGGTCCTGCGCATCACGCTAGAAGAGGCCACAGTAATCCAGACTAGATCAGCGCCCCCGTGGGAACCAGGTGGGCGTTACACAGCGGTCACGGTCTGCGGCTCCCCGTGTAGAGCACTTCCCCCCTGGTCCTGGCAGCTGTGAGGCAAGGTGCAGGTAAGCGGTGGCAGCGCCATGTTATCAGTGGTTTCGTCTGTGCTCTTCTTGTTTTGGTGAAGGGACTCTAAAATTTTACCGTTCTTTTCCATAATTAAGTCCCGTGTCAGGGCTCCGGAGACATCTTGATTCTGGTCGCGCAGCTCTGCCAACACAGCGGCTGCGGGTGTCTCCGCTTCCATGGGCCCTCCGGCCCTTGGGGAAGAGGATGCCCGAGGCAGCCGGCAGTCGGGCCCTGAAGGAAGAATGCTGTTCTCCGACTGAAACTCCTCATGGAGAGGTGGCACGTGGGTGGCTGCAATGTTTACAGTAGAGTTGAGCGTGTTCAGATGGTTGTCCATATCCTTAACCGGCACTGCAACAAGCTCCGGACAAGCTTTGGAGAGGGTGACCGGTATAGCCCTCTCAGTTTCACGTGAGGGCAAAGAGTGTTTCCCAAGTTTTGTAGGGACAGACTGTAGACGGCTTCTTGGGGGGGTTTGACTTGGATGCGGATCCAATCTGCCCGCACATGGTTTGGAGCTTCGCAAAGATCTTTTCTCCCCCTCTCCTTCTTGCTGATCGTTTTGCTGTTTGTCTGGTGATTTGGACGCGGAGGTATGGAGCAAGTCTGGCACGGACTGCACAGACTGCTCCTACCTCTGCGACTAGCTCCGCGGCCGCTCTGCGGCCTGGGGTAGGTTTTGAGGGATCCTCCCACACAAATCAATAGAACTGGAAGACAGACTTCCTGTGATCAGTAGAGTCGGGTTAAAGATCAGCCAATTTGTAGTTTTCCCACCAATTTGAAAGATGGTGAACTACACATCCCAGAATTCAAAGGGGGTAATGAACTGATGCCCTTCCGATGGCTGTCCACAAAAACGTTAGGTTGTAGACTGTATGAACACTGAGCCTATCAGTGCTTTGTGCTAGTATATAAACGCACCCCCCCCCCACACTGTCCTCCGTGTAGATTTACACATTGGCCCTAGAGTTGTTGCTTCGCTTGTTCCTTCACCTGCCTTTTGCATATGGCACTGGACTCAAGCAGGCAGAACAGATTCTCCATTCAATTTGAAGTATCCAGAGATATGGGGGTGAGATATTTCTCAGGTCTATCCTCGATTTGTGACACCACCCATGAAAGCATTCCTCCGTCTCAACTCACATGACAAGGGTCCTAATGCGCTCAGACCTGGAGAAAATGGTAATGATGGGACTGTGGTGATGTGGTGGTCTAGGCCATATTTGTGCCGATATGTATGTTAACTGTCATTTAAAAAAAAAACGTGTGCCACCATCTTTAAGAAGGTAAATTAACATGTATTGCAAGAATCAATAAAGAAATCAACAGCACCCACTGAACGCTATCCTGTTAGGATTACATGGTCAGTGGTGACTCCAACATCAGACCTTTATAATACACCAGGCAGATGTTAAACAAGCTATAGTGATTTCATCAATATGCAACCTTTCGGTGAGTGTGTGTTGGCTATGACATTTTGACAAAAGAAACACTGACATGAGCTTTCAGACCTCACATGAGTGACTTTTCTCCTTTTAATGGGATAAAGCATTATCAAAACAAACTTGTATGACTGATCGCAGTGAGGGGTCATGATGCCCATGCCATGTTGATCCAAAATAATGCAGGTCGAGGCCGATTTTCAAAGCGATGACCTGTGACTGAGCAGGAAGCTCATTGCTCAAAATGTGCACATTAACACTTCCACTAGTCACTCTTTCATTCAAGGCGATCAACGAGTGAGCGCCATGAAAGACTAAATCAGCAGCCGCCTTAGATTCCTATAGGATCAGCTAAAAGTTTGCAGAGAGAAGTTTCAAAATGCTGACAATTTATGACCTTTAAGAAAATATTTGTTAAGATTAGTTAACTCCGCCTGCTATACCGCGATAACTATGATGTAACATCATTTGGCAAGAAGGTTATCATACCGCCATAAAACCAATACCGTGACGCCCCTCCTAGTGACCCCCTCGGCCTAGCGGCGGGTAGCTGAATGAGCCTCGGTACCTGTGCTGGTGGGAGATCCTGAATGGTGCCTCCCACTCGGACGAGTCCTGGGAAAGGAGTCGCCCTTGCGGGGTGCGATGGAAAAAAGTGGCACTACCTTGGGCCTTGACTTGTGTTTGACGAAGTTCTTCAAGTCCTCTGGTGGCGACTTCTCGAAAAGCTCCCTCCACTGAGCTAACCTGTTCTTCAGAGCGCATGGTGTAAGCGCATCACACACGGTACAACCCTCCCAGCCTTGTTCAGGGCCAAGGCAGCGGAGGCAAAGAATGTGGGGGTCAGACTTAGGGAAGAGCCCTTTGCAGCTGGACAACTGTTGAAGCCCGCTGATATCGACATGCACCGGGGAAGAGCATGGCGCCAGAGGACCGAGACCTGATTAAGATCAGAAAACAGAAGGCAAAAGACAGTATCAAAGGAAGAGCGCGTGGAATTACAAGGCTGAAGCCAAACCCAGGAGCGCTGGTGAAAGCGGTCCGTTCCAGTCGACGCAGAAAAAAGGACTGAGGAGTGGCACTAGTGGGCGGAGTCAGGGGAGCGCATACTCCCAGGGCCACGCCCCCATGTGCCTCTAAATTTAAAGTGAAAGAAGATTTGCTTCTGGTGAAAAAGGTTCTGTCTCCCCTCCCTAGCGAGGGACGACCATGCAGTATGGAGGAAAGGGGACAGGACATAGGAGTATGCTATGGTTGTTTATATGTTTGTAACTAGTTACCATAACTTTTTTTACTCAGCCTTATTAGTTCCATTCAATTTCATCCTTTCAATTATACCATGCATTGGGCTTGCCACTGGTCTCCCCCTCCCATTGGTTGCACTGGTCGACACGGACCAATCACAGCAACCGGGAGGCGGGAGCTGGACCAAGGCCCACACAAAGGCCCCTGTCAGCTTCCCGGTCTGTTTACAGACTGCTACATGAGATTTCTACCACAGCCCAACCCTCCTTGAGGTTGCTATCCCTGGACTACTATGATTCTCTGACCGCACTCAGCATGGGTTAGTTACCTCATCATGACTGTCCTGTACTCTCATCTCTCCCTGTTATGTACTAAATGTAGTTGTTTCTGTACTCCATCTTACTCCCACTGCATTTCCTTAACAACATGGCCTCACATGTAACTTGAAAGTCAAACTTGGGTGTTTCTTGCATTTAACTTGAAAGTCAAACTTGGGTGCATTTTGCATATAACTTTGCCCATTGACTGTAACATACTAGCCCAGTGACTGTTCCATACCGCCGTACTCCTCCCTCTGCCTCCTCTCTCTTCCCCCCATCTACCCCAACTGCTTCTCTATCAACTATCCTTCCCTTCTCACCAAGTCTGGAAAGAAGACGTTTAACGAGGACATCCTGGCCTCTAACCCTGGTCTCCCTATCGCTGATACCTATTCCAGCGCCTCTTCCAGACAGACCCTCACCGACATCCACTTTGTTGATCCTTCGCTGGATCTATGGACCCTGCATATGATCTCTGTCCTGTCTCCTCCTCTCCCATTAATGGTGGCACTCGCTGGGAAGTCCTCATGGATTCCTTCGACTTCTCCAGAGTCACCCTTAATGTCTATCTTAATGGCACTTTCATGGTCCAAGGTCCTCAGGCCAATCTCCTCCTCTTTGATATGCGTTTCCCTTGCTTCATCAACTTCCTTTCATCTGTGTCTGTCCCTTCCTCTCATTCCTTGGCTACCTTGCCCACTTCGCCCTCCTCCTCTGCCCCACTTCAGGCTACCTGTACTCCTCTGCAGGGTGTACCTGATTTGTACCCCTCCCCGGAAGGTCTTTAAGGCTGGTAACCTTCCGCATCTTGCCACTCTGAACTCTCGCTCTGCTGTCAAACACTCTTCTGACATCTGCCACCTCCTCGAAGAAGGAACAAGTTACTTACCTGTAACTGTTGTTCTCCAGCATGGGTCTGGCATGGATTCACATGCTCATGAATATTCCCCGTCATCAGGCTGGTATTCCTCGGTAAAGAAAAAATCTGTTTCAGTTTCGTTTCTGAACTGTCTTTCTCCTAATAACCAATCACTGGTCTCTGGGTCATACTGCCCCCAGCCAATGACTGCCCTCTACCTAAGCCCCTCCTCTGGCAGCCATCTTCAGATTTGGTAGCACGTAAAGTGGCAGTAGGACCAAGAGAAGAGCCGCAGAGGGGTAGGAGGGAGGGTTCGCATGTGAATCCATGCCATACCCATGCTGGAGAACAACAGTTACAGGTAAGTAACTTGTTCCTTCTCCAGCATGGAGTCTGGCATGGATTCACATGCTCATGAATACAAGAATACATAGCAGTACACACATGCACAACCACGGGAGGTGGCAAGGCTCAACATTAAGCATTTACATACAACTCAACATTAAGCATCTCTTCCCCCCTCACCAGGCCCACCTTCAGGCGAACAGGTTGCGCAGCACTGCCTGGCCGACTACTGGACTCCTCTCTGGAATCCCAGTCGAAGCAGTAGAATCTTGTGAAGGTGTGCGTCATCCTCCACGTAGCAGCCCTGCAGATGTCCAGCAGTGACACACCAGACAAGAACGCTGTGGTAGCAGCGATCACTCTGGTCGAATAGGCTCTCGGATAGCCAGGCAACGGTCGGTTTGCCAACCGGTGACAGTGCATGATGCAGCCGGAAAGCCATCTGGAAATGGAAGCCTTCAAGAGGGCCTTCCCTTGGTTCACAGTCCCAAAGTTCACAAACAGCTGTGATGTCTTCCGAAAACTCTTTGTGCGGTCCACGTAGAACTTCAGCGCTCTAGCCACATCCAGCGAGTGCAAAGTCCTCTTGGCCGGCGACGAAGGCGACAGGAAGAAAACAGGTAACACCAAGGACTTGTTGAGATTAAAGTCTGACGGCACCTTTGGCATGAAGGAGGGGTGCGTACTTAGCACCACCCTCGTCTCAAGGAATGTCAGGTAGTGTGGTCTGCAGGAGACGGCCTGGATCTCTCCCACTCGTCGTGCAGAGGTGATGGCCACAAGAAACGCTGTCTTCCACGATAGGAACTTCAACGGTGCCGAATGCAGAGGCACGAATGGTGGCCCCATGCGCCTGACCAGCACCACGTTGAGCTCCCACGCCGGAGCCTTCACCGGCGGGAATGATCAGAACAGTCCCTTCATAAACTCCTTCACCAGGCGATGAGACCACAGAGATGATCGCCCTGGCGTCCTGGTGTAGCAGGAAATCGCCGCCGGATATATCTTGATGGAAGCATGAGCTAGCCCCGCCTTGGCCAGCGACAGTAGGTACGGCAGCACTTGAGGGGCCGTAATCCACAGAGGGTTCATCTTCTGTGCACGGCACCAGACAGAGAACCTCTTCCATTTGTGTCCATAGCACTTGAGAGTTGAGGACGCCCTGGTCTTTGCAAGCACCTCCTTGCAGTCCACCGGGATATCGTACCCTCCAAACTCTAGTGCTGCAGGAGCCAGGCCTGCAAGTTCAGCGACCCCGGGTCGTGGTGGAGGATGGCGTCTCCTTCTCTGGCGAGGAGGTCCGCGTCCGTCGGCAGTTTGACTGGGGGGGATGCCGACATGTCCAGAAGGTCCGGGAACCAGATCTGCCTCGGCCACGACAGTGTGACGAGGATCATCCTGCACCAAGACCGTCTGAGTTGGTTGATGAGTCGCAGCAGCAACGGTGGGAACGCATACAGGAACAGGCCGTCCCAGGGGAATGAGAAGGCATTGCCCATGCTCCCCGGCTGGGGAAACCTGCTGGCGAACCTCCGGCACTTGGTGTTCTCTGCCGTCGCGAATAGGTCGATCTGGGGATTGCCCCATCGTTGGAAAAGTAGATCCACTTGATCCTGACGCAGTTCCCACTCGTGGCACAAGCGCAGTTCCCTACTGAGTGAGTCAGAGATGGTGTTCTTTATTCCTGCCAGATGGAAGGGTACCAGAAACATCCCATGGGTGACGGCCCAGTGCCACAGATCCTGGGCTTCCTTGGATAGGGCTGGGGATCTGGTGCCTCCATGCTTCTTGATGTAGAACATCGTGGTGGTGTTGTCGGTGAAGATCCTTACCACCTTGCCCTTGAGGGATGGGAGGAACGACCTGAGGGCCCAGAACACGGCTCAGAGCTCCATGACATTGATGTGTAGTGACCTCTCCTCCTGGAGCCAAAGGCCTCTAGCATGGAGATCTACGGTGTGCGCCCCCCCATCCCTCCAGTGAGGCGTCAGTTTTCACCGTCTCCTGATGCGCTGGGTTCTGGAAGTCCATACCTGCCGCCAGATGCGCGCAGGTGCCCCACCACCAGATCGCTTGGTGGAAGGTTTCGTTGTGCGAGATACTGTCTTCGAAGCAGCCCGTCGCCTGCATCCAACGGGCATCGAGGAACTCTTGTAGTGGACGCATCTGCAACCTGCACAGGCGCACGAATTAGATGCACGAGGACATCATGCCGAGCAGGGACTTGACGGACCTCACCCTGGCCACGTCCCATGGTCGACAGCCGTTGCACCTTGCCCAGGATGGCCTTCGTCCTTTCCTCCGATGGAGAGGACAATCACGCCACTGTGTCGAGTCTGGCTCCCAGGAATAGGGCGACTTGCGACGGCACTAAGTGGGATTTCATGAAGTTGATCGAGAATCCCAGCTCCGTGAGCAGTTGGATGGTCTTCGCAGTGTGCCCGACGGCGAGTTCTCTTGTCTTTGCTCGGATGAGCCAATCGTCCAGGTAGGGGTAGACGTGGATCCCCTGCAGGCGCAGCCCCGCCACCACTGGGGCTAGGCACTTGGTGAAAACCCTGGCTGGCGACTTCAATCCGAAGGGAAGGGATTGAACTGATAATGTCGCCCTTGGACTGCAAATCTCAGGAACTTTCGATGTCCTTTTAGAATGGGGATGTGAAAGTAGACTTCCTCCAAGTCCAGCGAGGATAGCAAGTCGCCTTCCTCCGCTGTCCCAGCACGTGCTGGAGGGTGACCATGCAGAACTTCTGGGACTTGATGTACTTGTTTAGACGACAAAGGTCCAGGACGGGTGGCCAGCCGCTGGTCTTCTTTCTTACGAGGAAGTATCGTGAGTACACTATGGACAGAACCCCAAAGGCCTGAGCCGTCTCCGTGTCGGCGTTGATGGCCTGCAGAGACTCGTCCACAGTCTTGCCAAACAGATTGTTCCCGTCAAAGGGCATGTCCAGAAACCCTGGTCTGCACATCCTGGCGGAAATCGGTTGCCTTGAGCCAACCACGCCGGCGAAGGCAAATCGAAAACTGGTGTCAGCAATGTCCGTGGCCACCGTTATGGCGTGGTCCGAAGCCATCTCGTCTTCCTGTAGGATCTCCAGGGCCTCAGCCCTCTTGTCGTCCAGGAGGAAGTCCAGCAGGGGAGCGATCTTAAACCACAGCTCCCTGTCGTAGCGAGCCATAATCGCGAGGGTGTTGGCCGCTTTAATAGTCGTCGCCAACGAGATGACCCTTCGTCCCAAGGCGTTCAGTTTCTTCCCCTCGCCGTCCGGCGGGGAGGTCAAAGTTGAAGCCGTCGCCCCCACCACTTTCTTCTTGGCTGCTGCGTAGACGACCGAATCCGGGGTCGGCTGAGCCCTAAGGCACATGGGGGCGGAATCCGGGACCCGGTACTTCTTCTCATACTGGTCTCTCCTGGCGGGGGTCGTGGACGGCTTCTTCAGGAGCATCAGTCCCTCGTCCCAGATGTCGTCGAGTAAGGGAATCGAGAGGACCGTCTTCCTCTTGGCCTCACGCCGTTGATAGAGGAAACCTTCCTTCTTCTGTTCTTCGGGGCAGAGCTGGAAGAGCTCGGATTCCCTGGTGATCATGGCGTGGAAGGAGCCAATTTCGTCAGGCGGGGAGGCCCGAGGAGGTGGTGATGGTAGGCCCATCCCATCGTCACCACCGTCGTCATCCGTCCCCGTCGTGGCCGTCTATGTTCCCGTGTCATCCCTCGGATCAGGAGAGGGCGATGAAGGCTGAGAAGGCTGTGACGGCTGGCTGGGCGGGGGGATGAACTCTCTCCACTTGCTTGGAGGGCTTCCCGATGGTCCAGGCTCTGCTGGATCGTCCGTTGGTGGTAAGGGAAACCTTATCCTTATCTCTGTACACAAGGCCTGGACCGCCATCAAGATCGCTCCTGAGTTGTCTTGTGGCCCAGGTGCTGGCTGTGACGGGTGCGACGGCCGGGGAGTGGAATCCTCCGCCTCCACGGGCTCCTCGTCGGCACCACCGTCGCTTTCCTTGTCCACCTCGTCGGGATACCTCCCGTGGGACCGGACTTCCTCGAACTTCTTGTTCAGGATCTTCACGACTCCAGCCAGCTCCTCCTGAGAGGCTGTATCAGTGTCTTTGATGGCCACCAGGCCCCCCCTTCTTTTTTCACGGGGGTCTTATCGATGGGCTGAAAAGAGGATTCCCTCTGCGGTGGCAGGGAAACTCTGGGCCCCGAGGTCGCCTCCACTGGGGCCACCGCGACTCCCTCGATAGAGGCCTTGGCCGGGTGAATCAGGGCCTTCATGGCTTTGGGCACACTTGGGGCCTTCACCTTGGGGAGAGGGTCACCGCCTTACTCCCCTTTGGCTGTCTCCATCTGGATCAACCGGGGCTTCTGCCGAAGCTTACCCGGGTTCTCTGATTTCCTCTTCCCCGAGCCAGAGCGTTGGCTCGTGGTTGATGGCGTCAGTGAAAGTGCGCCCTGCAGCTGAGGAGCCCGACCGATCGGCACTTCTGGAGCCCACGAACTCGCGGTGCTTTGCCTTATGTTCAGTCCCCGTCGCGCCCTCAAAGGTCTTAGAAGACCGCTCGGACCTCTTCTTCTTCTCACCTACCGCTGGGCTCTTCCCTTCCAGCCAGTTGGTGAGCCGGACACGTCGATCCCTCATGGTCCGTTCCAACATGTTCTTGCAAAACGCACAGTCCTTCTCCACGTGCGTTTTGTCTTCGTGAAGGCAGCAGAGGCATCTGGAATGCTCGTCCTCCTTGAAGACATTCTGCAATCCGCATCCAGGGCAGCTCCTGAACAGCTTGGTTCTGGCCGTTGTGTTTCCTTTGTCCTGGGCCATCTCCGCGCGTGGTAGGCCTCAAAGATCTTCTGGAATGCTCCAAGAAGCGAAACTCGACGAAACCTCGCCCTTGAGGGGCGTAGAAAATTCTGAAACGGGTCCCCGTTGATCGGAAGTAGAAATGGTGGAGCTTGAGGCTCGATTGACCAAAAAAATGAGATTAAACTCTTTGAAAAATCACAAAACGCAGTAAAAGCTCGAGAGCTATAGCACGAGGACTCCCAACACTTGAACTTGCAGTAAAAATCTGAAGATGGCTGCCAGAGGAGGGGCTTAGGTAGAGGGCAGTCATTGGCTGGGGGTAGTATGATCCAAGACCAGTGATCGGTTATTAGGAGAAAGACAGTTCAGAAACGAAACTGAAACTGATTTTTTCTTTACCGAGGATTCCCAGCCTGACGACAGGGAATATTCATGTGCATGTGAATCCATGCCAAACCCCATGCTGGAGAACTTGACCTTGATGTCCTCGGTCTTCCTGAGACCTGGTTAATGGCCAGCTCTGTCACAAGCTTTGAGACTCTCCTCCCTGATGGCTACAAGATCCTCTCCACACCCAGATCCACCCGACCCGGAGGTGGTGTAGCCTTGATCTTTCCTGAGTGGATTCCTGCCACTATCATTCCCACTCAGATCTACCCCTCCTTTGAATGCCTTGTCTGCAGGCTCGTAATCTCTCCTAGCCACTCTCTTACTGTTGCTACTCTCTATCGGCTCACTGGTCAAATCACCTATTTTCTCTCCGAGCGGGCTGACCTCTCCTCCTCCCTCTTGGCCTCAAGCACTCAACTCCTCTTCCTTGGTGACCTCAACATCCACCTTGATTCTCCCTGCCCCTCATCTTTGCTCTTTCGCAACCTCTGTGATTCTCTCTCTCTCTCTATCCTCCCCTCTGGCCCGACGCATTCTGCAGTTCACACACTTGATGTCTTGATCTCCTCTGGCCTCCCCCTCTCTATCCCTCTGACTACTTCACTCTCCTGGAGTGACCACTGCCTCCTCTCCTTTCATCTCATCTCATCTCTCACTCTCTTCCCCCAAGCCAAGCCTACCCCAAGACTGCCACCTACCTTCTCAGACATCTGGCCCATGAAGCGCGTGTAAGTTGAGGTTTTCGCTGCCACCTTCTCTCCCCCCGCCTCCTTCTCTGGCTGACTCACACCCGGACACATCCCTGTCCCTTCTCTACTCTTCCATTTCTGATACTCTTGATGCTCATGAGGATCCGTTTGAAGTCCAAAGCCCAGTGCAATTCCTGGTATGACTCTGACCTAGCTACACTTAAACGTAAGTGTAGGGCGGCTGAGAGGAAATGGAGGGCTTCTTGCTCATCCTCTGACAAACGGACCTGTCGCCTGCTCCAAAAGCAATACCAACTCTCTGTCCTCACTAAGAAGAGAGTCCACATCCAAGTCTGTGTCTCGGCAGCATCTAATAACTCGGCTGAACTCTTTAAAATCTACAAGGAGCTGGCCAACCCTGCTGCAGTCTCTACCCCTCCTGCTGCCTCTCAGGCTCTCTGCAATGCCCTTGCCTCTCACTATCTCAAAAACCCAGGACATCGGGTCCACTCTCTCCTCTTTTTCCCCTCTGCTCCCCTCTCCATCTGTGCTTGCTGACCCGCCTTCAAACACCCCCCCAACCCCTTCTCGTCCTTTCCTCTTTTCTCCCCCCGATGAGGTCGCTAGATAAATCCGATCTATGAAATCCTCATCAAGGCAGGTGCATCCCTGTTCCTCTAAAACCATCAAGGACCACATCGACACCCTCCCTGCGGCCCTTGCCAATTTTTGCACCCACTTCTTTGCCTCAGGATCCTTCCCCTCCCCTCTGAAGCACTCCCTTGTGCATCCTCTTCTCAAGAAACCTACAGCTCATCCTTCCTGTCCGGCTAACTATCGCCCAATTTCTATTACTCCCTTTCTGGACAAACTCCTGGAAAAGCTGGCCATCTGGCAGCTTAACCTTCATTCCGATTCTGTTAGCTGTCTCCATGACCACCAGTCTGGCTTCAGAGCTGCCAGAGGCATGGAAACTGCTCTCATGAACATCTGTGAAGATCTGCTCTCCAACCTTGACTCTAACATTCCCTCTGTCCTCATCCTACTCGATCTCTCTTCTGCCTTTGACACGGTCAATCATACCATCCTGATCAACTGTCTCTGTGATAACCTGAGTATCACTGATCAGGCTCTGGCCTGGCTGACCTCTTTCCTCTCTTATCGACCCTCCCAGGTCATACTGGAGTCATTCCTATCATCCATCTCCCTCTCTACCTGTGGTGTTCCCCAGGGGTCTCACCTCTCGCATTTGCTTTTCAACCAATACCTGGCAACTCTCGCCCACTGCATTGCCATTTTCTGCTCAAATTTCCAGTGCTACGCTGACGACACTCAACTCATCTTCAGGCTGCCCTCGACCACCTCCTCTCCCTCTCTCATATCTGATTGCCTTACTGCCATACAAGATTGGTGTTCCACCAATGATCTTTGTCTGAATGCCAGCAAGACTGAGATCCTCCTCATCGGCATCCTTTCCCCTTACTCTCTGTTCGACCTCCCTTTGCCCTCCTCCTACCCCCACCTGCGAGGCTAAGAACCTCAGGGTCATCTTTGATTCAACACTTTCCTTCGCCCCCCACATCTCTGATGGCTCTAAAAAGTCAAACTTCCTATTGCACCTCCTCAGAGTGACTCTGCCTTTCCTCTCCTCCCCCCAGAAGCTCATGGTCTCACAAGCTCTTGTTCTCTCTAGGTTGGACTATTGTAACAGCCACTTTCTAAATCTACCTGCCTCTACTCTCCACCCTCTGCAACTAATTCAGAACAGGAATGCGAGACTTGTCCTTGGCCTCAAGCCCTGGGATCGTATATGTTCAGCTCTAAATTATCTACAATGGCTCCCAGTGGATGCAAGGATTACATTCAAAACCATCTGCATTGTCCACAAGGCTTTTTGGGGCCTGAGTCCAAAATACCTTCAGCTATCCCTCCGCAAATACCTCCCGATCAAGCTCTTCACTCCTCTACCTCTAACTCCCTCAGGGTCAGTCGTTTTTCGAAGAAACGGGCTGGGAGTAGATCTCTGTCTTCGGCTGTGGTCTCCCTCTGGAACAGCCTCACTGCCACTCTAAAACTTGAGGAGAACCATCTCCAGTTCTGGAAGCACCTCAAGAGCTTCCCCTTTGCTTCTGCCTTCGCCCCCCTCTCCGCTGCAGATCTGGTCTCTCTTGGCACTGTGTACCTGGCCACACTGTGTCCTCCGGGCCCAGGTTCCTGCTCACCTTGCCACCCTTCCACACTGCCTCCGGGCCACCCCTTGCACTGGAGTCTGTATCTGTACCCATACCAGCCCCCCTTTTTCCTTCCTGCACTTATCTGACGTACCTTGTCTGCTGCCTTAAACTCAGCACTTGCTGGCTGCACTATCACTTTTGTTGCTTTTATTATTTATTTATTATTATCTATTCTGTTCTCCTTTTGCTCAGCACTTTCCACTTCTCCCCCCTTCCTTGCACTTTTCCCCTCCCCCTCTCCAATGCACTTGTGCGTTCTCAATGCCACTGGTCCTAGTAAAATCGTTGTTTTGTTCTCCCTTGTTCCACTCCCTTGCCTTGTCGCACTCTAAAACACGTGTGTACGAGCGCGATAGAAATAAAATATAAATGCAATTCATTTTAACTTCAAGAGGTAGCAAGAGGTTGGCCCAAATGTTACAAACCTCTCTTCTCATACGTTTAATGTGGGCAATATGAACATTGAAAGGGGCCCATCATTTGGGATGTGTCAGATTGGTTGTGCAGGAGAACTGGCTAAAAGCGACTGTCAAAACATAGATACACTTTGAAAATTCTTCCACATTACAGTGGTGAAGCATGTATGTGGTTTCCGTGCTCAGATTGCTAATATAGAATTAATCTTACCAATATTTTCAGCGATCCATCTCAACAGATTGCCCTATTTCCCCTTTATGAGGAAACTTAAAGTCTAAAGGCTAAGGTCAATGAGATGAACGTATGATCACCAAGATTGTTATGAATTATGTTAATTCGTCTTTAGTTTGGGCTCAAATGCTTAGGAAATTAAAAGAGGCGCTGGTAATTCCTTTGTAAAAAAACCATCTCTGGATATGTTGACTCTGATGAATTATCATCCGATATCGCTGCTCCAGTTCCTTATGAAAGTCTTGGAGGCATTAGCCACTCCTCAACTGAGGGACTTTTTGGAAGAACAAATGATACTGGGTAGTTGCCAGATGGGTTTTCAGCCTATGATGGCCACGGAATCGGTTCTCGTATCAGTGCTCGATGACCTTACCATGATCAGAGACGAGGGCGGCACGCAGGTCTTATTTTACTGGACCTGCCGGCCGCCTTCGATACTACAGATCATGGGATTATGGTATCTAGATTGAAGGAAGCAGGGTTCTCTGGGGCGGTTTTGGATTGGTTTCAGGAGTTTCTGGTTTTCCGTTCTCAAATAGTCTCACTTCCCCCTATCGTTCGTCCCCGGTGGCAGTAACTTGCGGGAGGCCTCAGGGGTCAGCATTGTCTCCTCTGCCTTTAAATCTTTATATTTGCCCCTTACTGGCACTCATCCACCTATTTGGTTTTAGGCTGTTTCCCTTTGCGGATGACACCCACATTTTTTTCAGGTTGCAGCTAGACCAGCCAGAAACCGCTGAAAGTCTTAGAAATTGTCTGGAAGCAATTTGGGGCTGGATGGAGGCAAACTGGCTTAAACTAAATGGAGGCTGGTGATTGGACCTCAGCGTTTTGGCCAGATTCATTGGGATCACTCTCAGCCAGTTAAAATGGTCTGAAATGTAGGCACCAAAATATCACAATCTTTCTCTATGGAGGCTCAAGTGAATGCAGTATGTGGCCAGGGATTTTTCAAATTTAAGCAATTGAAGAAAGTTTTTCCTTTCGTCCCTGAAAAATTCCATGGTAAGATTGTGGCAGCAGGTATCAACGGCAGCGTTGACTACTGCAACGCAATCTATTCCGCTCAGCCATCCTATCTTATCCATCGTTTGCAGGTGCTGTAAAATGCAGCAGTGCGCCTGGTGAAACAGGATCCCCTTGGAAGTGGAGTAACCAGGGCACAGCAATTTCTACACTGGCTGCCCATCGAAGCAATGGTCAGGGTTAAATAATTATGTTTGCTTCATCACGCTCAAAATGGCAAAGGATGCCTAGCCATTCAAGAGAAACTCTGTAGCTATAACCCAAGCCGAACTCCAAAATCTACCAATACCGCACTCCTATGCCTGTGCCTAGATATAGAAGGGAATGACTGGGTGGAAGATCCTTCTCTGTGGCCGGGCCTACGTTGTGGAATTCTTTGCACTTGCAACTAAGAAATAACATTGATTTCATAAAGGAACTTAAGACTTTCCTTTTCATATAGGTGGCTTTCTTTCCCAGTCTCTCTGGTTTTCTCACTCTCTCCTGTCAGCGCCATGATGCCTTCGGCGATGGTGCGTTCTAGAAGAAATTATTTGATTGATTGATTGATTGATTGATGAACTACTTCTAAAGAACTGACCAAGTGAAAGTCCTTCAGGATGATACATTTATTTTTTTATCTATAATAGATTTATCACCCATTACCCAGGTAAAAGTACTTGGTATGTCGCCAGGGGTACGGCCATTCAGAATACATATGTTATTTTTAGTTAAACATTCCAGCCATAAATTCCGTTTGTTGGCTTTGGTTTCAAGTAAACAAGCAGGTGGAATCGAGACTTCTAGAGGTCAGGGGGCCTAACCCGCACAGTCCATTGATAGTTTCATAACAGCGGGCATTAAGGTCACCAGTTACAAACATTCCTCAGAACTAGTGTACAAATCTCAATTACTTCCTCGGGTATATTTAATATACACCCCATTTGTCCACCGCGTGGAGGGTCATAAATATTAATGATCACCATAGTAGGATCGTTATTAAGTCTAACTACAACCGGTAAAATATATGTTGATATCTTGACCAAAGTTACCTCCCTAGATTAAAAAAAATCAGAATCCCCATGAGTAGGGCCCCCATGCATTTTCCTTTTAACCCCTTTTTGCTTTCTGATCAAATATTTTATAACCATCCACTAACACATCAGTCAGAAGCCAACTTTCTTGCACCAGGAACACATTAGCTAACAACCGTCACCTCCTTCTCCATTATTAATCAATTTCTTACAACCCAGGAACAAAGAACAATCTTCTTTAAAATATTGCTTGGGTCTTTGTACTACATCGGGTTGAAGAAGCCCTGGTAGCCAATCCCAATCTCTGACTGGCTGCTGAGAATCAAAAGGAACCGTCATAGTGGGCTTGTACTGAACCCAGTGACCCCATTGGTCAAAAGTCACCTTTAAGTGTTCTCCACCCTTCCATTTGTCAGACCTTTCCTCAAACCACGTTAAGCCATAGTCCATGTTTAGGAAGTCTTTTACAAAGGGCCTTATAAAAGATGCAATATGAGCCGACACGGAGTGCAGGACAGAGCTTTTCAGTGGGCTATTATCTAACTGTTCCACCCATTCTATATCGGTCTATGTTATCATTCTTAGTGAAGGGATCATATGCAACAAAGAATGGGCATAGGCTCTATTCAAGGTGGCTCCATCTTTTGGGGGTCAAAGAGTTCTTGTATTAGAATAATGTGTGAAGAATCCCTTACAGGGGGAGCTTGTTGGAAGTCAGCCTTAAATTTGACGGCACAATATTGGTGTATGCTCCCGATTGCAGAGATAACTGGCATATTTTTTTTAGGGTTCTGTGTAGGCGGTCTGCCCTCAATAACTATGGAGATGTTGTTATAAAACAAATTCATCCCTTGGTCCAAAGTGAGATCCCAAGGAGTGCTCCGTGGCAAAGGATGCCGGGTGTTTGACAGATTGTTTCTTTAGCCACCAATCCAAGTTGCCATTATTGTTGGCATGTTTCTTTTTGCTTAAGTTCCTTTTGGTTTTTGGGCCCACAGAAGCATCCAACAGCAGCTCAAAACAGGTGCGCGATTCCTCTAATTTAAATTGCTGGTCACCAGTTCTGCCATATTGTTTGAGTCTCCCTTTATTTCCTTTTTTCTTTTCTCATGTATTGTTTTAGACAACGCTTACTTTACTAACTTGCCGAGAGGTTCATTATTAGAGGTGAGGTTGCTAATTTCAACTAAGTTGGAAATAGAGCAGACCTCTATAATTTGATTGGTGGCGGATGGAATCGCACTATTATTATTAATGCATGCCTGAGCGAGCATGGTCTTCATGAATCAAGTGCAAGTTATCGCTTTTGGGGGACGATGAGATAATAGATCTAAAAGGTGATGACTCGGTTAGGCGTGCACGGTACGGGTATTTCACTCTTCTCTACTGGACCAATCGTGGATAGTAACGGAAGATTCTGATTAAGGAAAGTTGCCCCCGGCTGATGTGTGGTGTCAATAAGAAGTGTGAGAAACCGGAAGGTGTCTCCCTGACTAGTCCTCGGGGGGGTCTGTCATCCAGGTGGCCAGGACACGGCCATCACTATTGGATCCAGTTCCTGGGGGTGGACCAGTGAGGGAGGATCACCTGGATGGGTGGTTGGGGGTTGATGGGGGGTCCTTGGAGACTGGAGGTAGGCCATCGAGGAGTGAGACGCGGTATCCCCCTTCTTTCAACACCCTTTTCCCCTCCTACCAAATAGGATATTCTGAAACACTGCCCCCTCCCCCTTTTCTGACACACACTTTCGCACACCACAGACAACAGACTATCACCCGAGCCGTTTACCTAAAATGTCCCAATACAAGGGTCAGGCATGGTCAGGTAATTGACCAGAATTACACACACCCGACGGCTCTTTCACTTAAAAGGTGGAGCACAAGAGCACCCTCTGGGCAGGGCAGGGCAGTCCAGTCCACACGACGAGACAGTAATCCAGGCACGGCAGTTCAAGAGGAGGGCAAAGGCGGCGAATATCGAGAGGCTGACAAGGAGAGATGCAATCTTGCCCTTTTCAAACCAGACCCGCAAAACCTCCTCAGAAGGAACCGTAAGACCGCAGGCAATAGCTCAAGTGTGTTGCAGCAGATGTCAACGGTACAAAGAGCGTGCCTACGCTGATAAGCAGGGCCAAGGGAGGCGCCTACTACCATGGTACCGGCCTTGACTCCAGATATTCTGAAAAGCCAAGTGGTTCATCACAGTCGGTGAGTCAAGAGGGGAGAACCAATAAGAACCGAACAGTGTTGAATGAAAACCGCAAAGTAGCAACTTCAACATTGTTAGAATAAAGGGAAGACCAGCTGCAGAGGGATTCAGCACCTGTCATGATGCCTACCTCTAAGGAGCCAGGCCGGGCCCAGCAACCCCAGAGGCAGACATCATTTTCCCCAGGGAAGTCTAAGCGGGCCCAAGTCGGGGCCCTTTGGACTCAGTCCTGGCGCCTTAGGCGCCAGGCTCATAGCGGGCGCCAGGCTCATAGAAGAGGATATGTGTTTAAGTGCTTGGGTGCACACTTACCTGATGCAGACCTTGCTGCTTCATCCAGGCCCTCTTGAGGCCTGAATGGGACTACTTAACCTGTAGGACTACTTCACCACCCGGGTGTGGTCGGGGAAGGATACATACCAGGAACTTCTTCCAAGGCTATTTAAACCCCACCCGAACAGCCACACATGCTTCGCGTTGTTCTGCACCTAGCAGCTGGACGCTCACCGTGTCAGCTCCTGCATCCTGACTTCAGCCACGCCTGCCAGCACCCTGGAACACCTGCAAGGGGAGAAAGGAAGAGAATAGGAGAAGAAAAGCCCTTACCTGCTAAATCTGCATCCCGGAGTCATTTCTCCAACGGCCCTGAAAAGGAAGACATCATTTTAAAGGCATTTCGTTTCGATCGCTGCAGCGCTGCATTTTACTCACCTTTGCAAGGCGCTTCCATCTTCAACAGCGATCTTCCGGATTCAGCTACGCCCCGGCGCCTAGAGGAAAAAAGACAAGAACAAAGGTGAGAGGGAGAAAAGGAATAAGGAAAGCTCAGTTTCCTTTTAAGTCTTACCTGTTGGATTATTCCCACTGCATTTCGGGTCCTGCCGCTTCCTGGCATCTCCGGACCCCGGCCCCTATGGGGAAAAAAGACAAAGACATTGAATGAGCGAATGCAAAGACATTACCTGAGCGCTCATCCAGAACTGTTTCACTTCGGGTCGGCGCCATATCTCCGCACTCCAAACCCCGGCCCCTAAGGGGAAAAAGACATAAGCATTAGCGCTTGCTGCAATTAGACAACGAACATTATTATTAAGCTTGAACTTTTGAACAGAACTTTTACAGCGCCTTACCTGAACAGTCAAGCTTACCTGAACTCCCATCAATCCTCAATCCAGTGAAGTAACTGGGTTTCAACGCGCCCCTGCATCAGAAGCAGGATGGAGAGCTCATGCTTCCAAACCCTAAGGTGAGGCTTCACAGGGAATCGTGGAGGAGGTATCGTGGAGGGTTGGAAGGGAGTGGGAGGCTTGAGCATTGTTCCACAGTTGGTAATACTCCCTTTTCACGCACAGGAGGGTATCCAACGAGCCAGGGAAGCCAGAATAGAGGGGCCCTTCCTGTCCATCTTCAGAGTTCTGCGCCTTCGACGCCGCGCCTCTGTGGGAACCAGGTGAGCGTTACAGAACGCGAAGCCTTACCACAATTTCCCACCTGGGCGCTATGGAGACTTCCGAGACAGATCAGCTGGCCCATCTTTTAGGGGAATTACGGGCAGAAGTGCACTCAGCCCGCCAGGAGACTAATGCTCTCAGAAGGGAACTAATCCTATCCAAGAAAAGAACTGATGATCTGGCCAAAAGGTTATTGCAGGGCCAGGCAGAGCACACTCCTTTACCTGTTTCCGGAGATATTTCTACAACAATGGGTTCGAATAACCCGGTACAAATCAATCTACCTGGACACATGCCTTTGGCCCCGCCGGAACGTTTTGCGGGGGATCCCAAGAAATATGCCGTTTTCATGAACCAATGCTGTTTACACTTTTTATGCAGGCCCGGGGCCTTCCCCAACGACCAGACCAAAGTAGCCTTTGTACTATCTTACCTCAGTGGCTGTGCTGCCGATTGGTCTATTCCATTGGTAAATCAGGATGATCCCATTCTCCGGGATTTCCAGGGCTTCCAGGCCAGCATGGAAAGATTGTTCGCTCGACACTCGCAGGGACAGGCCCTTGACAACGAACTGCTATCCTTACGACAAGGTAATCAGGATCTTTTGTCCTATATCTCCACCTTTAATAGACTAGTTGTGGAAACCGGATGGCCTTAAAATAAAAGGATCACATTGTTTCATCGAGGCCTGCGCGGAGAGCTTAAATATGTTATAGCTCAGATAGTAGATCCACCCCAGGCCTGCGCAGACTACATAGACTTAGTGGTTCAACTTGATCACAGACTTCAAAATAGAAAAGCAGATCGGCTCAAGTATGAAACCAGAGTACCTATCAAGACCCACGTGAACTCCAAGAGTACTGACGTTTCCGAACCTATGCAAATTGGCAGTGTTAAAGGACCATTAACGCAGAAGGAACGAGAGAGAAGGCGACAAATGCAACTTTGTCTGTATTGCGGAACTTCCGGTCACTTTCTTCAAAGTTGTCCAGTTAAACCACCCAAGAAGGTGGTTGGAGCCACTGATAACGAGTTATTGACACCTGATTCGGGAAACGACCTAGCCCGACAAGCGTAGGGGTCCGCTTGCCGAGCTTGAAAACAAACTCTTTGACCTCGCATTTTGTCATGCCAATGGTGCTTGTGAACCCAAAACAGCCTCAGCAGTTGCATGCTATAAAAGCATACATAGACAGTGGAGCTATTGGAAATTACATAGACCGTGAATTGGCTTCCAGGATTAAGCTTCCTCTCCGCCCGAAAGTAACCCAAGATGTAATTACTACAGTTGATGGAACCGAAATAGCCTCAGGGCCTGTAACGCATTCCACAGTTGAAATCACTCTGTTGGGTCAGGACGGACATCGGGAAGCAATCGTGTTTGATGTGATCAAGGCCCCACAATTTCAAGTACTTCTTGGAATCCCTTGGTTAGAAACACATAATCCGAGAATAGACTGGCGAGCAAAGAAGATAACTTTTCCTGATTGTGAACCAACCTGTTACCCAAGGAATCCAGCTATGTGTCTAGCCTCTGTAACTTCCACCCCTGTACAGCTACCATCTGAATACCAAGAATTCCAAGACGTTTTTCAGAAAGAGCAGGCTAACACCTTACCTCCCCATCGATCTTACGATTGCCAAATCGACTTGGTACCCAATGCACAACTACCTTGTAGTAGGATTTATGCTCTTACTGAACCTGAGAACCTGCATTTGCGCCAGTATTTGGATCAATACCTGGCCAATGGTTTCATTCGCCCATCAAAGTCACCAGTCTCTTCCGCTTTGTTCTTCGTACCTAAAAAGGAAGGAGACCTTAGGGCCTGTATTGACTACCGCGCCCTAAATCAGATAACGATTAAGAATCGTTACCCTTTGCCCCTGATACCTGAGCTTATCGACCAAGTAAAAGATGCTCGTGTGTACACCAAGCTAGATCTCCGAGGAGCTTACCACCTGGTACGTATAAAAGAGGGCGACGAGTGGAAGACTGCATTCCGCACCAAATTTGGGCTCTTCGAATATCAAGTAATGCCCTTCGGTTTGTGCAACGCACCTGCCGCCTTTCAGTGCTTCATGAATGATGTTCTTCGGGAACTTATCGATGTTTGTGTCATCGTTTATATTGACGACATCCTGGTGTATTCCTCCTCAGAATCTGATCACAGAAACCATGTTAGGGCAGTTCTTCAAAAATTGCGCCAGCACAAATTATTTGCCAAGCTCGAAAAATGCGTTTTTCATACCACAGAAGTGGAGTTTCTCGGATTCATCCTGACACCTCAAGGAATCCGAATGGACTCGCGGAAAGTGGACGCCATTCTCAAATGGCCATCTCCTAGCTCTGTGAAGGGAGTGCAAAGCATGCTTGGCTTTGCCAATTTCTATCGAAGGTTCATCCCGGAATTTTCTCGAACTGTTCAACCCATCACAGCTCTCCTAAAGAAAAGTAAACGCTTTGAATGGACTCTTGAGGCTGAACAAGCCTTTCAGGACCTGAAAACCAAATTCACCTCTGCACCTGTATTGAAGCACCCAGATCTCCCTTACATCGTGGAAACCGATGCATCCAGTTCGGCCATGGGAGCTGTCCTGTTGCAAAGAGACCCAGAAACTAACCAACTACACCCTGTAGCCTTTTGGTCCAGAAAATTCTCTCCACCTGAACTCAATTACGCAATTACCGACAAAGAACTACTGGCTATTAAATCAGCTTTCAAGGCTTGGCGTCACTATCTTCTCGGTGCAAGACACACCATCACCGTAATTACGGACCACAGAAATTTGCAGTATTTAAAGACGGCCAAAGCTCAATCTTCGCGACAACTCCGATGGGCTTTATTCTTTGCAGAATTTGATTTTGTAATTACCTATCGCCCTGGCTGCAAGAATGGTAAGGCAGATGCCTTATCCCGGATAGGCATGGAAGAACCCAATTCGAGTTTAGAACCTGTGCCAATCATACCGGAACAAAGAATTCTGGGCTTGACTTCATTGCAAACCATTGAGGACATCCAAGCTCAAGTAAAACAGCTTTTTGACTCTTCTGCCTTACTGGAATGGAGTCAAAAGGGTCCTCACTACACCGTTAAGGATGATTTACCCTACTTCCAAGAGCGGTTATTTCTGCCAAGTAAAGAATTGCAGGAACTTGTCATTACCCATCATCATGAATCATTAATGGAAGGACACCCCGGTATCGCGAAAACAGAAGAAAAGATCAAACGCCACTTCTGGTGGCCTTCTTGGAGAAAAGACAAAGTCATTTGTGTTGTCTTGCGGAATCTGTGCCCAAAATAAGAGTCAAAAGAAAAGGCCAGCCGGCCTACTTCAACCTTTGGACATTCCTTGGCACACCTTGTCAATGGACTTTATAACTGACCTGCCTCCTTGTGGTGGTTACAACACGATTCTCGTAATAGTGGATCTATTCTCCAAAATGGCCCATTTTATCCCTTTAAAAGGATTGCCGTCAGCTTCCACCTTGGCCAAGGAATTTATGGAAAATATAGTGCAGTTACATGGTTTCCCTTCCATATTGGTCTCAGACCGTGGAAGTCAATTTATCTCCCACATTTGGAAGAAATGTTGCCAACTAGCACAAATAGACGTGCGGTTATCCACCAGCCACCACCCCCAGACCGACGGACAAACCGAGAGAACGAATCAGACTCTCGAGCAATATCTGCGGTGCATGTTACACCAATCCGAGTTGAATTGGAAGGACATCCTTTGGATTGCAGAATATGCATACAACAATTCTGTGCATTCTGGAACCGGACAGACTCCTTTTTATACCCTGTATGGTCACCATCCTCGGACCTCTGACCTAGATCCACCTCTGACCCTGGAGATGCCTGCAGTAAATCACCTACATTCCACAATAACCCAAGCCTTCAAAGAAGCTACAACCCACTTACAGCAAGCCAAGAAAAAGTATAAAGAAAACGCTGATTTGCACCGAAGTAAAACTCCTCCTTACCAAGTAGGAGATCAGGTATGGCTAGCAACTAAACATCTACCCCTCAAGGGTCAGCGAACTTTTAATCCCAGATTCATTGGGCCTTACCCCATCAAAGCTATTATCAACCCAGTGGCCTTTAAACTCGATTTACCATCCAACATGCGGATTCATCCCGTTTTTCACGCATCTCTTCTAAAACCAGTACAACCTGGAACCAGACTGTCTGAGCCCCCAGGCCCTGTCCAAATTGATGGAGAATTAGAATTCGAAGTGAAAGACATTTTAGATTCCAAGATAGTTAAGTCGAAACTCTTCTATCTTGTTGATTGGAAAGGATATGGACCTCAGGAAAGATCTTGGGAACCCAGTAACTATGTTCACGCACCACGATTAATTCAAAGATTCCATCGAGGATTCCCGCACAAACCAAAACCCCCGGAGGAAAAGACCTTGGGAGGGGCCTTGAGGGGGGGTACTGTCATGATGCCTACCTCTAAAGAGCCAGGCCGGGCCCAGCAACCCCAGAGGCAGACATCATTTTCCCCAGGGAAGTCTCAGCGGGCCCAAGTCGGGGCCCTTTGGACTCAGTCCTGGCACCTTAGGCGCCAGGCTCATAGCGGGCGCCAGGCTCATAGAAGAGGATATGTGTTTAAGTGCTTGGGTGCACACTTACCTGATGCAGACCTTGCTGCTTCATCCAGGCCCTCTTGAGGCCTGAATGGGACTACTTAACCTGTAGGACTACTTCACCACCCGGGTGTGGTCGGGGAAGGATACATAACGGATTGGTGGAAGGATACATACCAGGAACTTCTTCCAAGGCTATTTAAACCCCACCCGAACAGCCACACATGCTTCGCGTTGTTCTGCACCTAGCAGCTGGACGCTCACCGTGTCAGCTCCTGCATCCTGACTTCAGCCACGCCTGCCAGCACCCTGGAACACCTGCAAGGGGAGAAAGGAAGAGAATAGGAGAAGAAAAGCCCTTACCTGCTAAATCTGCATCCCGGAGTCATTTCTCCAACGGCCCTGAAAAGGAAGACATCATTTTAAAGGCATTTCGTTTCGATCGCTGCAGCGCTGCATTTTACTCACCTTTGCAAGGCGCTTCCATCTTCAACAGCGATCTTCCGGATTCAGCTACGCCCCGGCGCCTAGAGGAAAAAAGACAAGAACAAAGGTGAGAGGGAGAAAAGGAATAAGGAAAGCTCAGTTTCCTTTTAAGTCTTACCTGTTGGATTATTCCCACTGCATTTCGGGTCCTGCCGCTTCCTGGCATCTCCGGACCCCGGCCCCTATGGGGAAAAAAGACAAAGACATTGAATGAGCGAATGCAAAGACATTACCTGAGCGCTCATCCAGAACTGTTTCACTTCGGGTCGGCGCCATATCTCCGGCACTCCAAACCCCGGCCCCTAAGGGGAAAAAGACATAAGCATTAGCGCTTGCTGCAATTAGACAACGAACATTATTATTAAGCTTGAACTTTTGAACAGAACTTTTACAGCGCCTTACCTGAACAGTCAAGCTTACCTGAACTCCCATCAATCCTCAATCCAGTGAAGTAACTGGGTTTCAACGCGCCCCTGCATCAGAAGCAGGATGGAGAGCTCATCCTTCCAAACCCTAAGGTGAGGCTTCACAGGGAATCATGGAGGAGGTATCGTGGAGGGTTGGAAGGGAGTGGGAGGCTTGAGCATTGTTCCACAGTTGGTAATACTCCCTTTTCACGCACAGGAGGGTATCCAACGAGCCAGGGAAGCCAGAATAGAGGGGCCCTTCCTGTCCATCTTCAGAGTTCTGCGCCTTCGACGCCGCGCCTCCGTGGGAACCAGGTGAGCGTTACAGCACCACAAGACACTCTGGGGAATCCTGCGTTTTGTTGAAACTGCTAATGCCAAAAAAACTTGGGAAGGCCGCAAAAGAACGGTCAAGGTGGTCATACAGGGGTCAAAACTAAGTCCCCATAAAGGAGAAAGTCTTCCAGTTCATCTCCACCCCCTCCTCCAACCCGCAGCCGTGTGCCGTCTTCAAAACTCCCCATTCCGCCATTCCCCATCTTTGAACATCTTCTATCCACTCTCTTAAGGACGGTCCTTGGGGTTTCTTCCATGTTATGGCTACCTTCCTTTTGGCCAGTACTAACATGATCTGGGCCAGTCGTCTCCACGACTTGAGATTTTTCCCACTTGGCAATAGCCCCCATAAACACACTCTTGGTGCACATTCAAAGCTGGAGCCTAGTAGCCCGTTAAGTCTCTCCACCACTGCCTGCCAGTAGTCCCTGATCACCGAACATTGCTACAACATATGCCTGTCCACTCCCGCATCTCAGGCAGTCGGCGCTTAAGGAACCATTAATTGCATGTAACTTCACGGGTGTCACGTATATCGTGTGTAGGACATTGTATTGTATTAGCTGGAACCTAGCATTTCTTGAGGTCTTTCGCATCTGCTCTCACATTTTTGCCCCGTCTGCTTCTGAGATCTGGTCCCCCGTGTTTCTTTCCCACCTGGCCTTGACTGCCAATTCCTCCGTGGGGAACAATTCCCCTATTGATTGGTAGATACGGGAAACCGTAGCCCTCCCCCTTGGGATAACAATACTTGCATCAGCGGGACCGTAGCTGGCTCCTCTGGTATGTCCACCCACAACTTTGCTAAGCATGCCACCATTGCTCCATAGGCTAGGAGTTGTCCTCTGGGAATCCCATATCACTGCCTCCATTTCTCAAATGGCTGTACTTTGCCTCCCTCAAATAAGACCCCCAATGAGGTGCACCCCCCTATCAACCTTGAGAACCCAATTCTTTGCGCCGCTCCCCCACCCCATGCCCCTGATCCAGGCTCCATGGTGGGTCCCCACTATAAAGCCCTAGCGCCTTCTTACTTCTCAAGAGCTTCTTCCAGATTTCGCTAAACACCTGAAAAACATTTGTGGTCCCCATCTCTCGCACCGCTACCCACAATAACTCCACTGCCCCTCGATTGGCTGGTAGGATCCCCGCAATAGTCCCTGTAGTAGCTCCCACCTAGGGTCAGTCCACAGCAACACTGCTTGCAGCTGGGCTGCCATAAAATATCTCTTATAGTCAGGTAAATGTAACCCCCCCCCTGTCCTGACGTGGGCAGCGTAACGTTGCTAGAGAGACCCTCCTCCTCCCTGAGTTACACAATAATACCCCCACCCGCTCGTCTAACATCTTAAATAAGACCTTAATTACATATGGTACATTAGTCAAATAATAAAGGACTCTCAGGAGAATAACCATTTTGCACAGGGCCACCCTACCCCATTAGTGATAACGGCAACCCCTTCCACAGTTGAAATGATTCCACTATCCCCGAGAGAGCCATGCCAGTGCCGTACATGAAGTCTCCAATACTGTGGTAGATCTGGATGCCCAGATACCTAAACAAGTCCCCCTCCCATCTGAGTCCTCAGTCCGGCATGGTCGCCAAGTCCCGACCTCTAAGGCCTCCCAGTGGAAATAGCACAGATTTTTCAATATTAATGCAATATCCTGACAATTTCCAAAAATTACTCAACACCTCCAGCAGGACTGGGAGATTATCTACTGCGTTGCCTACATACAATGACAGTTCATCAGCGTATAGGGAAACCACATGTCGTACCCCTCCCGCCAATATGCCTGCCTCCACCATCTCCTTCCTAAGATACCTCACCAGGGGCTGCACTATCATTGCGAAAAATATTGGGGAGGCCAGGCACCCTTGCCTCGTGCCTCTACTCAGTGTCCATCTCTGTGATACCCAGCTATTAGTTTTCACCCTGGCCATCAATTTATTGTACGAGAGCTGCAGCCATCTACAGATGGAGTTTCCAAACCCATAGGCTCCCAGCACTCTGAATAGCCATTCCCACTCCACTGAGTCAAAAACCTTCATGGCGTCAAACGTGGCCACCGCAGCTATCCTCCTGTGAATCCCTAATCTGATTCATGACGTGGTGCAATCGAAGAAGATTCATTGTGGTGCTTCTCCCCCCTACAAACCCACACTGGTCCAGGTGTATCAGACCTGGGCCCACCCCGGATAATCTAGCGGCTGGCACCTTCCCCAGGATTTTCTCGTCAATACTTAACAATGAAATTGCCCAATAGGATGCACATTCCAGGGGATTTACGATCCTTCAATAGAACTGTTACTACCGCTTCCCACCTGGATTCTGGTAGAATCCCTGCCTCAAAGGCTTCATCATAGACTAAGTCGGGGAACCAATAATCCCTCAAACCTGCAGTAGAACTCCACTGGGAGTCCATCCCCTCCTGGAGCCTTACCCTTCCCCATTGCCCTCAGCGTCCTGCTTATTTCAGCCTCTTCTATTGGTCCATCTAACTCCTCCGCGACTTCCCCTGTGAGAACCAGCAATTATGCAATACTGAGACACTCCTGCGCGTCGTCATCCGAATACGCCCCTTCGCTCGTGTATAGGGACCGGTAGAAGTCTTGAAAGGCTTCATGGATTCCCACCTGGGTGGTGGTTAGTTCCCCCGACTTCTGTCTAATCTGGGTTATGGTATGTTATGGCTGTTCCCAACGGAATAGCCAGGCTAGCAATCGCCCTGCCTTATCCCCCACCCCTTGAATTTGTATGCCTCTTGGACGTCCCTCAAACATTAAAAGTGAGTCCTCTACCTCCCGGTGAGCAGTCAGGGAACCAGCCAGTTCCAACCGCCTGTCTTGTTCTGCCCCCATGTCCTGCTCCAAATCCGCCATTTTCTTTTCCAACTTTTCTAATTTCCCCTGCAGGGTCCCCTTAACCCATACTGATTTAGCTATACATATTCCCCTAACCGTGACCTTAAACACCTCCCATAATGTTCCCCACCTTTCACCCGATCCCTCATTGGTCTAAAAAAAAGCCCTCTATTCCCCTCCCTCAGTGAATTTTGGAATGCCCCATCTTCCAGGACTGCTACCGAGAGCATCCAGGAGTACGGAGCCGGCCTTTGCTGTACCCTCCCCACCCCATGCTTGTCACCAAGGGTGAATGATCCGACAGGGTTCTCCCCAAATATTCTGTATTATTGAATGTACTAAAGTGCCCACCCCAACAAGCAAATAATCCAACCTGGAGAATATTCCATGCACCCCCGAGACATACGAGTACCCCCTTTCTTGCCCATGAGACCCCCCCTCCACAGCTCCACTTGGTCCCAATCCCCCCATTATCTTTCGCAATGTGGACGCCGCTTGTTGCTTCAATGGGCCTGATCACCCTGCACTGTCCAAGTTTGCGTCTAGCAGACAATTAAAATCTCCCTCCCCCCCCAAATGAACACCCCTTCCTGGTACCCCACCCCCCCCCCCACCAATTGCATTGAGGGGATGTATTCTTTATCATCCACGTTAGGGGCATAGGAGTTAACTACACAAATGTCCTCCCCCTCTAACACCCCCTGAAGCACCACCGTCCTGCCCACCTCATCTGTAACCACCTTGACTATTTGCAGGGGCACCCTCGCTGCCACCCAAATCAATACCTCTCTTGCATATTTGGAATAAGTGGTTTCCACCACAGTCTCCCCCTCCTAAGTAGGACCAGGTCCTTGCGTATTATATGGGTATCCTGTATCAATGCCAATTGTATCCCATGCCAATTGTATCCCATGCCGTTTCAAAAAGCCCCCTACTCGCTGACATTTCAACTTCTTCCCCAGCCCTCGGACATTTCACGTCCCAATTCTCAGATAATCACTCCCTATTCAGATTACAGCAATCTCCTTCCTCCCATCCCTCCTCTGCCACTACTATAATTCCTCCCAATCTCCTTTGAGTCGCTCCCTTCCATGCCATTAGCCCTGCTTCCAACTTTAACCAACTGGCCAACCGTGCCCAACACGTGTATCCCCCCAAACTCACCTCTCCCCCTGCCTTTCCCCCCTCCTTGCTGTTCCATCCAACCCCTCCTAACCCCACACAGCCCTCCCCCACCTCCTCCCTCCCTTCTGCTCCCTCAATGCCTACCCCCCCCCCAAACCCCCTTCTCTTCCCCAGACCATCCCCAGCCATGGCCCAGAGCCCCATCTCTCCCAATTCTTGAAATACACCTGTCCTCTCCTTCCTCCCCCTCCTCCAGTGGACAATTGGTCATCAGTCCAGGGGTTCACCCTGGTCATTTCTCTTCCACCGTCTCCAGAGCCATATCACGCTCTCCCACTCTCAACCTCTAACTGGTACTCTTCCTTCCTACTGGTCCCTTTTGACCCTTCTCAGTTTTCTCTCCTCTCCTTGCGCGTGCGTGCGTGCGCGTGTGCGTGTGTGCGTGTCAGTGTCCCCCACACATTCTCTCTGGGCATTCAGCCCTTGAGGCTGTGTCTCCAGCCAGGCCCACACCTCCTTTGGTGATCTGAAGAACCATAATTTCCCCCTGGAGTTTGGCTGGAAAAAACATCATATACTTAATGTTTAATTCTATGAGCCGGTGCCTCACTCCATCATAAGTTTTACGCTGCTGCTGTATATCCAGAGTAAAGTTTGGGAAAATATGTAGTTTTGCATTACCCACCTCATTATAGCCCACCTTAAGGGACTCCTGCAGGATGGCATTCCTGTCTCTAAAGTTCAAAATGTTTGCCACAATGACCTTCGGTGGTCCTCCTGTGGGCGGGGCTCTGCCCGGTACCCTATGTGCTTGCTCTACCGTAAAAAGTTTTGATAGCCCCTTCACCCGTAAGGTACCCAATATGACGTACTCCACGAAGAGTTCGGTGCTATGGCCCTCTTCTCTCTCGGGGACCCCAATCAGCCTGATGCGCTTATTCACTGCAGCCTCCGATGGCCATCTTTGTTCCTGGGTCTGCGCCTCGGCAGTCCTCACAGTTTGGGGTTATTTTGCACTTTTCTTCGCGTACAAACTCCCTTCAATTGCTGCTGCTGCCTTCCCCCGACCACTGTTGTGTTGGGGGAGCGTCTCTGTGGGCCCAGCACAGGAATTATACCAGGATTTACACAGGCGGTCCGGGAGCCACAGAGAGCTACGTGCTCATGCTCCAGCTGCTGGCCTAGTCGAAAGTCTTTCAACGAAAAAACCATTGAAAACGTAAGGGAAGTGAAGTGAATAAAGAAGGGCGAAGTCTAACAGCCCAGGAAACAGTGTGTTGACAAACGTTGAACACAGCAGAGGGATGTCCACGTTGAACTGGGTACAAGACATTACGATTTTCGTAAGCGAAATTGAGTGAGAAGGCCATAGTGAACCCAGCAAAGGGACGCAACCACTAGAGAGGGGTCTGAGCCCGACAGAGGAGGATCCAGGGGTGAGAAGCCACCATCCCAACTACACGTGAATGGAAGAAGGCCCTAGAAGGGCCGCAAGGGAACGGTTAAAGTGGTCATACAGGGGTCTAGCAAAAGCCTCTGTACAATCGAAAGACTTTGACCGGCAAACCATTGAAAGCTACGGAGACGAATTCCATTCGATAGAAAAGGAGAAAGAACTGTATGTGTGGCAAGAGTGAACCCGAACGGAAGTCAACAGTACATTGTTTAAAAAGTGAATAAGAGGGGCGTGGCTAGCCAGAGACGCCGCTGGATGCAACTCCGATGACCTCCTGGTTGCTGATCCCGTCCCAGTGATCTAAATCCCCCTTTTTTGAGGCGTGCAAATCCAGGAAATGTAGGGGATGGTTCCCTGAATGGTGGAGAAGTGGCGGACAGAAGATAGAGGCAGCCGAGGCAGGAGAAAGTGGAGAAGGCAAGCCTGAGTCCTGTGGCGTGATCGGAGGAGCAAGATGATGGGTGCGACATTGCACGCGAAGGAGGAAGGTGATCTACAATGCCTGGAATGGAGGCAGTTAGAGAGTGACCACCTGGCACTGGCGACACATCCGTAAGGAGCAGCTGGTGAGAACAAAGCGGGTTGGGAAGAAGGAGTGCACCCCACCCCCAGTAATGCTGCATGGCCCACCAGGGCAGAGGACCTGCAGGCGCCAGAGGAACAGGGTGCCGAACTCCGCGAGGGAGCACGGGTGAGCGTTCGCAGAGATGTACACTTACAATATAAGGAAAGTGACAGGAAGGATAGTAAGAAAGCGGGTTTCTCCCCTGCTGCATTAGAACATTAAGGAACTTGCAGCTGGGTTCATAGCCTCATCACCACAATGCAATCTAGGGAAGCAAACCAGCCCAGACTGGGGATCCTTTTGGAAGGGGCAGAAGTGTGAAGGTCAATCACCACGTTTGGGACCATTAAGAGGGGAGTCTCATTACTGCCACAAGTGTAAAGAGCCTGCTTGAGCGCCTGATCCACAAAGTGGGAGGCAGAAGTGTAGGACACGGGGTGGGTCCGGGGTGCTCCCCACACACAACTAAGCCCACCTGAGAGTTCCAACTGAGAAAACCGAAGGCAATAGGTAATTCAGCACGAAAATATGGCCAATAAAAGCTCAGCCAAACTAAAGGGCCCTCAATCGGGGGACATCAAAGCACTCATGATGGGCCACGAAACGGGCACAGCCGCAAACGAGCGCGCAAATCCATACTCCACCGGCTATCTTCCAGGAAGAGGAAGATCCTCCGCTCCCGAGATCAGACCTACAAGCCATGCTGAAAGAACTAAAAAAGAGATCAGTGAGAGCACAGTGGCGGATAGAGGCGGAACAATATAAGAATTAGGGGGGTCCCGAAAGCAAGCGCAGTTAGGGACCTAGAGGAATATGTGCGAGGCTTATTTCGATCCATTCTGGGCAGAGAAGGTGAGCGAGAAATAGTGCTGGACCGTACCCATCGTGTGTACTCATCATGGCAACTAAGTAGGAACCTTACACCGGATGTCCTGACAAGGTTGCACCTGTACCAAGTGAAAGAAGAAATCATGAAGGAGGCACGCAAGCAGGAACCAATGAAATCCAGGAACACACCATTGACTCTATTGCAAGACTTGGCACAGGTGACATTGATCAAACGGAAAAAGCTAAGAGTGGTTACCGACTGGCTTTGTTCCAACAAGATCAGATACAGGTGGAGTTTTCCATGTTCCCTAACATTTGAAAGGCGAAGACAGCAATTATTCCATTTCCAAGGAAAAAGAAATGGCCTCCCTCATGTAGGAGAGAGAGAAGGGACAGCAAATGGAACCAAACGGGGGCCAGGAGGAAGAAGACACAGCCCTCTGTCAGGAAGAAAGGAACGAACGATGGAAATCGGCACTGCCTTGGTTGAAAGGGAAAAACAGACAGAAGACAGCCGAGGGGGTGGGGGGCAACATGAGTAATGTTAGGCACATGCATTGGTCAGAGCTGGCAAGAGGGGGCCAAAGAGCAAAGTGGGTTAATAAAAGTTGGATTCTAGTTAATAGAATTTTGGAAGGGGGTTAAAAGAAAGGTGGGGAGGGACGAGATTGGGGGATCGGACAAGCCCTCATCATCCTGGGTGATAATACCCAATGGCCGATGAAGACATGGTTTTGGGGTTGTTGGGGGGCAGAGGGGAGGGCACTTTCCACATGTTAGGGGTTGTAAGGGGGGGGGGGGAAGTGGTGTTATATGAACAACAAAGTGGTGGCTGAGGGAACAGGGCAAAGGACAAGTTTTTAAAAGGGTGTCAAAAGGGAATAGGATGACAGCTGACGTGCTCATGGTGTCCCTAAATGTCCAAGGACTTAAATCCCCAATTAAAAGGCGTTCAATTTTTTCAACGCTTAGTTGCAGGCCACTGTGGCCTGGCTATGGGAAACTCATCTTCTGGAGAAAGATGAAATATGCCTCAAACTAATGCTTTCCTTATCAATTCTTTGCCTCCAGTGGCGAGAAGAAAAGGGGTGTGGCGATCTTATAGCCAAAGACGTGGCATTTGTTAAACGGTTTGTAAATAAAGACCCAGAGGGGAGATATTTGGTAGTCGGGGGAGGTCAAAAAGGCCAACTGGTGACGTTGTTGAATATCTACAGGCCGAATGAGCAACAAGATCACTACCTAGCGAAGGTGTGGCAGAAAATCTCAGGTTGGTGTGTGGGGAAGGTAATAATGGAAAGGGACTTTAAGTGTGTGATGGACCCACACATGGACAAAACTCTTCCACCCACACAGGCTGATGGCAGAAATAGGTTGGCGCTGACACAATTTCTTAGGGAATTACATCTCATAGAAACCTGGTGTTTTTCCAACCCCAAGTCACACACTAGTCGGCGGTTCACAAGGGGTTCTCCCATATTTACATGATTCTGGTGTCGGACACGCTTATACCATAGGTAACGGGCATAGAAATCGGGCAAGGTTTTTTTCAGATCATGCTCCGGTGGTTTTACACTTGGAGCCTCTGACCGGTGCACCGGAAGGGCAGAAAGAAAGGGGGCTAAACCACTTTATCTTGAATGATTTAATGGTGAGGACGCATATGAAGGACACCATGAGAAATTTTTTTAAAGAACATGACACGGAAGGGGTGAACTGGGGAGTGGTGTGGAATGTGAGTAAGGAGGTCATGAGGGGGGAATTCATAGCGCAAACGGCGGCGTACATGAGAGGGAAAGAGGGTGAGACTGGCTCTAGAGAAGGAGGTTAAAGAAGTGGAGGGCATACATAAAGAAACAGGGTCGAAGGAGGCATGGGGGGCTCTGATGAAAATGAGGGGTAAACTAGAAGCACATATGGGGGGAGAGATCGGCACAATTAATGATCCAGACCAAGAAAACATATTATATCAAACGGGATAAGGCAAACAGATTCCCAGCAGCAAAACTTAGAAAGCAACAGGCGAAACACTATATTTCACAATTGAAGAATGGGGAGGGCCAATTAAAGTGGGGAAAGGAAGATCATGTATGATTTCTACGCCAAAGCCCTAGCGAGGGAGGGTCTCAAAGAAAAGGATCAAAAGTAATTCCTGGCAGGGCTGTGATATGCCAAATCTGTCGGAGGAAGATAGGTCATAAGAGGCACCTTTCGAGGAGGAGGAGACCAGGAGGTCAATAAGTATGTTGGCTGGGAATAAAGCACAGGGCCCAGACCGGTTCAGGAACAAATACTATAAAACATTTCAACCGATTCCAACAGGCCCCTTGACAAGACTATTTAATCTCATAAGGGATACTGGAAAGGTATCAGGGGATATGGGCCACTCCACAACCATTATTTTATTAAAACCTGAGAAGGGCCCTTCTTTATGTTCTAGTTACCGCCCAATTTCGTTGCTCAATTGCAAACGCCAAAATATACTCAAATTATTTCCCTCAGACTAATGAGGTTCTTACCCAAAATTATTCACCCGGACCAGGCGGGCTTCATAATGGGCAGACACACTCAATACAATACCTGCAGGGAAGTGAATGTGATAGAATGGGGGGAGAGGACTGGGCAGAAATTCTCAGTAGTAGCATTGGATGCCTCACAGGCATTTGACAGCATGGACTGCAACTACCTTAAACTCACGCTGGAACACTTGGGGTGTGGCAAAACCTTTACGCTGATGATTTTGGCAATTTTCAGACCCCCTTCATGAATGGGAAGACTTCGGAGTGTTAGGGAAAATTCTCATAAATGGCTGATTTCCCTTACCTAAAGAGTCCCCTAGAAGCTTTGCTGGATTTCTAGGATTCACTTTTTTTCACCTGGTAAGAGTGTGAGCCCTTTTCCCACACATGTGTTTTGCTGTGTGTATTTTCACTGTTGTTTGTGTGATCTTGGGCACTGGAGCCTCACCTACTCCATGTGCACCACTTTGTGTGCGTGTTACACAGCACCTTCAGTGCAGTGACACAGGGTTGTCTTGGAGACTTCCGACTGACTCAATTTTTCTGGGGCTGACTACTGTCCCCCAGAAACAGGTAAAGTTGCCATTAACTTTATATAGCCACTTTAAACTGCAGACCCAGTACACCCCCATCTTACATGGAGTACTGGAAAGGGTTAATTCTTATCTCTTTTTGTCTGCCTCTTGGAGCCTTGTTTCGCTCCCTTAACAGATTTAGATTTGGCTGGTTGCACTGGCATCTATCCTAACTTTCCTACCGCGATTATATTATATAAACGTGGTATTGTTCCAGGCTATGATAGTAGCCTCGAACATAAACCTGTTTGACCAAATAAATTTTATTTTGGTTCTGGCTGGGTTTATTCGCCATTTCTTTTTGTTAAAGTCTTTCTCGTGTTTTTCTCTGCGCGCCAAACCGGGGATGATTCCTTTGTTCGCGGTCTTTTCGCGGGCTTCTGCACAGAAGCCCTCCTTAAGGCGCCTGATAGTCTAGAGGGGCAGGATGTGAGGGAGGGATCTTCGGATCTTCGGACCCCTGCCATGGGTTGCCTTAGTAACCCAAGTCGCACTCATGTCTGATTGGCTAAGGGGACTGGCCTTGCCAGGCCAGCCACCCTGCTGTGTGATTGACAGGCAGGCAGTATGAATGGGGGAAAACTGCATAAAAAGCAGGTCTCTGGGACTGGAAAGACAGTCGCCACTGGAACGAAAGACCCAACGAGGAACTGGAAGAAGAGGACCCCTACCATGACTGAACCGCCTGGTGAAGCCCTGCTGCAGGTCCGAATCTCCGAATCCGACGACAGAGAAGATCCTTGAGAAAACTTCTTCCCTTGAGCTGGTGGGACCAATCAGTTCGCCCAAACTTCAAGCCAGGACCCCTCCCCTCTGGTCGAATTCGCTGTACAGATCTACAGTGGGCCGGATAGCCAGGAAGGTCAGACCCTGCTTGGGCTTTAAGGAGTGCACCTTTTATTTGTTGTTTTGCTTCTTCCCTGGGTGGCGCAGGACCCTCCAGTCTTCCCACTTCTGATCAGTCCGACAGTCGCTTCAGGAACCGGGAGCCTGCAGGAACCACCAGGAACACCCACCTCAGCTACAGCTCTCTCTCCGTTTTAAGGTACTGTGCAAATCCGGTTGTCCGTTTCGTTCAACCGTGGTGAAAGTGTTTGAAATCTTTCTCCAATCGGAGGGCTTGTCCTTCTCTTCTCTTTGAACTAACTTTTCTACCAACCAACCTCGTCCGGAATCTGTGCCACGATTTTTACCGCATACTACCCTGAACTGTGTGATCTTGAGCAAAAGACTTTTGACCCATTGACTTTGGCCCTAAGCCTTTTCTAGCTGATCTCCTCACCGTAGTCTCTCTTGTTCAAATTGCTGGGAGTACTTACCTGTCGGTGTTGCCTAATTTCTAATAACTTTGTCTTTCCCACCATTTTAAATTGCTGGAGTGCCATTTTGCTCCCACTTCATTTTGTGAGCTTAACTTGTCTGGAATTTAAGGGAACTGTTGTGGTGTATTTATGATTGTGACTTTTAACTTGCTTATAATAGTGAAATGTTATGCAACTGTTGAGTAAATAAATATATATTCTTTTACTTAGAAACCTTGAGTCAGTGTTTGCCTGAATCATAGCAATTGCTGTCCTTTGTGTAACTATTTGTACTGCTCACTTACTATTGAGATAAGTCTGGCTGCTCCGCTACTGCTACCACTATAACTGTGTAGTACAGGCTTGTACCAAAGGTGAAATTGTACTGTCACTTGTAGTCCTAATTGGGTGTAGTGTTCCCAAAGGGTAATGCATATAATTCTGCCTAACAGGAGTCCATAGCTATTCGCAGGGGCACCAGACAGGGTTGCCGCTCTCCCCTTAGTTTTGCCATGGAACCGTTGGCACATGCGATCACGTCGGAGCCAACAATAAAGGGAGTGGCAGTGAAAGGGACAGAACAGAAAGTGGCATTATACGTCAATGATGTACTACTGTTTTTGAGAGACACAGGGGGCATGCTGCCAAGGGTGTTGGATGTCTCGGGAGGATAGCTCAGCGGCAACTTTCTCGCCTTGGAAGCAAGACACAGAGAAACACAGGTTCAATCCCCAGGTCTGCGCTTAGAAACCTCTGGGTATTAAGCACGCCATAAATAACCTATCATATCATATCTCATGGGAACCTTGGGGGAGGTCTCTGGCTTCCTGGTTAACTTTGCGAAATCTAGGGCACTCAACATCACAGAAGATCAGTCGGAGGGTTTAGGGTGGAGCGGGGCTTACCCACTGCTGTCGGGAAAAGGAGTACTTGGAATATCTAGGAGTGAAGTTGACCCCCACACACAATGGGAATTTCAATGCCAATATCCCGGGTATTACTAGAAGCCTTAGAGAGGACCTTAAAAGGTGGGACCTGCAGTAGCTCTCCTGGTTTGCAAGAATAACGGTGGTCAAAATGACGCTTCTCCCTAGATGAACAAGTTACTTTTTTACCTGGTAACGTTCTTTCGATGGGATGTTCCGACGACGTATTCCACATCTATGACAGATAATCACCACAGTTGTGCTGCTTCGGCAAATTTTTGGCATCTGCATCCTGCGTCGATGACGTTGATGCGCTGTCCTCGAGGGCCTCCGTCGAGCCGACGTCACCGGTTGTTATAAGTAGGACGCACGACGCCCATAGCCTCAGTTGTAGTTTTTTCCCAGAACGTGTGGCACCAATCTTCTGCCAGAATGACTACAGAAAACCTTGCGAAAGCTGCAATCGCATAAGAAATTCTGTACAGGGGCAGGTAGGGAAGGAGCGATGTGGAATACGTCGTTGGAATATCCCATCGAAAGAACGTTACCAGGTAAGAAAGTAACTTGTTCTTCGAGGGGATTGGTTCCTCCGACGTATTCCACATCTATGACAGACTCTCAAAGCAGTACCAATTGCAGACTAGAGGACCGCCTTACCAAAGGCCAAATCTTGCCCATGGATAGAATCCAGGGAGTAGTGTTTGACGAAAGTATGGACAGAGGCCCATGTGGCTGCTTCACAAATGTTACGAATGGGAACACCCCTCTGCAGAGCAGTGGAGGCAGCCACACCCCTAGTAGAATGGGCCCTCAAGCCTACCGCAGGGTCCTTACCCACCAGACGGTAGCATTCCAAGATTGTCAAGATAATCCAGCTGGACAAGGTCTGCTTAGTAACAGCTTGACCCAAATGCCTTCCAGCGTATCCTACAAAGAGCTGATCGTCCACTCTTACCCGGGACATGCGTGAGATGTAGAAGCTTAACGCTCTCCTAGGATCCAACCTAGGAGCTTCTGGCTTAAATTAAATTCCGACACAATTTTCGGAAGAAAAGAAGGACGAACCCTAAGGACAACCCTGTCCTTATGGAACACTGTGAAGGGTGGCTTAGCAGATCGTGCCTGCAACTCACTCACTCTGCGAGCAGAAGGAACCGCAACTAAAAATACAGTTTTAAAAGTCAACAGTCTCAAAGGGCAAGAATGTAAAGGCTCAAACGGAGCTCCCATTAGGAATTTTAGAACAAGGTTCAAATCCCAACCGGGCACCTGGGAAGGTGACGGTGGGAACACATTAGTGAGCCCTTTCAGAAACTGATAAATGAAAGGAATCTTAAAATAAGAACATTCCTCAGACGAGCGCTTAAATATGGACAGCGCCGCCAGGTAACCTTTAATGGTACCCACTTGCAGGCCCTTGTGGGCTAACGAAAGCAAAAAAGACAGAACCACAGGAATGGCACATGAAAAAGGATCCACCATCTTAACCCTGCACCAGTCACAGAACTTTCTCCAACAGCAACGGTACAGGGACTTTGTTGCGGGCCATCGGGCCGAAAGCAACACCTCCATCACGTCTTCAGGGAGGTCCCAATCCTTATACCTCAACCTTTCAGAAGCCAAGCATGAAGGTTGAGGGACTTGACCTCTGGATGGAGAACCTGACCCCACTCCTGTGACAGCAGATCGTCTCGGTAGGGAAGACGGCGTGGAGGGCAGATGGACATGTCGAGAAGGTCTGGATACCACGTTCTCCTGGCCCATGCCAGAGCAATGAGGATAATTCGGGAACCGAACCTCCGTAACCTCTGCAGCACTTAGGGAATGACGGGGACTGGAGGAAACGCGTACAGCAGTGGGAAGGACCACTCCACTAAGAACGCGTCCCCTAAGGCTCCTCTTGGAGGAAATTCCAGCGAGCAGAATCTTTCGCACTTCCGGTTGACACTGGTGGTGAAGAGATCCACATGGGGGGTCCCCCAAAGGGCGGAGATCTCCAGGAGAATCTCCTGAGCCAGCTCCCACTCGTGAGAGATACCGTACTGTGCCTGCTCAGAGCATCCGCCACCACGTTTTCATTTCCGGCCAGATGAACTGCCGAGATCGAAATTTCCTGCTGGATGGCCCAGAACCAGAGCTGCATCACCTCTCTGCACAGAGGGAGAGACCCTGTCCCCCCCTTTTTGTCGAGGTAGTGCATGGCCACTGTGTTGTCCGTCAGAATCAGGACACTCTTCCCCCACACAGCCGGCAGAAAAGCCTTCAGGGCTAGCCTGACGGCCTTCAGCTCCAACAGATTGATATGGAGTCTGGACTCCGACGGAGACCAACGACTACTGACTGTCAACTCGTTGGCATGAGCTCCCCATCCTGTGATGGATGCGTCCATCACGATCATCAACTCCGGTCAGGCTAGCCAAAATGGAGCCCTCTTATCAGTTTGTCTTTGACTGCCCACCACAGAAGATCCTGGGCGACCGAGGGTGGCACCTGAACGGGGTCTGACATCCTGCCGGAGGACTGCGACCACTGGAGATTGAGAGCCCATTGCAGAGATCTCATCCGCAACCTGGCCTCTGGCACCAGAAGAATGCAGGATGCCATGAGGCCGAGCAACCTCAAGAACTCGAACACCGGGAGACTCTGGGCATGTTGAAACTTGTGCACCATCTGCAGAATGTGATGAGCCCTCACCTGGGGAGGCGAACACTGCCCCAGAGATGTGTCGAGCACGGCTACGATGTGCTGGAGCCGCTGGGTAGGTGTCAAATGGGACGTCTTTAAGTTGAGGGAGAGCCCAGCTTGTGAAGGGAGTGGCAGGTGACTGACAGATGATCCAGGACTTGTTCGGGAGAGCGCGCCCTGATCAACCTATCGTCCAGGTAGGGGTAGACGTGAATCCCCCCTTTCCTGAGATACGCTGCCACCACCACCATGAGCTTGGTGAAGACCCTCAGGGCGGAGGTCAATCCGAACGGCAGGACCTAAAACTGAAAATGCGAGTCGCCAACTGCGAACCTCAGGTACTTCTTGTGCTTGGGATGAATCGGCACATGAAAGTAAGCGTCCTTGAGGTCGAGAGACACCAACCAGTACTGAAGCTGAAGGGCCTAGAGGACTTGAGGGAGAGTAACCATCTTGAACTTGTCCTTCCTGAGGAGCTTGTTCAAACCACGCAAGTCCATGATGGGTCTCAATCACCCGTCTTTCATCGGGATCCAAAAATAAGGGAAATACCATCCCTTGTTCCTCTCCGCTACAGGCACCAGCTCCATGGCGCCTTTCTCCAGCAGGAATTTGATTTCCTGCGCAAGGAGCGGATCCAAACTCTTCAAAGAGAGATTCCCTGGTGGATTGTCGCGAGGCCTCTGCCGGAAAGGAAGACAGTAGCCGTGGGCTATGATCTCCAGAACCCACACATCTGAAGTAATGGCACGCCTATCTTGTTTTTCACCTCTGGTACTCCTACGGTGGCCCCTTTGACTTGCCGCTCCCCTCGATCTACAAAAGGAAGAGTAGTATCGAAAGGAACCTCCCCTCCATTGCTGTCCCCTAGGAAGAAAAGGCGGAGGTTGGCGAACTGCAGCGCTCAACGACTTTGCTGCAGCTTTGGAGGTCTGCAACCTCTCAAGGCTTTCGTCAGCCTTGCTGCCAAAAAGATGTTCACCATCAACGGGCCTGTTGAGAAGCCGGGCTTGTACGTCAGGAGCAAACCCTGACTTCCACAACCACGCAAATCTGCGCATCACGGTGCTCGCCGCCATGGACCGGCTGACACAGTCTGCCACGTCCAGACCGGAATGAAAGGATACACACATGGCATCCTTGCCAGCCTGAACAAGGGCAAGAAAACCATCCTGTTCCTCCCCTTCGGGAATATGTTCAGCCGCCAAAGAGACACAATTCCACAGAGTGCGAGTGAAACGTGCTAAGGCACACACAGAGTTGGCTGCATGTAAAGCCATACCCCCTGAACAAAACACTTTCTTCGCCCAGCCATCAAAACGTTTGTCGTCCCTATCAGGAGGGATGGTAGGGTACAACGCCTGCTTTGCTGGGGCCGTAGCCGCCTTCACCACCAAACTCTCCGTAGTGGGGTGTGTAGCCAAGTAACAGGGGTCGCTACTGGCTGGACGGTATTATTTCGGCAACGACTTGCTCACTGCCGGGAGACTCTCCGGAGCAGTCCAAGCCGCCGCCACCCTTCTCTGTAAAGCTATATGAAATGGCAGCACCGGGTCAGTGGGTGGACCTTGGTCAAGGATATCTGTCAGGTCATCCTGCAGAAAATCCACTGGTGGCGCAGACCACCCCAAGTACTCCGTCACCCTCGACATGAGGCGCCTGTATGAGGATTCAGCATGCGTACCAGGCTCAGGCCTGCCAAACTCGACCTCTGGGGAGGTATCAAGACCACTGGCGTCGTGCAAAGACTGTTGCAGGTCTTCCAACTGGCTATGACCAGATAACAGGTCGTCAGGAACCTCATCAGGTACCAAACCTTCCTCAGTCCCTTCATCCACCTCAGAGATATAATCCAGAGGCTGGAATAAATCCCTGCTGAGGGCACAGAAAAAGGTTCAAATACAGGCCTCACTGACTTCTTCACAGCCTTCCTCGGAATCTCCACCGATGCACGGGGTACCTCCGGTACAGCCTCCACAAAAGGCATCGAGGGCGTTGACGGAATCGGCGTCGATGTCGAGCGTGGCACCAATGGCTTTGACACAGGCCTCGAGGGCGGTGCCCCGAGCGTGTCCTTCGATGGCCTCGGCACCGATGGCATCGATGACTTCCTTGGAGGCGGCGCCTCGAGAGAGTCCCTCGATGGACATGGCGCCGATGGCGTCGACATCTTCTTAGAAGACCTCACAGTCTCCACCGGTCTCGAGGGCGTCGAGGACCGGAACCTGGAGCGGGCATGCCTAGAGCGATCCACCTTGTCCGACCGGGACATCGAAGGTTCCCGGTGATCGCGCCGACAGCCCGAAGGCATGCGAACGGTGGCCCTAGCGCGCTCCTTGCCGGCTTCTCTCAAAGGCACGGACGGAATGGAGCCCTGCAACTCGAAAATCGCCATCATTTCCTTACGAAATGCGTCCCATTCCGCAGGAGAGGAATGCTTGGTAGGACAAGCTACCCGCCGTCTGGCGGAGTCCTCGGCCGAGGAAGGCGACCGGTGACGGCGGAATGGCGGGAACCACTCTGGGACCGAGACCCCCTGGACTAACACCAACGACGCGGAGAGTCGCCCCTCGAATCGTCGGTCGAAAGCCCAGCAGATTTCGACTTTCGGGGTTTGGAACCCCTACCTACAGAAAGCTTCTTCTTCCGCTCCTGCAAGGCCTTCGACGTTACGACGGGCAATCGTCACAGTCATCGGTGACGTGGTCCTCGCCGAGGCACCAGAGGCAGACGTCATGCAGGTCCGTAAGTGACATCTTGGAACCGCAGTCCCGACACTTCTTGAATCCCGACTGCAGGGTAGAAGAAGACGAAGACATGATATCTTCACAAACACCAGAACAGAAGAAACGAGGCACGCCGAGATCTCTGAAGCGTACACGTTCGCGGAAAAAACGGAACTGAGGCTACGGGCGTCGTGCATCCTATTTATAACATCCGGTGACATCGGCTCGAACGAGGCCCTCGAGGACAGCGTATCGACGTCATCGACGAAAGACGCAGAACATTTTCTGAAGCAGCACAGCTGTGGTGATTATCTGTCATCGATGTGGAATATGTCGGAGGAACCAATCCCCTCGAATTCTATATGTGGCGAGTGTACTACCACTATGGATCCCCCCACACTCATAACACGTCTACAGAAAGAGATATTGCAATTCATCTGGGGGGGGGTGAATGCCCTCGGGTGGCCAGAAGAATCTTCAGAGGCCCGGGAATGGTGGGGATGGGGGTCCCTGAGAGATGTCCCGTTACCTTTCGGCAGCTCAGCTACAACCCATGCTGCACTGGTCCACACGAGAAGCGGAGAGAGGAGGGAATGAGCTGGAACAACTGACCATGACCATACCACTGGGGCATCAGGGTTTTTTAAAGGCCAAAGCGAGAGAAGCGTGGGGGGCACCTGCTAGCCTCCACATAAGACACACTTCGGTACTGGGATAAAGCGCTGGGGGCAAAAAAGCTCAGCCCTGGGAAGGGGCCCCTTACCAAACCGAGTCATAATAGTGAATCTTCTCCAGGTCTGTTTCCAGGGTTCTGGGCAAACTGGGAGGAGGGGACCACCTTTCCACTAAAGGACTTTCCAAGACGGGGCACCTATGCAGTTTGAGGCGTGTAAAACTAGAGTTTCTCCCGTCCGGAAAGCGAAAGGTTCCACTATAACCAAATTAGACATTGAATTACATCTAAGCAGTGCAGAGAGGTGGCTGGTAGAGACCCGGTGAGAGTGGAACTTACAATGAAAGAAGGGGCTCCAAGAAAGGGCATTTCGGGATTATACCGGCTGCTAGACAGACCGGTAATGGCAGACAAATTGCTGTATATGAGAAGTTGGGAACAAAACCTGGGCATGCCTATATCAGAGGAAGAATGGGGGCAAATCTGGGGGAGGGCCCAGAAAAGTTTGAGAAGCTCTATGATTAAGGAGTCAGCATTTAAGATATACATGAGATGGTATATTACCCCACTGAGACTACACAAGGCAAACCCAGTCATTCCCAGAGAGTGCTGGAGGGGATGTGGGCAGGTGGGGGATATGCGTCATATGTGGTGGACATGCCCAAAACCCAAATGCTATTGGAAGGAAATCCTAGGTCATATTAAAGATATTCTGGGAATACAGTTGCCAATGTGTCCAAAGGTGATCCTGCTGGGGGCAGTAGTGGAGGATTTATATAGGGAATGGGGGGCAAGAGCAACTCTGATCACCAATATGTTAGCGGCAGCGCGAATCACGCTGGCACACAACTGGAAATCAGAACAGGGACCAATATTGGCAATGTGGTGGGTCCATTTGTGGGGCATTATGGCCATGGAAAAAGAGTGTGCGTTGGCAATGAGCAAATAGCAGAACTATGTGAAGGTCTGGCTCCCTTTTCATGAATTCATAGCCGAAAGAGACAATCAACTCCACAAGCCAGCCATCCTTAAAAATGTCTCAGTGTTGTAACCCCATCAGGGGAATAACTTGGACACTGTGTACGATACTATGAACTTCAGACATTGGGCTTAATCCTGAACCCAAGTATGTACTGTTGAACTGACTAAGAACAAGGTTTGGACAACTGAATATACCACCACTTTTAAGTTGCGAGAGTTGGGAAGTGGGTAGGGGGAGGGGATGGGAGGATGAGTTGGCATCAAAACAAACTGCGGGCTGATTTGATTGACTATGTCTTTGGTTGGTGCTGATACAAAATAAAATAAAGCTTGTTAAAAAAAAAGTCGATAAGAATTGTGAATGGGAAAAGTGTACTTTAGAGAAGCAAACAGTCGAGAAGGGGTCTCAGCCCGGCAGAGGGGGAATCCTAGGGCGAAAAATCGTCATCCACAGACTGGTGAATGAAAAAGGAGAAAAGGAGCGAACAAGAGCCATAGTGAACCCGGCTGAGGGAGGGTGAAAATCGCAAAGTATCTGTGCCCAGAAGAGCGGGACCAAGGGGGGAGCCATTATCACCCTAACTACAGTACGAAAGGAACTTTTTGGTTTGTTATTTTCCGACCCTCGAAGGCAAGAGGCTTTTGCATGAAACAAGACTTAGTAATCAAGGTTCTTGAGAAGTTGAGAACAAAACTGTCGTCTCGTGTTGGGGAAGCTGGAGGAGTGTGCTGTATTCAAAGGTCCCACCTTATCCCATGCTCAAAACGTGGGGAAGGAAGGCACAGGCTACTGCATCCTGACATATTTGTGAACATTTCTTCCTTTCTTATGAATCCTATCCCACACTCTTTTGTATGTAGTTGTAAAGTTTGGCTTTCGTTTTTTTTTTTTGTATAGGCCCTTTTGATTTGACAAGACGCCACAAGGAATGCCTTATATTTCATTTGATGGTCGATGCTTGCGCTCATCTTAGATTTAGATTAGGTGTTTATCTCACCTACTTTTGCAGTTTAATAAACTCCCTTGAACTGTGATCACTTGTGTTTGTCTTTACTGTAGCCACCATGAGTTCCTTACAGAAGGGCCTGAAGTTACGCAACGTGGCATGTTCGTCCAGTTGTGCCTTATTACTATTTTTACATGTTAATGTTAAAGGACATTTGTACCGCGCACTATCACCACCGGAGTGGTCCCCTGGCGCTCTGAAAGAGGAAGGGAGGGTGAGTTAGTGAGGGAAAGTGGGAAAATTGCAAGAAAGCAGTGATGTGCTGTTGTTGGCCTCTGCCCCGTGGTTCCTTTTGCTGGGCCTGGGGTGTTTGCGGCCAGTAGTCGTCGTGTACTGTTGTGCGAGTCTGTCTGTGTTTTTGTTTTGTAGTTGCAATGTAGTGAAGTTTGTGCGGTTTGTTGTGCTGTAGGTTTGTGGCTGTTTGGTTTGGGGTTTGAGAGGTGTATGCAAAGGGGGAAATTGTTAGTGGAATTGAATAGTTGGCATTTCTATCTTGAATTGAGGTGCTGGGTTCGCGTAATCTCCCCAGATGGGGTGTGGGTGCATTTCTGCGCCTCTGTCCTGATCTGGGCTTGTCTGGTATTCACGGTCCCTTTCATCTCAGGCCTCCACTTCCATCAACTTCCTTCATAACCTTACCCGTCTTCCTTTCCCACTCATATGGCCAGTACCTGCTAATGTCCACAACTCCATTTCCAGCAGAGCTAATATTATGACAATTGTATAACATTGTGGCACCTGGTAGCAGCTAAGGGGCGAGTGAGGATGTTGGACAGGATTGGCTGGGATTGTTGATTTGTCTTTACGAGTGGCGCTTGTGTTCTATTTTACTCAGCATCACCCGTGTGGTAGTTTCTTAGTCGGTTCTGGGAGTTGTCAGTGTCCTCTTAAGTTTAGTCATCCTTTTCCTTTCTGTTGTTTCGGTTTTTAGTAATTTTCTTAATTTTAGGTGATCTTTGGTGTTTCTTATTTCTTTTGGGATGTTGTTCCAGGTTTTTGCGGCTAAGTGGTAGAAGGAGGTGCCTCAAAATTTTTTCTTAAGGTATGGTTTTAGTTCCAGGTGGATTTCGCTGCTTGACCTGAAGAGTCTCACTGGCTTGTAGATTGTTATTTTCTTTTGTAGGAATGCTGCTCCTTGTCCACCGATTGCCCTGTGCGTTATGCACATTGTTTTGAAGGTGATGCAATGTTTTAATGGGAGCCAGTGTAGTGTTTTTAGGGCAGGAGTGATGTGGTCTCTTGTGGATAGTTTGAGGAGTAGTCTGGCTGCTGTATTTTGAATCCGTTGTAGTTTCTTCAGGAGGTATTCTGGTATTCCGAGGTAGAGGCTGTTTGCATAGTCGATTCTTGACATGATGAGGGCGACGATAGTGTTTTGTGCGTGAAGGAGAGGAAAGGTAGGATTCTTCTTGCCGTGTGGAGGAGGAAAAAGCATTTCTTGTGGTTCTAAGGTTAGGGTGTTGTCCTTAGATGGTGATGGTGTGGTTCCCATTTCCGCTGGCCACGGGATGGCGGTTTCGTTCTCTTGGTCTTTGGATATGATCATGATTTCTGACTTTCCTGGGTTGATTTTCAGGTTGTTGGCATTCATCCAGTTGAAGACTTCTTTAAGACATTCGGTTAGGGTTGAATGATCCGCTTGGGTGTCTTTGATTTTGTAAATGATTTGAGTATCATCTGCGTAGTTGTAGCATGAAATGTATTTTTGAAGATTCTGATAACTGGAGTCTGGTATATGTTGAAGTAGATGTTGAAGTACAGTGGTGATAGTGAGGATCCTTGTGGCACTCCACAGTCGTTAACTCGTGGAGTGGATTTGAAGGGTTTAATCCATACGGTTTCTGTTCGGTCTGCTAGGAAAGATTTAGTCCAGGGTAGTGCTGTATCTGTTATACCTAGGTCTTCCAGTCTTTTGGTTAGGGTGACATGGCTAACTGTGTCGAAGACTGCAGAGAGGTCGAGCAGAATCAGGGCTGATGTGTTTGAGTCTGCGTTAGTTTTCAGGTCGTCCCAGATGGATAGTAGTGCTGTTTCCGTTCCTCTTGCAGATCTGAAACCGACTTGAGCTTGGTCTAGCAGGTGGTGTTTTTCTATGTGTTCTTGGGTTAGTTTATATATGTAGGTTTCCAGGAGTTTTGCCGGATAGGGGATGTTTGAAAATCGGCCTGTAGTTGGAGAGGTCTTCTACATATTTTAATCAGGTTATGAAGTGCTTTTAAAAGTAAATGAGGAGCAGAGTTTGAGTCTTCGAAAGGTGCTTGTATCACGCTATGCAAAAACCAAAAAAAGGGTACTCACACTGGAGACAGTCCTAGATTCTGTCCAACATTCAAGTTAAATCTCCATAGTAGTTTAAAGGCTAGTGTTTGCGAGGGAAATCACTGAGGATACACCAAGGAAGCAGTCTGAGAAATGCTAACCATAAATGTATTATTAAAAGCACAGTTTTTTGAGATTTTACACAATTTCTAAAACAAAAGGTAAGTAGAATAGAGCAATTGAACAAATAAAGAAAAACAGAACATTCATCACAAATATATCAAGTGCAAAAGAAGGGATAACATATTAATCACATCAAGATAAAACAATTATTACAGGCAACCCATAGTTCCTGCAACATAAGGCCTTCCAGGGTGTATAAAAAATTACCCTGGTAGGTATGCAAAAATAATATTATTTTAGCTGAGTTTGTATGTTTAATCTGCCAACGTGTAGGAAAGAATCAAAAGTTTGTTCCTAAAGGGAACAACATATATATAAATCACGTTTCGGCATGCCAAACTGGCATCAGTAGTCAGAGCCTTCCTCAGGGCAGGATGGAGGTGAGTTGATAGTGTCACCCTAAAGGGGGCAGAAAAAAGGGAATACTTAAATCATATAGACAGGCTGCTATACAGACAACTTCAGAGGGATATCCTAATTCAAGTGTATGCTGTCATAAATATACGGACCACTCACCCAGTATAGATTAAAGAACGGAGTGCAGTCCGTAGAGGCTACTTTTCCAGACCTATTGAACTTCATACGCTGTGTAACAATGCAGCCAAGTAGAAAGAAAAAGACAGAGCGCACCTGGGTCACGCTTCTGGAAATGCTGTGGAGAAAATACAGCCAAAGTGAGAGTATACTTCATGGAAAGAGCAAAATGTCAGTGAAAGAGTTAGTTGGAAGCCATCGGAGCATGCTGTGGTGTTGCTCCTAATGATTTTATCTGAAAGGTAGCACTCCGAATCATGAATATAACTAAAGAACAAGCACTACAATAAGTAAAAGGAGTGCAAGGTACCCAGAAGGGGTCAGAGTGAATAGTGAGGGATCCTATAAAGGAGCATATCAGGGAGACGGCATGCAGGTTGATAAAAGCATGGTATAGGTATACGGGTGCATGCAAACCCATATGTGGATAGGAGCGTCGCATAATGCTAATATCAAGGTTTAAAAAGGGTTTTTACTATTGGTGTTCAACAATAACAGGTCCGGTAGGGCAGGAACACATGTAAAAGGTACCTTGGTAGTGAAATACTCCGGGTAAAACTTGTCCGAAGGGTTAGGTGGAGAGGAAAACACATCCGTCTTAGGTAAATATAGATGGAGTCAGTAGTCACCAAGGGTGCTATAATGATCAAGCACACCCATCCTGGAAAGGCAAAAACACTGTATGAGCGCTTGTGCTGGACCAAGGCGGAAACACATTAACAACTATGTTGAAAAACCATATGAAAGGAACCATGTAAAAAACCTTTCAGGGGCGGTTGCTAAAACCCAAAAAGTACTGGAAAACTTACCAGTATATGAAAGTAGAGAACAGCAGAGGTTGGATTCGTCTGTGCAAAATCCCTGTGGAAAGGAAGCCACGTTCTGCTAACTCGGTTCACTGAGTTGAAGCCAGAGGACAGAGTGCCTCGTCATGCTGGGGTGAAATGGCTGACCGAAGGTCCTGTTCGAGACCGGCAGCTGTAATAGATTAGCGCCGGCTTGTTGGACACGAGGGGGTTGTCACGGTAACCCCAGTCCTCGTCAAGGGGGTGGAGCAAGCGTCCGGCGTCTGATGCTCGGAGCGCGGGCTAAGCAGCCAATGAAAAGGGAGGCAGGGTTGCCAGCCCCGTAGGTAAACAAACCAGCCCTGGGGTGCGGCATGGCCGAGTGTGCTGCAGGAGCCCGCTGAGTGAGAGCTGGTTGTGGATGGCGGGTGGGAGAAGGGAGGGAAAGGGGGGGGGCAGGGGGGTTCGGGAAGGAAGGAAAGGTGGAAGGGGAGGGGGGGGTGGTTGTCCAACTATGTCCTGCACAGAAGGGGCAGGGGTGCCTACATTCTTGCATAATGGCCGCGCACCAGCCAGTCAGAGGGGACATGCCTACGACTGTCATGGCACCACCGCATGGTGCAGTGATCATACAGAGTCACCATCAAGGGCACAGATGAAGGAAATGGCATTAGTCCGCGGGAAGCATAGAAATGCTTTATCAATGTAAACTGTTTCATCAGTATGTCCAGTCATATGGGGGGTATGAATTCTTCGTTGAGGCCATTCCGAAAGGTATCAAGACGATGGATCCACCTGGCCTCTTTTTGCAGAAGGCTCGTAAGGGCATTTGAAGAATGTACAACGATGTCAGCGATCCACCAGGTAATGTCATCAACCGAATGGTGGAATTCCATGTAGTGACTCACCAGTGGGGCGCTTGTGGTTTTGCAGCGAATCCTAGACCGGTGTTCGCAGATTCTGATGTGGGCAGCACGCATGGTCTGACCCACGTACTTGAGGCCGCATGGACATTCGATGATGTACACTACTTGCTTGCTTTTGCAATTTGTTAGATTGCGTAGGGTCCAGGGTTTTCCATTCACCATGAAATCTTTCGTTTTTTTTAGTTTATTTGCATGCAGTGCAATTGCCACAGGCAAAGTGGCCCACAGCACTTCTCAAATTCCATAATCCCTCTCTAGGTGCAGGTTTTAAGAACCTAGAGTGTACAAGGTGGTCCCTTAGATTCTTGCCACGTTTAAAGGCAAATCTAGGGAATGGTTCATCCTGTAGGCACAGACGGGTGAGTGGACAATATTTAGAAATCAATTTCTTGATTTTCATAGAGTGGGTGCCGTGTGTAATGACACAGGTGGTCCTGGGTACCCACCCCAGGACCACCTGTGTCATTACACACGGCACCCACTCTATGAAAATCAAGAAATTGATTTCTAAATATTGGCCACTCACCCGTCTGTGCCTACAGGATGAACCATTCCCTAGATTTGCCTTTAAACGTGGCAAGAATCTAAGGGACCACCTTGTACACTCTAGGTTCTTAAAACCTGCACCTAGAGAGGGATTATGGAATTTGAGAAATGCTTTGGGCCACTTTGCCTGTGGCAATTGCACTGCGTGCAAATACACTAAAAAGACTAAAGATTTCATGGTGAATGGAAAACCCTGGACCCTACGCAATCTAACAAATTGCAAAAGCAAGCAAGTAGTGTACATCATCGAATGTCCATGCGGCCTCAGGTACGTGGGTCAGACCATGCGTGCTGCCCACATCTGAATCTGCGAACACCGGTCTAGGATTCACTGCAAAACCACAAGCGCCCCACTGGTGAGTCACTACATGGAATTCCACCATTCGGTTGATGACATTACCTGGTGGATCGCTGACATCGTTGTACATTCTTCGAATGCCCTTACGAGCCTTCTGCAAAAAGAGGCCAGGTGGATCCATCGTCTTGATACCTTTCGGAATGGACTCAACGAAGAATTCATACCCCCCATATGACTGGACATACTGATGAAACAGTTTACATTGATAAAGCATTTCTATGCTTCCCGCGGACTAATGCCATTTCCTTCATCGGTGCCCTCGATGGTGACTCTGTATGATCACTGCACCATGCGGAGGTGCCATGACAGTCGTAGGCATGTCCCCTCTGACTGGCTGGTGCGCGGCCATTATGCAAGAATGTAGGCACCCCTGCCCCTTCTGTGCAGGACATATTTGGACAACCACCTCCCCTCCCTCTTCCACCTTTCCTTCCTTCCCGAACCCCCCCGTCCCCCTCCCCTCTCCCACCCTGCCCTCCACAACCAGCTCTCACTCAGCAGGCTCCTGCAGCACACTCGGCCATGCCGCACACCAGGGCTGGTTTGTTTACCTACGGGGCTCGCAACCCTGCCTCCCTTTTCATTGGCTGCTTAGCCCACGCTCCGAGCATCAGACGCCGGACGCTTGCTCCACCCCCTTGACGAGGACTGGGGTTACCGTGACAACCCCCTCGTGTCCAACAAGCCGGCGCTAATCTATTACAGCTGCCGGTCTCGAACAGGACCTTCGGTCAGCCATTTCACCCCAGCATGACGAGGCACTCTGTCCTCTGGCTTCAACTCAGTGAACCGAGTTAGCAGAACGTGGCTTCCTTTCCACAGGGATTTTGCACAGACGAATCCAACCTCTGCTGTTCTCTACTTTCATATACTGGTAAGTTTTCCAGTACTTTTTGGGTTTTAGCAACCGCACCCTGAAAGGTTTTTTACATGGTTCCTTTCGTATGGTTTTTCAACATAGTTGTTAATGTGTTTCCGCCTTGGTCCAGCACAAGCGCTCATACAGTGTTTTTGCCTTTCCAGGATGGGTGTGCTTGATCATTATAGCACCCTTGGTGACTACTGACTCCATCTATATTTACCTAAGACGGACGTGTTTTCCTCTCCACCTAACCCTTCGGACAAGTTTTACCCGGAGTATTTCACTACCAAGGTACCTTTTACATGTGTTCCTGCCCTACCGGGCCTGTTATTGTTGAACACCAATAATAAAAACCCCTTTTAAACCTTGATATTAGCATTATGCGACGCTCCTATCCACATATGGGTTTGCATGCACCCATATACCTATACCATGCTTTTACCAACCTGCATGCCGTCTCCCTGATATGCTCCTTTATAGGATCCCTCACTATTCACTCTATGACCCCTTCTGGGTACCTTGCACTCCTTTTACTTATTGTAGTGCTTGTTCTTTAGTTATATTCATGATTCGGAGTGCTACCTTTCAGATAAAATCATTAGGAACAACACCACAGCATGCTGCGATGGCTTCCAACTAACTCGTTCACTGACTTTTTGCTCTTTCCATGAAGTATACTCTCACTTTGGCTGTATTTTCCCCACAGCATTTCCAGAAGCGTGACCCAGGTGCGCTCTGTCTTTTTCTTTCTACTTGGCTGCATTGTTACACAACGTATGAAGTTCAATAGGTCTGGAAAAGTAGCCTCTACGGACTGCACTCCGTTCTTTAATCTATACTGGGTGAGTGGTCCGTATATTTATGACAGCATACACTTGAATTAGGATATCCCTCTGAAGTTGTCTGTATAGCAGCCTGTCTATATGATTTAAGTATTCCCTTTTTTCTGCCCCCTTTAGGGTGACACTATCAACTCACCTCCATCCTGCCCTGAGGAAGGCTCTGACTACTGATGCCAGTTTGGCATGCCGAAACGTGATTTATATTTAGGTTGTTCCCTTTAGGAACGAACTTTTGATTCTTTCCTACACGTTGGCAGATTAAACATACAAACTCAGCTAAAATAATATTCTTTTTGCATACCTACCAGGGTAATTTTGTATACACCCTGGAAGGCCTTTTATCTTGATGTGATTAATATGTTATCCCTTCTTTTGCACTTGATATATTTGTGATGAATGGTCTGTTTTTCTTTATTTGTTCAATTGCTCTATTCTACTTATCTTTTGCTTTAGAAATTGTGTAAGATCTCAAAAAACTGTGCTTTTAATAATACATTTATGGTTAGCATTTCTCAGACTGCTTCCTTGGTGTAGCCTCAGTGATTTGCCTCGCAAACACTAGCCTTTAAACTACTATGGAGATTTAACTTGAATGTTGGACAGAATCTAGGACTGTCTCGAGTGTGAGTACCCTTTTTTCGGTTTTTGTAAAGACTACATACTTTGCCCCCACTCACACTTGCACACAGGGGCTCCCCTATTGTTTGTTACATGTATCACGCTATGGGCTTCATAATCCGTATTAAAAATCTTCGAGTACCCACTAATGTTTGAGACCTCCGGTTTACCTTCAGCTGTGGCCAGTGCTCCAGATAAGATTTTGAGGTGAGAGTATTTTACTCCCCATTTTTAAACTTTGAGAGTAAATGTGATTTCAGAAGAGTAAAAATGACTTTTCTCCTTTGCAAGAGTAAAATGTATGTGACATTCAGCCAACGTGTGCAAAAACTGTATGGAAATCAATACACCTTTCATGATTTCTCTAGGGTCTGGCCATTTGATCTCACCTGTATATATTTAAATGTTGAAAACACAAAAACCTTGTCAGTTATAGTAAAGCAAATATGAATAATATTGTGTATTTTGAGGTCCGATAGGACAATTGTCTTTTGATGTTTTATAAAAGTCTTCATTTCCTGGAGCTTTTACTAGCTAATGGTATGCCAATGCTATGATAAAACAGTGCAGAGAGTCAAGGACTCCATGCTAAATTCTATACCGAATCTCATAGTCAAGTTGTTATTTATATAGACCACGCAGAGCAACAGTTTCGAATCCCGGATCCGCTCCTAGAAACCGAATTCAGGCATTAAGCACGTTATAAAAAAAACAATTAAATAAATTAAATCACAATTATCACCAAACCGAAGATGGTACTCCTTTATCGTCCTTGAAAGGATGAAAGGCTGAGTTGGCCTAGCTGGGATTCGAACCAGCAACCTACAGATAACACACAGATTACAGCAACAAGTGCTCAACTGGGAAAGCTATCTTATTGGCTAACATCGACTGAGGTATAATGATCACAGTGCCTAGATGTTGCACATGCCATGTATGAAGCGCTACATACCGTTAAATACCTATCTCGATTATCACAGGAACCGGTTTGACTGAGTTTCTATTTCAATTACAAATGTAACTTTCATTTGTTTGTTTTTGAACAGCGCTTGTACTTCCTGGAGAGTCAGATTTTGTATGTTTTAATTGTACTCTTGAAGATTTGAGAGGCTATAACACATGCGATTGGTGTATTAACAATCACCCTTGAGCAAAGACTCTGCTGCCACTGGCCATTTATAGCTATGTACCCCATTGACTGCAAGGTGGAATGGATGTAAACTAGACCGTGCATACTCATTTTAGACACTTTTTATAATTAGAGCGCAAATTAAATTATAAGTGTAAAAATGATCTGCCTCTGCATGATTATGCACATAGCACAGGAACTCTGAAAAATACAACTGTGCAATACTGGTTTGCTTTCACAGGGGGAAAAAAAGCATAATTTGTTACAGAAGATTAATTCTCAATTGCAACTTAGTTTTACATCTTGTTAATTATACTATACTAAAATAAATGTGCACAGTGCTTCCGCTGCTCCATGAGCATCTACACAGAACACAGCAGAAGCTGAACAGAAAGAAACCATTCCTTTTATCACAGTGTGCAGTTTCTTTTTTTGAAAGGCTTCAAAAGAATAAATTCGGTTTCAGAGGCTTTTTTCCATGGCATGAAATTACATCCATGTAGATAAAAATCAAAAGAAGTGTTGTGGTTCCTGTCAAGGAACCGGACCTTTGTACTGCCCTCTGCTCTAAACCTGTGTGGATTTACAACATTTTCATGCGCCTCGTACGAACCTCCTCTGGAGGCCTGGCTGTGTTTGATTGTCTCGTTCACCCCTGTGTTAGCGTCATTCTGCAGACTATAACAAATGAAGGAGGAAATTGTTATTAATAAGAGGCAATAAGGAGGAGTGTACAATGCAGTCACCCATTTCTACCGCTGCATTGCAGATACTTGTGAGGGTGCGATGCGGGAAATAGCCCGTGATTTTGTATTTAGTTTTGAGACTGGACACATGGAGGGATGTAGCCAGAACAATATGTTCAATTAAAATCTTTGCCGTTTTCCTGCTGTCGGATCAGCTTTTGCTACGTAGATGCTAAGCCATTATGTCGAGGGAGAGCAAAGTTAAGAGACACGATGGAGTAGCCGGGCGACGCACACACCGAAAGTCAGACCCTGGCTTTCCTGTGGGTTTAGATAAAACCTCCTCCTTCCTCGGCCCACTGACTGCAGCACACTTGGCAGTGCAATTCAGGTGTACATTCTGTGTGCTCCCTCGGTTTAAATTCCAAAAAAGTCAGCTGATCTACGGTCAATCCAAGAGAGGTGATTAGCCCAGAGCGAAGTAAGGGCCCATAGAGCAAGAAGTCCTGCTGACTGCAGCATCTGGCAAATTAGCAGACACTCATCTCTGAGATTTGAACATCTCCCAAGACACTGACAACCATACACGAAGCATGCTTTTTGCACTGACCGGATCCAGGGACCTTTAGCAAATTGTGCTCACCCCCACGCACATCTAAGGTCACCCCCCATTCACCTGCGCTGGCCTTATCCCACTTAACTGGTCTGACCACACAGCCAGGCGACTGTTCATTACCCACTCGACCACACCAACAAAGGTCAGGCTAAACGCCAGCTCACTCTGTGCCGCTCATTCAAAACTATCCCGGTTAATGAGCTAGAAGCAAACTTCGCACACTTCCTAACTACAGGGAATGCCTCGGTCCGGCTACAATTATTCAAAACTCTTGTATGAAACTAGTGGACACTCATGCCCCCTATAAAACAGCTATGCTAAGACCAAACCATCCACCCCTTGGTACACCCAAGCTTTCTTCCAGCAAACACTCGGACCCCTAGTGAAATGTTGGAACAATAAGCGTAACCCTGTAGATCTCACCCATCCTTAAATCTCTCTGCGCAAACTATAGGGTTCTGACCACCATCGCAGCATCTTCTCACAGGAGCAATGTCTTCTTTGAAGTCGTACAAGATTGTTCCAAAACCTCAGCAGACCCCAGGGTGCCAGCAACTCAGGAAAAATGGTACAGCATGTACAACTTTTTTATTGAAACACTTGCCTCCCTCAAACCTACTTCCCACTCTGACGATATCAACCCGGCCTCCATCAATAAATTGATGGGCCCAGTGTTCAATGCACTCCTCAGCACTATTATTGCTTCCCTCACCAAAGAGTAATTCCCAAAACCATCAAGACTGCTTTTATACGACCTCTTTTGAAAAACCAACCCAAATGACCTGGCCAACTACAGGCCCATTATGAACCTCTTTGTGCCTATTTGTGCCTTTACCTGGAGACCCTGGAACCTACCTAACTGGAGCTCAGTCTAATCGACCGGCACTGCGAGTCGCTCCTCGACTCTTGCCGCTGTCTGCCGTGCCATACGCTTCCTGGAGGAGGCGTAGCCACGCACGGCACGTGACCCATCACGTGACTTCGGGAGCAGCCAAAAGACCCAGGCTGCCTCCCGCTCTGTGATTTGTGCCTTTACCTGGAGACCCTGGAACCTACCTAACTGGAGCTCAGTCTAATCGACCGGCACTGCGAGTCGCTCCTCGACTCTTGCCGCTGTCTGCCGTGCCATACGCTTCCTGGAGGAGGCGGAGCCACGCACGGCACGTGACCCATCACGTGACTTCGGGAGCAGCCAAAAGACCCAGGCTACCACCCTTGCGGCGTTAAGCCCGACAGGGGTGAAGGGCGCTGACTGTTTTGCGACTGTTCGGCGCTGTGGCGCTACTTACAGATTGGAACTTGCGAAGGTGAGCCATCCTTATTGTTAAACCCATAAAACAGTGTCTCAGTGTACTCTTGCTCATACATATTGAGGAACCTGACACAACTGAAGTGTGACAGTATTTATACGATTGTACCTATTTTCCCCGCCAATACCTCTTATCAGGAGAAGGGTGACCAAAACCATCAAAACCCATGGCCAAATCCAGGCAGAACAAAACTCGCTACAACCTGCGTAAGGGCCAAGAGGGACCTAAGGACCTTCCTTCTCAGAAAGCTAATAAGAATAGTAATCCTACAGAGGTGGAGGGCAGACCGATCAAAGGAACTATTCCAGCTATGTTCGGGAAAATTCAAACCAAGCCAACTATCGCTGGGGATAAATCAGGAATGGAAGCCAGTAATTCTCAACCACCAGCCCTACATAACAATAGTAGCTCTTTGGACAATACTAACTTTAATGACATTGATAACAATTCTCTCTTAGATCTATGCCTATCAATACAAAAATCAATGGCCCCATCAAACAATCTTCCTACAGTGCCCAATGATTGCCCACTTGTGATTGAGGCACAGGTTCTAAATACAGCTCAGGGGGGCAGCAAAAGCCTGGGAGACCTATTAGTCCAAGACAACCAGGTAATTCAACATCAAATTTATCGGGCTCTTTCCCCATGCGCCCCTCCTCTATCTCCTCAGTGGTTCTGTCCGAGGAACGGCTATCTACTTCCCCAAATCTCTATATAAGCTCTGATGATCCGGAACATATGGACAAAGGAGACAGTGGAAACTCTGAAGTCAGTAGCAATCCAGCCATTATAGATCTGCAAGCCTCAGTGGCCTCTCTTCAATTTGCTATGAAAATCCTGCTAAAATTATGCGGGAGGATCCATGCAAACTCACTAATACAGCTGGGGCTACCCAATCCTCTCATTCCTATGGGGCAAGATCTACCCAACCAGCACCCCCCTAAGGGAGATGAGGAACAGGATTCACAGATGATACCCGACAATTTAGATAAATCTATAGTGAATGCTTTGGAAATACCTCTGACAAAAAAACAGCGACGCCAACAAAGACGCCTAGCTTCGAGAAATTTGGTGGCGGAAATAGCCTCCCCTTTACCTGCCACTAACGTTCCAACAATACGTACAAAAAAATCTAAACGTAAGAAGCGAAAATCCAAGAAAAATGCTAACAAAGGGATGGGGACCCTAACAAGTTGGATTATCCCAGATATAACACAAGAAATTACCAGCACGATTATAGAAGATCCCAACCCTGACCTTTCTACTAACTCAGCTGATGTGGACACTATATACCCGCACCAAGACGAACAGCATAAAGTGGATAACAAGGGACCTCCTAAACCACTGGAAACAATAGAAATCAATATCCCTAATACAAGTAAAATATGCATCATCAAAAACTTAAATCAAAAGCAGAGGGATAAGTGGCTGACAAGAACGGAGGTTTTAAATAAACTGCATCTGATCCCACAATTGCGGGTAATCCGCTCGGAGGACTTCTCTTTTGTAGAACCGCTCACTGTATGCAATCCCAATGTGACAGCCCTCCACTGTTGTGTCTTGGCATCTGCTCAATTGATTCGCTCTCATAAACAATGTCTATTACAGGTGGGGGTGGAAGTAGATGCTTGTAAAGAGAAGGAAGATCCTTTACTCCCAAGTGTTGAGCCATCGGCAGCCCCAAATAAGAGTGGTATACCCACCCAAAAAATGGGAAAGAATGTGCAGATGGCAGACATCCAAAACACTTTGAAATGGCTGGCAGATTCGCTGCCTTTAGTCCTACAACAATCATGAGATCAAACCCTGCTAAGCTGGAACACACATGGCCATCAGCATTTTCTTACTAACAAGGGCTCTCTATCAATGATAAGTAATTTCCCCATCTTTCTATTACAAGAAACTTGGCTGCTCCAGCAGACAGCCTTGGATGGGTATACTATTTATCACACCCTTGCGAAGAAAGGCATACGGGGACGACCATATGGGGGTCTAGCGATAGGGATTTCCAATAAGCTGAAAAGTAGAATGATCCCAGTGGATAGTGACTATCTGTGTGCTGCTGCTCTGACCCTTAGGATTAAAGCAAGATGGGAAGAAATATTATTAATTAATATATATAATCCCCCGGGTGCAAAACACAGAGAAAGTATACAGGACACCCTGCATAATCTCTTAAGTGAATGGAATGTAACCAATGGTAGAGATTTTATTATTCTGGCTGGGGACCTAAACTGTAGAATCAATAGCGGCGGTGGTACAAGTAACAATCAGCTTCTAACAAGTAACAGTATATGGAACCAGGCTTTTACGGATATTGAAGGGATGTGCTGGAGGGGTTTCTTTGACTGCTGGGACCTTGAAATAATTAATGGTCGTACCAGAAATGATAGCCCGGGTAAATTTACATGGAAGAATGGGAGTAGTATGAGCACCTTGGACTATATCTATACTAGTGTAGAAATTGCATTAATTGTCAAAGATATGATGGTGAGCGAATACAAATGGAGTGATCACGACCCGCTGATACTATCACTGGGACTCAGCCACCCGGATGCTGCATTGGCAAATCTGGGAGATCTTGTAATCAACCACTCCCTAAATCGCATTTCCTGGTCAACGAATAATATCCTAAAGGCCACAAGGGCGTCCGAAGAGTGGGGTATTAAACAATTAAATATGTTTACGCAAAAGTCACCGGAGGAAATCGAAAGGTGGATAAGTAATTTCTCTGCGCTACACGGTTCTCGTAAAATGGGCCTGATGGTGGGCAAGGCCTCTAACGAATTTGACCGTGCGATCAGAGATAGGAAACGCAAGCTTAGAGGAGATATGAGGTATATAAGAAATGGCCCTGACCCCAAGAAGGTGATTGCTCTTAAAATAAGAAAGCTGAAGACCACTTACCGAATATGGTTAAAACTGCACAAAAATACAAGGAAGTTAGAAAGGTGGCAACATACAGTTAGAACATTATGTGGTAAGAACACTCGCAAAATTTGGTCCATATTGGGGAAGGTGAAGGGGAAAACTTTACCCAGCATGGTTAATCCTATAGGAGATGATAAATGGATCTCCTTTCTGGAAACGAGAAATATGGGAAGCACCTCTGAGACCTATACCCCCAGGGCTAGCAAACCCCCGACTCCCCCATTCTCTATTTCTATAGAGGACTTACAGATAAGAATTAAGGCTTTAAACACCTCACGTGCTCCGGGACCGAATGGCCTCTCTAATATGGTGCTGAGGAGTAACCCCCTCTTTTGGGCAAACCTCCTGAAAATATTGTTTGATAAAATATTACATGAAGGTAGTATACCGACATCTTGGCAGGCAGCCATCATCATACCTGTCTTTAAGAAAGGTAGCAGGGCCGACCCTACGAACTATCGGCTTTTATCTATGCTGGACTGCTCTGGGAAACTGTTTGCAGCACTTATTCTGAAAGAATTACTAGTATGGGTAGAGAAGGCTGGGATCTTTGATCAATTCCAAAGTGGCTTTAGAGCAGGCTTTTCTACCTCTAACAACATATTTATTATGGATTCTTTGAGAAATAAGGCGCTATCTCGTTCTAACCCCCCTCTATATGCACTATATATAGATTTTAAGGCGGCCTTTGACTCGGTCAATTGCTCCCTTCTATGGAATAAATTGAGGAATCTAGGCTGTCCAGAGCCTCTATTGTATTATCTGGAGCTATTACACTCAAATAATACTGTTCAAGTTAGGCTGGATAACTTGGGTTCGGTGACCAAACCCATTCCTCAGAAGCGAGGAGTAAAGCAAGGATGCGTTACTGCTCCAACATTGTATAACTTGTTTATCTCAGATATACCTAAATGTCTCCAAGGGATTAATAATTGTCCCCCTAAGATAGGATCCTACCACTGCCCGCTTCTAGCTTATGCAGACGATTTGGTGATCTTGGATCACACTTTTAGTGGTATCCTGAGATCAACCAAACAGCTTTGGCATTATGCAGAAATTAATGAATTAGTCATTAACAATAGTAAGACCAAGCTGTTGTTATACACTGTCGGTAGAGTGGCTAGACCAAGAATGATGATGGGTGTGAATGAAATTGAATACACGCACATGTATAGATACCTGGGGGTAGAATTCGATAACAAAGGAAACTATTTCACTTGCATCCAGGAGCGCAAAACAAAAGCTGCTCAACTTACAGCTTTAGTTTATAAATTCACACGAGAGCAATGTGGATTTTCAATTTGGGCAGCACGTCAGCTATATATTCAATGTCTGGCTCCTATGGTGACGTATGGCTTAGACCCACTGATAAATATGAACTTAGGATGGTTACAACTGATAGAGGGTAAGTTTTGGAGGAAAATCCTCGGCCTTCCGCAGTGTATTCCCATGGCAATTATTAGGCTTGAGATGGGAATATTCTCCCTTAGATCCATGGTATTAAGAAAGAGGATGGAATTCCATATTAAGCTCAATAATAAACCTACAAATAAACTATTACTGACGATCAGGGAAGATTGTGCGGCTGGTAGACAGGCCAAATTTGAAAATCAGACTCGATCCCTGACTGAAGAAATTAGCTGGGCACCTGAATGGGGCCGGGATAATGAAGTCCTGATTACCAGCATGCGCAATCGCCTTAATCTGTGGGATTGGCAGAACAATTTTAAACATCTTAATAGCCTGAAAAGCTATAGTTTTATTTTATTTAGACTATACACTTATGGAAAGGCGCAACTTTATCTAAATCAGTGCCCATCGGAACATTTGAGGCGGTTTATCTTATTAATGCGCCTTAATTACTTACCGATTCTATCTACTCAGGGCCCTGCACTGGGGCTGAACCTAGCAGAAAGATACTGCAGGATCTGTGATCTTCCTACCGAACCTGAGACGGCTCAACACGTGTTGACGTGCTGCGGCAGGATGAGAATAGAATACAATAAGTATTTGGGCGATTTTGTCCACAATGCAGACTATATGGGCCAAGCAGACTTTTGGAAGCAATGTGTTAACACATATAACCCTAAATTGCATTTAGCACTTTATCAGGTTTGGAGAGTGGCAGCTGCTCTCATGAAATTAAACTTAAGGGGGTCTCTCCCCGTTAGGTAAATGATATTTTGTTTCGTTGTGCAAGTATGAAATATTTTTAGTATGAATCAGAATAGGATGTTTTCTCATCTCTTTTAGATCTCGATCCAAATCCATATGAATTAACTTCCCAGAAATTGTATTAAGGATTTTATCAAGATTTGGAATCATATTGTATCTTACTGCGTTGTACTTTGTATTTTTAGATATTTGATGTTAAATTATGTGTAAAGTTTTTTACATTTGTTTAAAACTGTATCACATTAATAAATAATAATAATAATAATTATGAACCTCTGGTTTATTGGCAAAATCTTGGAAAAAGTAATTGCTACAAAACTAGTCACCAGAATCAAACTGCACCACCACATAAACGCATATCAGTCGGGTTACACCCCGAATGTAGCACCAAGACAGCCGCCCACCACGTGGTCGATGATGCCCTCCAAATCATGGAAAAGGATGACTCATGACGCCATGTCCTCCTTGACCCCTGGGCTGCATTTGACACCATTGACCACTACATCCTCCTCTCCCTCCTCGCCAACAGGATGGGATTCTCTGGTAATTTTCTGAATTGGACTACCTCCTACCTCTCAGGCAGGCACCAGGCCTTCCAGATTAACATGTTGCAGTCTAACTCCCAGTTTCCTGCTGTGTACCACAAGGAGCCATCTCTCAACAGTTCCTTTCTAACCTTTACATGGAGCCTCTGGGCATACGCCTAAAAGATCCTGATATAGCTATCCACCAATACACAGACTATATTCAGTTATACAGGAGAGTACTAATTCTGCAGGATATCAGGATACGCAATTATCAAAGCCATGATCCAATCCTGGTTGTTGACTGCCTACCGTATCTTGAACTTAACCCATTTATCACATTCGCCCTCTTTGGTCCCCCTGTTAAAACAACAACTCATCCAACAATGGCTCAATGATATGCATCTAGAAGGATTTCATCTACAACTCTCAGGTTCAGAAAAATCTTTAGGCTTCCCCACTTCCAGAAGCCTGTCCTTCCAGAAACACATAGCCAAGAAGGCCCAAATGGCTTGGCTTCAAATCACCTGTTGATAAATCTAACCATTCATCCCGCCACAGCACTTTGTATCATAGTGCAGGCACTTGTCTTGCACATCAATGGGAGAAATGCCCTCCTGATGGGGATCCCTGCTGCTCACTTGGCTCCCCTAAAATACATCCATTATGCTACATTGGATTTTTCACCAGGCCCAGATACTGTTCAAGACATAATGTATCATCTAGAAAGCAGTCCAAAGTAGTACAACAGCATACCAGGTGGCTAAATTCCACATATCTTGCGGCATGCGCTCCTCAAGCAGCTAATCGACCAACTGGCTGAAATCGCAAGTCTTATACAAAGTGAGGACCTGCAAATAATCCTTCTCAAGTAATGCACCAGCCTCTGGAACTCAAGACTGGTCTCGGCTCTAAATGCCCCCAAAATTGTCAAATGTTTTTAAATCTCTCAAAACAGGGTTTTTTCAACAACACGTGACCAAGCACTAATCCCAATGGATGCACAGACTGACACAGACCACATCTCAGTACTGCAGTACAGTTAAAAGATGCTAGCACAACGCTGGCTACCCACACCCTGTACTCGAACTAGGTCCAAACTTTAAACAATAAAAGAAAAAAATAATTACATTGATACTATGTACAGTGAGGCCTTTAGAGATATTGGGGATTATGTTTATGGAGTACTAGGACAGTGATGGGGACTGATACTGAAGTCTGAATTAGTACACCAATTTCCCAAGATGAGTGCAGTGAGCCAAGACAGGTGTCCAACCTTATTCAGAGCCCAAATGTGGGAGAAACAAATAAAAGGAGTTGAGCTGTGATGGGCCCATCAGTGCTAGGTTAATGCTCACCATCGTTATGCACATTTTCACAACCGGCCCCAAAATAAAACCATGCTCGAACTGGGGACCCAGAGCTGGACTGTACTGCAGCTTCAGAAACAGCCTGGACCTGGGAAAGCTGTACTTGATGGTGGTGGTCTTCTGACTTTTCTGTATGGTACTTGCATGGGACTAGCTGCAAATAAATTCTTTGCCTACCCAAGAGCTACTTTGCTATCCAGATCAGCACATTTTTTTAAAGAGCTTTTAAATTTATGAAGCGATACGTTATGACACATTAAGCTCCTTTGCAGTTTTCGTACATAGTACCCTCCAGTGGACCAACAAGAAGAGACTGCAACAGTTGGTGTGTAAACGTATAGCAAAATATATTTTCTTTATTGGGCTCTTACATTCCTTCAACAGCAGCAGACCCAGTGGGTGCAGTCCTCTTTGCCTGGGCCATGTAGTAATATATCTATGAATGGGGCAGTGTAACAGAGGTTATAAAAGTGGACATTAACCAAATTAAAGTGTAGAGACATGCAGAGCATTGATATCCCTGGTCACTAAAACGTTGTGGTACTGACTTGATGTCGGTATAACAATATAGCACCATGGTCTATGGAATTCAAAAAGTTGATAAATTAACAGACAGGAAGCCCGACTAAAGGCCATTGTATTCAGGGAATTGTAAGGTATGTCATAAACATAATGGTATTGGCAACAGATTTGGAAGAACAGGGACAAATAAGTAGCATGGTTGAGGAAGGGGATGTCAATGGGAGAGGCTGAAGAATACTTTGGTATTTAGTCATTGTGAGGTGGGGCAGGGGGTGGGTTGGGTGGGAAGGTGGGTGGCTCTTGTGGTTTATTTGTTAATCTCCATACATTGTCATCCACCAAGTGCATGAGTATTACTAAGATTACTGCTATTCATGGAATGGAGATTGAGAGGAATTGGAATGTTATTTATGTGCTTGAGTTTTCATTTCTTGTAAAAAAAAAACAATAACAAATTGTTTATTAAAAAAGGAAAACAGAGAGGTATTGCGAACACAAGTAAGAAAACCACTGGTGTTTGTTAGTAGTACACATCAGTTACATATTAATTCTATAACACAATATGGTTTAAATAAATATCCTTTATTAAATAAAATAAAGGAACACTTATAAGCACCAAAACGAAGTATGTTGTTACATTACATGTACAAGAAACAAAAGGTGATTTTAGTGCTTTGTGTACAATATTTTTCTCAAATAATATTAAAAAAGAAAAAAAGCAATACTAAATTACACTGAAGAAAAGTTGTGCTAAAGAAAAAGGCAGAAAAAAGGCAATATTTACTTTACATTTTAAGGTATTGCTATATAAATGCTTACTCCATTAAAAAAAAGTTTTCTTTTTGTTGCTTAATAAATACTTTAGAATAATTAATAGCAATATAATGTATTGCAAATTTGTAAACATCTTCATTTACAATACAATGTGCATTTTAAAGTTCACTTAAATATAAATTGTATTTTTTTAAAGCCAAGCACATAATGTGCTAGTGTTTCTGGTTCTACTGCTATCATATTGCACAAAGCTAGGGAATGGGCTAGTATTGCTCCATTACAATATTTGTCATTTACAAAGACAGGCTAACCAATGTCAGTGTCATAATTGTTTAAAGATTTCAAGGGCGGAAAGAAAGGATAAACAACTCTGAAAAGTACCTGTATATTGGCAACCTTCCCAATCGATTGTAGGTCACCCTCGGAACACACAATAACAAAAGTTATATTTCAACGCAACAACATAATTAGGTAATGTTAATCAAGGACTTGAAATAATGGCATGTTTAGCATAAAAAATGTCAGTGGATGTTGTTCACAGGTTTATACATTACAAGTAGAACAGAAAACGGGTCAGTCTGCTTTTCTTTATGGAATTGTATGTAGCGCACTGCACTCAAGGGAGTTATACAAACCAACCTGCTCGAAAGTTCACTTTCCTCTTACGAGAAAAATGAACATGTGGGAAAGCAATACAAATGTGTACTTCAATCTGATAGCTATTCGCTTTGTAAGATGTTCAATGTAACAGTAACAGTAACTGTAGATTGTACACTACAAAATGGGGTACACATATTAGTGGGAACAGGTTGTAAATAAATACACGACAGATTGCAAGTTTCTTAATTGGGGAAAAAAGCAAACTTTGGGAGGAAACATTGGGAGGACACCAAATTAAATCTCCAAAGTCTGAATGCCATTAATTTACAGTTACTTGTACTTGTCTGTTTTAGAAACCCACAGAAACACAACCTAAGCAAGTAATTAATTTCAAAATATCGGCCAACCCAAGATAACACAAAGAAAAATCTTTCAATACGTAAAATGAAAAATACAGAATAATAGTCACACTTCTAATTTCTGAATGGTTATCAAGAAACACACACACGTTGGAAGGAAACAGAAGCACAATGTGTTGGTTACAGAAAATATTTGATAAAGTATTCTTCAATCGTGTGGCATGTGGAAAACAAGTGTCTAATAAATTTAGCATGGTTGAGGGCTCAACTCATGCCAGAAAATTAGTATTGTTGTGCATTGTCTATATTAAAGTGACAGAAATGGGATGCGAGTTGGACAACCCTGATATAGTCAGTACCACATATAGAAATCAATCTGCAAACTAAATGAAAAGCAATAGCTATAAACAGTTAACTTCAAGGTCAGAATGTATTAAATAATGTATGTTGGATGATACTGAGGTACTATATATACAGCATCTTTTTTCGAACACTGGTAACCGGCACACATGAAGTGTTGATATGTGCTTCTGTATAATGAGGTTAAGCAAATTCTCTACACAACCCTGGTTGCTTTTCAGCAGCCACTTCTGTATTTTATTTTTTTTACAAAGTTTTGTATTGGCATCAGGTTGGGATAACAATGCTCAGCCTTAAATAATCTAATAATGGTCGACTAACTGGCATTCTACTATGCAAAGTTATTGCAATAAAGGTCTGAATTTTGGAAGTAACAAATACGATGAAAAGGCATACTATACGATCAATAGGTTGGTGCTGGGATGTGTGCTTCACCCCCACCACTACTTGAAAAAGGGAGTAGGCATCAGAAGAACAAATCAGTACCTCAACTGTAACATTGGTTCTGATGCAAACAGCGTCTCCTCTCTAGATTACTTATCTTTGAACTGTCCATGCTGCAGGCAGGGACATAAACCATGGCGACACGGAACAGTGTCAGCAACTATACCCGTGGTGCCGCTGGAGTGCGCCTTGCAGCCTTCAACGAAAGTTGAAGGCCAGGGTATTAGTACCACTGCATCCAACTGTTCCTTTTCTGACACTTCTGGTTACAGGACTTTGGACACACTCCAAGTCATTGGCTCCAATGGTCACACAAGTTTGAATTCTGTTTTTATAACTTAGATTTCATTGGATATTTCTTCACTTCTTTTAAAATTAGTAAACAAAAAAAACACCTCATGGTTTAAAGCCTGCAGCAAATGTCAAAGGAAAATGTCCATTGAGGACATTCATGACCACTGCTTGTGATGCCTTGGCACCAGTCACAACAGCAAAGGGTGTGACATATGCCAGGGTGAGACTTTCAAGGCTAGGCATTCCCAGGAAAGTCGGCTGTTGATGTCGCAAGAGAGGACCAAGGAGAAGAGTTTTTCTCCAGAGGACTGGAGGGCCTCCTAGGAACCGTAGCATGCTGTCTGTTCCTTGGCCTTCAAACTACTCCAAAACTTTTCCTGATGGCTCAGCAATATCAAGACATGCCGGCTACCCCGCAGAAGGAGAAGTTTGGCAGGGGTACTCAGATGAGGAGTCAGTTTTCCTAGAGAACATTCAAGGGCAAGGGTCAGAAAAAGACAATGGTGCAACACACAGCGTCTCAGGGGACAACTTGCGTATCACCAGTGGGAGGCAGGCTGGAGGACCTGGGCTACGAGTAGAAAGCTGTGACTACAGCGCAGTGGCTCCGGCAGATTTGTATTTAAGGGTTACAGCCTTCAATCTTGACTTTTCCCCTACAGACTGTCCCAACACAGTGGAGAAGACCAGAGCTTTACCAAAGAGAGCTCCTTCTGGAGATAGAACAAATTATCTAAAAAAGAAAAGAACAACAGAATGAGTAGTGGAAAAATAACAATCTGCCCACTTCCACTCAGGATTTTGTAATCCCACAAAGGGAACCAAGGAAATTGAGGCCAGTAAGTGACCTACCAGATCTAAACAAATGTATGAGAAAAGACAAATGCAAGATGGTGATATTGCCTCAAGTCTATGGCACTCTGCGTCAGCGTGAGTGGATGATGTACCAAGACCGCCAGGATCAGGATGCATACTTCCACAAGCCCCTTGTACTGGCACAGACAAAGTTCTTGAGTTTTAAGGTTGCTGAACAGCACTAGCAGCCCAGGATATTGCTGTTTAGGCTGACATCAACTCAAGGATGTTAAGCTAAGCAATGACAGTCATGACATCCCATTTGCAACTGACAGGTGTGAAAGTGTTGTCTACCTCGACAACTGGCTGGGGTTAAGCGTCCAGTCGGAAGCGGGTGCTGTATGCACTTCAAGTAGGTCTTTTGATGTGGTTAGGAGACTGCTCCACTCTGAAACGTTCTGAACGTCAAATGATTCTGATGACAAGCTACCTGTGAGCACTGACGCAGTGCATTACTTATGTTGGTGATACAGGGAGAATGTCATAGTGGGAGAGCCATTTGCAATCCCTGTGATTGAGGTGCAAATGATAAATGCTTCCATGGCGGGCTGGGGAGCTCATCTCGAATTGGAGGTACGAGATTGTTGAGGGGAGAAGCAATGCTTCATATCAATCAGTTGGGTCTGAGAGCGATCATCCGTGCAGTTGCAAGGAGCAAGTGCACATGTGCAGCGGGGTGAGCACCCCTAAATTGTGCAGGAAGATCTGGCTCTTTTAATTACTAGGAATGTCTTAGTCCAGGCCTTCTATCTTGTTCGGGAAAGCAACATGAAAGAGGAAGGTCTAGGCAGGAAGCAATCAGTGTTGCACAAGAGGTCCCTAGACCAGACAGTAGTGGTTAGCATTCCCAGCTGTGTGGTCGACCAATGGTGAGCCAGTTTGTGATCCTTGCCAATAGGAAATGCAACCTATTCAGCTCCAGAGATATACCTCTTGGTGCGCTGGGCGATGCCCTTCTTAGATGTTTCCAAGGACCTTTGCATTCCCTCAGATTCCCCTCTTGCAGATGATCCTTAGGAGATTTAGGCACTACAGGGGGAACGATTATCTTGGTCACCCCGAAGTGGGCGAGGAGTGTCTGGTATGCAGACGTTCAGAACCTCAGTAGTGGGTATGCTAGAAAACCTGGTCTTTTCTGGCTGGCTGCCTCCATAGGCAGTTAGAAGTTTCCCTCCAGACCCGAGCAGCATCCCATTGCACACTTGATTCCTGAACCCCTACATATACAGGCCCATGTTTTGTCTGAGGTGGTGCTAGATCTTATGGCCGGGGTGTGTGTGTGACGGAATTTCAAAGAATGGGGGTGAATCACAGGTGTATATGTGTTAAATGAGGTCAAAGACATGCAAATGGCAAGTCTGTATTATAATTGGGAAGATGGTCAAAGACATTGGCAAGGAAACAACTTAATGTCTATTTCAATTGCGGTTAGATATATTCAACTTCATAATCACAAATGACCACTGTCAACAATTTTGTATGTGTTAAAACCTTTAGATCAATTTCGGCTGGACAATTTCACAGGGGTTGGATAAAGACGGCTTTGCAGACAGTGGTCCCCCTTCTGTAATCGAACAGGTAAACAAAAACAATGGCATGAACTGCTATACAGAGGCATTTCCAGTGGTTATTGGGCGATTGGCTCAAGTATTTTCTTTCACCCATTCTTTAGTTTCGTAGCAAGTCCAGAACGTGGGTGCAGAGTTTGATGTGCTTATGGACTAGTGTTGCTTCTCACTGCTGAGGCCAATTCAAGCAACATACATTTGGGTTTAATTGCATTCCTTTGCACAGGGGATATGGCCTAGTAATGCTGGCTAAACCGCTCTCATGGTGTGGGACCGATGCAGATTTGCACAGTTTTCACTCTTCTGTGATGGCACAGGAAAGCTAGAATGACTTAATGGAATCAGCCGGTCAGATAGCACAGTGAGTTAAGCACTCACCCCTGATATAGATGTGCAGCCTGCTGTGGCAGGTTTGAATCCCGGGCAGGGTCAACTCAGCCTTTCATCCTTCAGAGATCGATAAATTGGGTTCCACTCTGTGGGATAATAAAGTCTTCTGTTATTTCAGCGCTCTGAGACCCATGAGTGTGTAGCGCTATATAAGAAATACATTATTATTATGAATGTTACCAGAAACATTCCTAGTGGTTAAGGTGTTTAGGCTCCAGCATGTCTCCGTTTTCTCAGTGAGATTCTCATAATTGCAAGGGCTATCCACCAGATTTGGGTCAGGCAATTGTTGGAGCAGGGGCTCAAGCTACACCATCAATAAAGTCAGAAAAGGGTAAAACATGTGGAGTTGGCTGTGTTTGCTTACAGACTGGCATGCTATAGAACTTTGGGTGTATAAGTCAATACTGATGATGCGAATATAGTTGGTGTCTTTTAGTAATGGCAGAGACAAGCTAAGAAATTATGGAATGGATTGCTATGCAGAGGAATTGGCAAATAACCATTTCCACCCCTCACTGTACCCCTACATAGGTAGAAGTTATGTTCATATGTGGGTGCCTGGTGCCCCTTACCAATGAGGCCGAACAGGATCCAAGCATGTGATGGGGTGCAGGTTTTCATGCTGGGCTGTCCCGTAAGGAGGGGATACAATATAATGTGCATATGGTTTGGTCCCCTTCTGTAATGCAAAAGGCAAACTAAAATCAATGGAATGGAATTCTAACCAGAGAAATTCACAACGCATAAGACCTGCTTTCTGTTTCCAATTTAGCTCATAGAATATTAATGGGTAAATAAATGTTCTACTTGACTGTTACTGATGTTTAACTAGATAGATGGCAATATATGTTGATTACGCTTTCTCTTAATAAATGGCAAAAGGGTAACCACGCAATACACCCCAACCCTACACTCGTATTTCAAATAACAGCAAAAAGGTTACCGAGGGCTGAGAGAGCCGGGCACAAGAGGGCATCTTCTGAAAGTGATAGTTAGAAATGATTCCAGTTTTCATCTTGTTTTGGTGTTTGTATGCCTCAGGGAGTCCATTGCCTGGAATGCAGAGTGTGGGGGAAAGGTAAGAATGTACACTTATCCAGAAATGTCCTAGATTGACAATGTCCAGTGGATCGACAATTCAAGACCCCAATTCCCCTGGCTCTACCAGCAATTGGAGGAGTATATTACGTGGAACAGTCGTCAGCGGCAATCCCATGCCCAATGGACTCTTGTTCTGATGGCAGTTGTGAGCAACACAGAGCCAATGAGAAGACAGAGTGGGAATTTGAAGCCATCTGAATGGAGCCACACAGAGGAACCAAACACATGGGGAATGGATGTCCTGTGAAGTATACTCTAGAAGAATTTTGGATCCCACTGATGCGGCAGTGCTATGACATTGTACTATATCAGCGTGTAGTTGTGGTCTTGTTCCCCAAAGGCTGTTTGCGGGGCGCATGATCAGTGAAAGGTGACCCTCGACTCCATCCTTGAATTTGCAGTAGCCCTTTTGGCCTAAAGTAGACGCTCGAAGAATGTGAGAGAGGAGACAGAAAGGGAACAGAGAGGACATTCTTAAGCTTTGTGGTGCTGTTCAGTGCATGGGGCAGTCTCTGAATTGTCAAGAAATAAAGGAATTTACTGGTGGACAGCAAGTCGATTTAGATATGTAGCTGTTTTAAATGCTACATGAATTGAAGGTCCTCCAATATTCAGACTGTTGTGAAGGAAGGGGAGAATTAGGACGCTTAGAGTGTTTATCGGGTAGAGCACTTGGAGTGGAGCATTTTCATGGTAGGGCAGAGATCTTGGAACAGCATAAAGAGGTGCCAACTAACCTTCTAACATAAGTACATTTGTTAAGAAACTGCTATAGAAACTATTTTCTAAATGGATGGTGAAGTAGAATACTTGCTAGATGAAATGACCAGAAGACAGTTTTGAGTCTTTGGGATCCCTTCTGACAATTCATCTGAAGACCTCCTAACCGAGAAGGGGTCAGTGAAGGCAGTGACAGCAAGTGCTCAGCACCAAACAACGTTCCTACGGATACTGATCAGAGGGTTGAAGGCTGATGTTAAACAGAGTGGATATTGCATCAAAAAGAAGTGAAATGCATGGAGTGCAGGATGCGCCTGTTCCTTGTCATGAGCCCGGAGACATTAGCTAGAAAAAGGGCACTCTTTGAATTCAAGAAGGAGTTTACAAGAATGGTATAAGAGCTTGCTTGACTAACAAGTTACATGGAAGGTGGAGTACAAGGAGAAGACATTTTCTGTTTCACTGGTATCAGCAACTGGTATCAGCAACCAGAACATTTGAGTGGTTGGCAGCTAAAGATGGCCTGAAATTACAGTTTTCTTGGGACAAATTGGTTAAGTGCATATTCACTTCTGTAGAGTGAGGTTTGAGCCCACACCTGAAGGGGCAATGGGAAGATGGTAGACAAGGGGGAAGGCTCCCAAAAAAGATGAGATGGTATTTGGTGACATGTTAAAATTCCTCTCTCGTCTGTCCCCATTTTGAGTCCATGCTGCATGGAACGTTTCTGGTGTGCATTCAGTAAGGTTTTCTATTATGTAAAATGGGATTAGAAATTGTGATTTTAGAGAGTTTTGATCAAAAGTTTTCACCCATTAATCCAGCAGATTTATTTTTTTGTATTGAATTAAAGTATTCTCTGTGTTTACCTTTAATAGATCGAAAACGAATTGAGAAACCTAAGATAAAATGCAACTGTTTCCATTTCAGAACAAATAATGTCCTAGTCGCAAATAAAAGAACAAGTTACTTCTTACCTTGTAACGTTCTTTCGACGGGATGTTCCTCCGACGTATTCCTCATCTTAGATATATATCCTTCCAGCTCTGCTGGCCTCGGAAATTTTTTTTCTCCAGAGGGCGCTGCGCGTCGACGTCCCTCGAGTCGATGACCCTCGACAGCCGCCGTATCGACGCTCGACGTCATCCTGCCTATAAAGGCCGCGCGCAGCGTCCGTTGCTCAGTTCCGTTTTGTAGCCCACAGTATTACTGTTTGGACTAGACTAATCACCCTGAAGGAGCGTAAGCTGCAACAACAAGGGAAGTAAAACTGCGGGGATGGATGGGAGGGTCGATGAGGAATACGTCGGAGGAACATCCCGTCGAAAGAACGTTACAAGGTAAGAAGTAACTTGTTCTTCGAAGGGATTGTGTCCTCCGACGTATTCCTCATCTTAGATAGGCTCCCATAGCAGTATTCTATATTCGGAGGAGGGAGTACTGACTTCACGCTGTCTTCTATTGGTGAATAGAATGCAGTACAGCCCTTCCAAACCTAGTCTCTTGACTAGAGGAGGAATCCAGATTGTAAAAACGTGTAAAGGTATGGACAGACGACCATGTAGCGGCCGCACATATGTCTTTAATCGGCACGCCTCTTTTGAGGGCCGATGAAGCTGCAATACCTCTGGTCGAATGAGCCCTAAGGTTTTGAGGGGGCTCTTTCCCTGCCAGTTTATAACATTCCAGAATGGCTAGAATGATCCATCTAGAAATGGTCTGCTTAGTTATTGGTAACCCCAGCTTGTGACCTGCGTAGCCTACAAACAGCTGGTCTGCCTGTCTTATCCTGGCTAGTCTACTAATGTAAAAACTTAAAACCCTCCTAGGGTCTAGTCTGTGTAACCTCTCTTCCTCTTTCCCCGGGTGAGGAGGAGGATAGAAAGATGGTAGGATAATCTTCTGAGAGATATGGAATTCAGAGACTACTTTTGGGAGGAAATTAGGCTTCACTTGCAGGACAACTTTGTCTTTGTGAAAGATTGTATGAGGGGGTTTACAAGAAAGAGCTTGTAATTCGCTCACCCTTCTAGCAGATGTAAGTGCTATTAATAAAACAGTCTTCAGGGTAAGGAATCTTAACGAACAAGAATGGAGAGGTTCGAAAGGTGTCCCCATCAGGAAAGTTAATACTAAGTTTAAATCCCATAGGGGAACTTGGAATGGTCTTGGGGGATAAACATTGGTTAACCCCTTTAGAAACTGTATTACCAAGGGTAATTTGAAATAGGATGGTTCCTCCGCAGTACGCTTAAAGATAGATAGCGCTGCGAGATAGCCCTTAATTGTGCCAACTTGAAGGCCTGAATTTGCCAAATATAGTAGGAAGGACAAAACCATTGGTGTACCACATGAAAATGGGTCGATATTCTGTTCTCTACACCAGCTGCAAAATCTGTTCCAACGGCAGCGGTATAAAGACTTTGTTGCTGGCCTCCTTGCCGAAAGCAACACCTCCATAACATCATCAGGGAGGTCCCAATCCTTGTACCTCAGCCGTTCAGAAGCCAAGCGTGAAGGTTGAGGGTGAAGACCCTCGGGGCGGAGGTCAGCCCAAAAGGAAGTACTCGAAATTGATAGTGAGAGTTGCCAATTGCGAACCTCAGGTATTTCCTGTGTTTGAGATGGATAGGCACATGGAAATAAGCGTCCTGAAGGTCCAGAGATACCAACCAGTCCTGAAACTGAAGGGCCTGGAGGATCTGAGAAAGAGTGACCATCTTGAATTTGTCTTTCCTAAGGAATTTGTTCAATTCTCGCAAGTCCAAGATGGGTCTCAGTCCTCCGTCTTTCTTTGGAATGAGAAAGTAAGGGGAGTACCAGCCCTTGTTCCTCTCCGCTACAGGTACCGGTTCTATGGCACCTTTCTCTAGCATGTCTATAATTTCCTGCAAGAGGAGCGGATCTGGAGCTTTCTGAGAGCTGATCCCCGGTGGATGACTCTGAGGTATACGTAGGAAAGGTAGGCAGTAACCTTGGGCAACTGTTTCCAATGCCCAAGCATCTGACGTGATAGCCTGCCATTCCGCCAGATGTTGAGTCAACCTGCCTCCTACAGGTGTCCTGTGAGGGAAGTCCTCAGAGTGGTTTTGGGGCGGCTGATGCAGATGCCGATGGTAAAGAGGCACCTGCTGTTGCTGCGGCTTTAGAATATCTACCCCGTCCACCTCGGGTAGTTCTTCTTTGACCCCTTTGAGCCGGTCGTCCTCTACCTCTTCCGAATAAGGAGTAGAAGCGAAAGGACTTGCCCCTCGCAGAGGTTCCTGTGGGACGAAAAGGAGTCTGACGGATTGCAGCTCCTAGGGATTTTGCTGCTGCTTTTGAAGTTTGCAGTTTCTCTAAACTGTCATCCGCCTTTTTCCCGAACAAAGAAGAGCCATCAAATGGCATGTTCAAGAGCCTGGCTTGCACATCTGGGGCAAAACCCGACTTTCTCAACCAAGCGAACCGCCTGGTTGATGTACTTGCCGCCATTGCTCTGCTGATACTGTCAGCCGAATCAATGCCCGTCTGGAGGGATTCACACATAGCGTCTTTACCGTCCTGTATAATATTCAGGAACGCATCCCTTTCTTCTCCCTCCGGGATGCAGTCAGCCGCTGTAGAAGCACACTCCCAAAGTGTATGGCTGAACCTAGCAAGGGTGCAAGTAGCATTAACAGACTTTAACGCCATGCTACATGCTGAAAACACTTTCTTTGCCATAGCATCATATTTTTTATCGTCCCTGTCCTGTGGGACAGTAGGATAAGCTGTCTTGACGTCGGTAGAGGATGCTGCTTGTACCACCAGACTTTCTGGGGATGGATGTTTAGACAAGAACTCTGGGTCTGTGGAAGATACCCTGTACTTTGCAGACAGTTTTTTATTAACTGCTGGTATTACATCTGGGGTTTCCCAGTTTGTCATGATCTTTCTCTGAAGAGCTTTATGAAAGGGCACCACTGGATCCTCTTGTGGGCCTTTGTCAAGAATATCCGTGAGGTCATCTTGCTGGAAAGATTGTGAAGGTGTAGACCACCCCATGAACTCTGTAATCCTGGCCATTAAGGCTCTGTAGGGGGTTTCAACATGCTCCCCTGGGTCTGGCTTAGCAAAATCCACCTCGGGGGAAGTGTCTAACCCACTTGCTTCATGTAAAGAATCATGAAGATCCTTTAATCTGCGCTCTTCAGAGGAAAATTCCTCTCTAACTGGGGTTACAGGTCCCTGTAACTCATCTTGTTCAGACAAATCACCCTCTTCTAAAATTGAGGATATAGTAAATCCCATTTCCAAGGCAGAGGGTGCTGAACTTGTCATTATTGGCCTCGAAAGCGTCGATGTAGTCGACGCCGACGTTGAAGGCTTCGAGCGTGGCGTCGAAAACAGAGGTGGAGGCCTCGAGGACCTCGACAGAATTGGAATTTTACTCGACAATATCGACGCCATCGACGTCGAGGGCCTGGGAATCGTCACTGGATGTGTGGTCATCGTGACTTTTCTCGGCGTCGACGCCGGTGTCGAGGCCGCCGTCGAGTCGACAGACCTGTGTGTTGAAGGTCCCTTCGACAACGGCGTCGAAGACCTCGACGTCGACGGAACCTTCGTCGACGGCGTCGACGGAACCTTCGAGGAAGGTTTGGAGGTCATAGTCCTACTCGAGGGTTCGAGACGCGCTCGAGAGGTTTCTTTCGCCGGGTACTGCGACTCGCGGCGTTTTTGACCTTTGGGTCTTTCGACCAGAGCATCGCTCTCGGCAGTCTTCGAGGGGGCCGAGGCCGCTTTCTCGAAGACGCTCATCATGTTTTTTCTGAATTCCTCCCATTCAGCCCGGGAACTATGTTTCGTGGGGCAAGGGATTCTTTTTGGCGAAACAGAGGAAGAGGAAGACGGAGAAGGGGATCTTCGACGTTTCCTCTTCGAGTGTTTCGATCTCGAGGAGTGATGAGACCCACTCCGAGATCTGGAGCGTGAATGGTGACGAGGAGACGAATGTCTCGACTTCGTCGAAGAAGAAGAAGCTTTAAAAGTCTTACCTTTCTCCAGCTTCCCCCTACGCTCCTTCAGGGCCTTAGCCATCATGGACATACAGTCCTCGCACTCCGAACAATGGTGTTCGGCTCCCAAGCACCACAGACAATTTCTGTGAGGATCGGTCAACGACATCTTTTTCCCACAATCTCGACATTTTTTGAAGCCGGATCGAGGGGTTGTCGGTTCCGACGAGGAAGCCATCGAGTACGATTCGAATAACTTGAAGTAAATAGTACTAAGAACTGAGCAACGGTATTCCGAGGCACCGAGTAGCGCGGAAAAACGGAACTGAGCAACGGACGCTGCGCGCGACCTTTATAGGCAGGATGACGTCGAGCGTCGATACGGCGGCTGTCGAGGGTCATCGACTCGAGGGACGTCGACGCGCAGCGCCCTCTGGAGAAAAAAATTTTCCGAGGCCAGCAGAGCTGGAAGGATATATATCTAAGATGAGGAATACGTCGGAGGACACAATCCCTTCGAAATGTTTTTTAGCAGAAAGCCAGTCATCTTTCCAAAGGCACAAACTGGGAAGTCATGACAGCAATTAACTTCCAATCAATACGCTTGTTGCTGAGCAGCAACATAATCTCAAAGGGGACATGAAATATTTAATTATATATACATGCATTTAAAAAAAGTACTGCAGGTTATCAAACCCTTCCAGGCCAGCCGGAACTTAACATGCAGAAAGATGAGGCTCTTAGTAAAACTGTAAAAACACGTTTGCTCCATACAGTTGCTATATGAAGCTGAGCTAGTAATTATTCAATATCTGAAAAATAAAACCAGTCGTTGCAGGGATCCAAACTAAGATTTGATAAGCTGGACCTAAAAGCAGCTCCTAGCTATTTCGGAATCACCCAGTAGACAGCAGTTACCTCTGGGGAACCAGGAGCTGCTAGAAAGTGCACACAAAGCTAATGTGTGCATGAGATACAAACTCAAATCTGTGTCCACTGCATTTTTCCATTGCACTTTAAATGTCAATTGGATGTTTCCTACATTCCCCTTTATATACATTCCTAAACATAGCGAGTTAATATCACGCAGATATGTTTGTGTGGCGCCAGTTGGCTTTGGGAGTCAAAAGTAGCTTCAGGAAGCTGTTGGGCCAAGCAAACTAGGACCTCCAAGGCTACATGCAGGACCACAATAACTCCCAGTAATTTCGAACCCTGAACTAACTACTTGGACAAGGTCCCAAAACATCTGTAGTAACCGATCTTTAAATTTGTGGTTGTAGTATTGACGTGCCTTGGCCCAGCCTGGCTTGTCTGGTTGAGGGTGGTTACCGGTTTTGCAAAGGGGACTCTGCAGTTTAATATACTTCTTGGCAACATTTGTTATCAGCACCAAGATGATCCACTGGGGTGATTGTGCGCTCTATTAGTAAATCTCTAAGTTTGGCAGTTTTATCAACTTGAGTGTATGCATTTCAGGTTCAAATCTGAGTATGTTAGGAGTGCAAGGCCAAAGCAATAGTAAAAACCACTCCAGAGGAATAGCTCGTACTGTCATGTAATAGAGGCCATAAAATACTCCACCAGATGGTAAGAATTTCTACAACTGACATGGACTATGGGCAAGTGAATGGCATACAGGTCCATATAATCAAACTGTTGAGCCATTTGATTCCTTACTACTGATTCCACCAACGTGCAGCTCACGAGCAGGATGTTCCTGGTAGCACCTTAAAATATGACTCATCAGTTGCAATGGCCCACTGTGTGGAGGCCACAAAGCCTGTGATGTTAGAGCGATGAGACAAGTTTGGCAGTGCAGGTTGAGCCAGGTGATGGCATATAAGCTAGCCAATAAGCTTGCTTTAGTTTATTTATTTCATTTATAAAGCGCACAACAGCCCCGGGCATCGAGGCGCTCTTACAGAACCAGTTAATTGCGAAATAGTCGGAAGAAGGCATCAATAGTAAGCAGTATATAGTGAGCAGAAACATGAAGCACATCTATCTAGGCAAACAGCCAAGTTTTGAGTGATCTTCTAATCTTAGCAGATAGACACAACAGGTCTTGTTTGCTGTGAAGGCATCGGAGCAGTGAGCTGAATGGTGGAGGTATCACAAACAAAAGTACAAAGAGCATGTTACTGCACTTTCATAATCGGTGATCGCGTGGGCCTGCATTGCACAAGGAGCATGGTAGGGGGCTACTGATATGAATCCTAAGAATGAAAATGAGGCTGTCGTCATGAAGGTCAAACTATTGCAATCAGAAGCAATAGACTCCTCCTTCTTGCACTTCCACATTACCAAGGCAGCGTGTGTATGTGATGCATACTGATTTGGTGCAATGGCAATTGAGGAGAATCTGAGGGACAAAACCTAGGCAAGCCCGGCAATGCTACTGCAATCGGCAGTAAAACCGCCCATTCGCTGAACCATGAACCCACATTTACTGGGCCAGCCAGTCAGTATACCTGGCCAGTAACTCTACAATCACTGCACCGCTTGGAGTAACAACATACCTGGAGTAGCAGCACTGGCTGGAGCAGGCATCTGTGCTGTAAGCACCAACGAAACGACTGCTTACTTCTGCACGCCGAAAGGGTGTAATGGAGATTTTAGCAGAAGCTTGGAAAGTGCACATTGGGCTAATAAATAACATGAATGACCCACTATTCACAAATAAATAAGTTCCAATTGGTTGTTTGTACATGTAAGGTTTGTGCTTGTAACTACCATTCTTTTTTTTATAAATGTGCCATACTCACTAATGGGCACAACAAGTGAAACATATGCACGTTTGCGTCCTGAAGAGTAATTATCGCTTACGGTTTCAGTGCACATATGGCAAAACGAGAATTGAAAATAGTTAAGCATGCCCATCTTTCCATCATTAAATACTTTGCGTATGCCTATTTTATACAAGAACTGTTTGATGCCACCATGCATACTATTGTGACAAATGTTCCATACTGCTGTGTCCAAGGGAAAACTATTCTCATCTGATACTTTACCAATCTGGCTTTCGGATAATGGGCAAATAACCAGGATGCTTGCTAAACTAACTTCATGATTTCATCGTTTTCATTAAAATAAATGTACTGACTGTTTATACTTATTAATTAAAATGCTAATACATTCCTCAAAATAGAAACCCAAACCTCAAATCGCTCTCTACAGTGGTCTTTGAATGTTCCAATTTGTGACCAATGCCCCATTTGCCACTATGTTTACCAAATATTCCTTGGGGGATTAACCAAAAGCTCTTTAATTCTATTAAAGAATTCTTTAACTTCTACATGTTTTGGCTAATGTTAATGGTAATGAGTGGGAAAAATGCTCAACTTGCATTGTCTGTATAAAAACCAACTTCATTTCAACCTAAGTTAAAAGCCATTGCAAATGTCCATGGACTACATTTGCATCTGGACTATATTCATGTTAATTACTGCATTTTGGCATGTTCTAGTTGTAAAACTAATTTTATTACAGTTATAATTTGGCCTACAGTCATTTTACCATCACCTGAAAGCAGATTTGTTTCAGCGAGGTCAGAATGTTGCTAATTTCATTCAACTGACAAATGTTGCTCATTGCCCACAAATGGTTTGGGGACCCACGCTTTAAATCATCCAAACAACTCGGAAACAGTATCTCTGGGCTCTAGGCTGATATCCCACACCATGTTGCCAAATAAGGTGCTGTAGAGCCACACTCCTTTCTCTTCACTGGGAAAGGCATTTAATAACATTGGACTTTGCATAATTCAAACGAAGAACCCTGTAAGGGCATTATATATCATGTGTTTCCAAGAAAGGACGTTTCCAATGACAATACGAGGATTTTAAGTATAGCCATTATTATTACTCCAACATGAAGAAGAACCTGGAAAGAATGAGGGATCATGTTATACCAGTTTGAGAATGTATCACATTCCTAAACAAAAGTAGATCTCAAACTTACAGACTTTGTTTTTTACTTGAGGATCAAGTGTGATGCCTACAAACACTCAAGTAATTGTACAGTTGGCACAAGATGTACATCTTGCACACATTTAGAAAATGAACACGGTTTTTGGGCTGGGCTGGGCTGCCTGCAATTAGTTGCAGCATACTTTTAAACTAATGGATGTTTATCCATGTTCTTTTATTTCTAAAGTGCTACATGTCGTCGTTAGCAGCCTCAAGCATGTCCATTAAAAAAAATTCACTCTAGTGTAGCTTGCTATATACTGACATTGTGGGCCGATTCCCACGATGGGTGTAATGTTTTCAACCGTAGCATGGCGTACATACAGAACATCTACTTCAACCCTTTAGAAGTAGACTATACATTCTGCTAATGTAAGGGGTCCAAGCTGCCTGGTGGTACGCATGGCCATATTATTTAACCTAGAAAGCCAAAAGATTTACCTTACAGTAATCAAATCACAAAAAACATGATGAGGGTGTTAAACCACAAAGTGCCATTTCTTATAACATAACATTTTAGACGAAGTTAAACTTAGTGGAACTTCAACAAATTAAACCATTTACATTTAAAAACGAGATAACACTAACTAAACCGTAAGTTATCAGACCTTCTAAAAAAACCCAGAAACGTACAACATTGCTGGTGGCAACTGCCTTAGCAGCAAACACGGTGCACAGTGTTATTCAATGGTTTCCATTAATTTCTCAGCATCGCCGACTTCCACAGATAAGCCCATCTTTACCTTCGAAATATCTTCATTTTCCAGTGGCAAGAAGTGAAAAATAATGGTGCTTTTAATAGATTACATTGTCTGTTCTTTGCCAGAAGAAGCTTCATTTGATTATTTTCAGGCAGTTTATGTTTTCAGTGCACTGATTAGTTGTTTCCTAAAATGTTTATACTGCAACTATTACTGGTTCCGTCAACAAGGAGTTCTTCAAACTGAAACAGTCTGCATTAAAAGATTTGTTTTTTTAAACATGCTTTGTGGGACTGAACACATTAACTCGGGGCCCTGCTTTCCAACTGGACTTTGATGTAAAGCTGACATTTCATCAGAAGCTCGAGAGTTACGCAGACAATCTCTTTTGCTGATTAAAGTTGAAACCTTTAACAGAGCTGCTGTTCTCATCATCCTTATATTAGACTTCTCACACAGTGATGGAAACGATATTTTGTGGCTTTCCATAAAGGATGAACAATTGAATACTGGGATTGCAACATCATCCTCTTGTGCCCGTTGTGGCCCTCAATAAGAAATAGCTGGACAAAAAAAACAGAAACACAGCATTTGTTAATCATACACACAAGTGATGTCTTTTATATCATGTAATACATTATGTACAAGTCAATCCTGTAGTGACTCTTGGGCTATATGTGCGCTGAATAGAAGAGACATATAGTGAGAGGGACAACAGAGACCAATAAAGTGATGCACAAAAAATGTTGAATTAATCGTAACCACTGGAACCACTTTGGGCATCTTCAATGTAATGATTACTTTGACTGTTTAACACATTACAGAAGAGGACCAGCCATATACAAATCATTCTTGGCCCTACCACCAATGGGAGTAGTGCAGCCTGAAGTGCTGTCTCCACTGCATTATAATTCTCAAAGGACAGTAAATGAGGGACCCAGGTCTGTGGGTATTCCTACCATTGAACGAGAGGCAAAACAGACAACAAAAGTGATGAATGAAAAGCTTTAAATTAATTGTAACCACTAGCATTGTTGTGGGCAGCTACCAATTTATATTTTTCTTTGTTCGTCTACAACATTAAAGAAGGTGTTCTCCCATATACAAATCAGGCACAATCAGACAAACAGGTTCTTCAGTGAAACTTTGGCCAAAATGCTCATCTGCTCATGGACTTCTGGCCTGGACATGTAAGCAGTGGCCCATGTTGCTGCCTTGAAGATGACCCCCCCCCCAGAGGCGAGTGCTGTTAGAACGCCACAAATGGTACCTTATCTGTAAAACCCCAGCCTGCAAGCCAAATGGATGGCCATAAAGAAGTAATTCCTTGAGTAGTACTCCAAAATTAAGGGCACCATCCAGTGAGAAAGACTACTTTTTCACGGATGAAACCCCCATGACAATTCTGTCTGCTGCACACAAATCTGGGTAAGTTATCTTGCCTGCTCTCCCCTCTTCGCCTAGTTGAGAATGCCTGCACTTGCAGTTACGACGCAATTAAGTACCTACAGAACCTCCCATTTTGAAAAAGTATATATACACAATGTGCTTATAACATTTTATGCTCGTCAAGAAAACTCCCCAAAACTGAAGAATGGCAACTCATTAATTACAATAATGATTCAATTATTTAATACAAATACATAGTAGGGGAAAAAGATGCAAGTCAGATCTAATGAGCTAATGCATTTCGAAAAGTGTCCGTCATCAGGGCCGAATCATGCTGGTCTATGTACAGCACCTCATGCTTGGGAAACTCCTGTTCAATCACTCGTCCTTTGAAACCTCTCCACTTGGAGCCATGTCCATGCTACACCAAATACCGAAGTTCTGTCAGTCTCCCCTTTCATGAGAGGTGACTCCACCTTCCCGCTCTTGCAGCTGCTCTTTTCCCCTCAGAGCCCCACCACTCCTGGGGAATGGACCTCGGTTTGTATTAGCACAGAGGGTTTCCAGATCATTCTTTTCTTTCTATGTTGGATGTACAATCCCTGCAGATTCCTAATACTCTTTGTTCTCCCTCTGCAGTCAGTGTGGGGAGCACTTGAAGTCATACCAGAAAATGCCTAAAAACACTTTCATTTCAAAATGTAGAAAGTGAATGGTAGGGAGGGTGTTGTTGTAGGGGCGGACACCTTAATCACCTCAATACAAATGGGCCTGCCACTTAAAGAACAAGTGCACTTTTTATACATGAAGCAAGTTTATTGTACAATTATCCATGGGAGCAGTTAGATGGTGCTGTAGGGTCTCAACAAACCACATCCGTTGACATCTTATATTCATTTTTGCAACAGTTAAAACACTCCTAGATAGTTTGCTATAATCCACCCCAACCCCTCGCCGTGATTGGACAAAGCCCTCTTCAAAGAAATCCCTTCTTTCTCCAATTCCTACATTTTCATTGGTAGCCCTTATCTTAACAACCACCTTCAGCTCATGTGTATACCACACCTCTTAGGATTCGTTTGTGGTGGGTCCTGACATCACCATTCAGTTAAACATTTGTATGAAAATATAATGAATTACTAGCAATAACTGGTAAAGCCTTTTTAATCTTAATTTGTAATTGCACATGATATGATATGGCATTTATAACGCGCCTATACACAAGTGTTTCAAGGCGCGACAAGGCAAGGGGGGAACAAAGGGAGGACAGACAACGATCCTACTAGGCCAGTAGTCATTCAGATCGCACAAGTGCATGGGAAGGGGGGAAAGGAAAAGTGCATGGGAAGGGGGGGGAAAGGAAAAGTGCGCAGGGGAGAGGGGAAAGTGCAGTACATGGGAAGTGGAATAATAAGACACATAAAACAGCCAGCTAGCGGCCAAGACGAGGAAGTGCAGACGTAAGTGCTGGTAGGGGGACTGAAGGGATACAGAAAAACAGTCCCCAAGTACAGGGGTTGCCAGGGAGACAGTGCAGGTGGGTAATTGACAGGGCCTGGGCCAGAGATCAGAAGGGTGGCCAGGTAACCAGCGCAATTTCAGTCAGGAATTCAGCAAGGGAGAGGAGGGAGAGAGGTTAGACCCCTGGGGGACACCACAGGTAGAGAAAAAGATGTCGGAGAGGAAGGACCCAAGTTGGACCTGGGAGGGTCGGTCGGAGAGGAAAGAAGTCAGCCATGCCAGAGCCTGACCAGTGATACCCAGGTTATCACGGAGACGATTGAGGAGGATGGCATGATTGACAGTGTCAAAGGCAGAAGAGAGATCAATCAAGATAAGAACGCAAGGGGCGTTAGTGTCGAGGTTGGTGAGAAGGTCTTCACGGATGTTCAGGAGAGCAGTTTCCGTGCTTCTGGTACACAAATATTTCAAGCGATAGGAGGATGGCTGGGTAAATAATTTCTCTTAGAGTTAGCAATACTATCTCATTCCCCAGATCTCTAGTTTCTGTGGAAAATTCTAATCTAAATAACCGCCACTTTATCGCACATAGTACATCTGAAAATACAAATGAAAATCCTTTTTCCCATTATGTTAGCCCTGTGCATTGACTCACCTCGTGTTTTACTGCTAGCCAAAACAAATAGTGAAACCTCTTCTGTCATGTTCCCATGCATCAGGAGATTATTTATCAGACCATAAAACTCATGGCCAGTTTCTGCAGCTGAGCTGACCGCGAAGGTTGTGACGTTCACTTTGCAAACAGCCCTAACTACCATGTTTTGAAAAAGCCCACTATGTTGAGATTCATTAGTGCCCCATGTGTGAATCGAGCTCATGTTGCATTTGGCGGTTTTATCATTTTATCTTTTTGCGCACGTGCAAGCTAATATGTATCAATTCTAGACAAACAGCAATTCTAAAAGTAACATATCTCATCCATAATTACCCAGACTCAAAATATATATAAAATTACAATATTGCGCTCAGTTCCCCACCACCTCTAGTCATCAATACGGTGCGTGCAACATAAACCCCTTGTAATCATTGGGACCCTTCCTGACCACCCCAACATAGTGGAGGCGGAAGAGCAAGGGATATAAATAACACGGCTATCATGACTGTATTGTTTCTCCTTAATCTGAAGAGTCTGTCGTCTTTCTTCACTGGTTGAAATCCGACTGAATTTATCCAAAAAGCTTGTTGGAGGAGATTTGCATTTGCTCTGAAAATGTTGAATTAAAACCTTTGCTCAAATTCCTTGTCAAATGCTAGATCTTTCAAGACAATACATTAAGAGAATGATTTTTATAGAAAGTACAAGAAGGGATGATGTTGAATTTCTGGGGAACCTTAAGGGCTACGTTTTAGTAGTTTTGAAATACAGGAGTCTTTCCTTCCGGCAATAGGGGACCTTGCTGCTTTGCTCCCAAGAGTAAGCCTACCATGAGCCAAAAATAAAAGATTAGACTTTCCTCGATAGATTTGGGCTCTCTAAACACAATTTTAGAACTCTAGACACTGGAAGATCTTGACAAAAGACACACATGGTCTAGGCTGAAAAAGAAGAATCTATTTCTTGCTTAAGGTGACATAATTAAACTATTTAAAACTTTAGCCAAGGATGGACATCATTTGAGAGTCGCAAGGAGGTTGCAGCGGCCGCCCATGGTGACTTAGTTGGTAACATTGGTGCTGTCTTGTGATCCCTGATATAGAGGGCACGGGGGCGTTACCATTAACTGAAAGTAAAGAGCTCTTCAGAGCCCCATTTACTTTAGGCATTTCCCAGCCACATTGCCCCTTTACTAACCCCTCAGCAGCAACCTAATATCACCCGTCCCCACACTTATCATGTCAGCAGGGGATTGCCGGTACGGTGCGTGCAGCAAGATGAATACGTGTAGGTAGGTAAGGTGCATTTTTATGGCATTTCTGAGGCATTTGATCGGGTGCATGGGAAATGAGGGCAGCAACTGGACAGGTAAATCTTCACCTTGAGTAGGTGACTATACCATGCATATGTGACTTCAACTGGCACTGCATGACAATAATGAGGCATTTCAGCCTGCACTTGCCATATGATGGCAGCAAGTGGAATAATAGGCTGCACACTAGATATACTGGCTATACCATGCACATGATGAAGTAAATGGAATTTGATTTCATTAGCAGGTCATTAGAAACAGTTATTGGAATATGCTGGTAGTACTTGGACTTGTACCTTACGTATTGCATCTATCTTGCAAATGAGGAATTAACTGATATTAGAGGACATTTGTGAGGTATTGTGTTTGGACTTTAAACATAATACCAACACCTGCACACGTTAAGCCTTACCTTACTTAAAGTGACTCTGCCAGTCAAATAAACCAATTACTGGCATTACATAGCATTACTGGAGAATTTGAGGATGCACCTGGCATACGATAGCTGCACTTTTGAGGATGCACCTTACATATGCATTCTAAAACTAGGGAAATGAGATACTAACTTGTATTGGATTGCATTTCCAAAGAATTTTTATTTTTATATGTGTTGGGGGTGGGAGGGTTTCACAGAGAATAGACATATCCCCAAAGGCATCTTGGCGCTATAAAATTAAGATTTAGCATCTGCAATCCAAGACAGCAGAAAGAGTCACTGCCAAATTAAGTTCTAAAGATAAAGGTCTTAAGGTTCCTTTGAATCTCTGCATGGGTGGAAGTCTATTCAATATTTTCAGAGCCATTAGTGAAAAAGATTTTCTACCATCATAGTTTTCCCTAAGGAATGGTCAGAAAGCAAGAGGTCTTTGCTCTTGCTCTTTAAGAGAGCGATAGTAGGGGGCCGTGGCTTGGAGCGCCATCGATGTGGTCACTCCTCTGAAGCTGCCCTTGGGATGCCCGCCGCCTCCGTCAAATTCTGGCGGTTCCGCTGAGGCTACCGGGTCGCCAACACCATCTAAGGCGACCGGAACCTACACAGCACAACCTGGCCCAACATGATCTTCGAACGCAGGACCGTTCTACCCGAATCCAGCTGCCGAACCCTGCCCCCATCACCAGCCGAAGGAAACAAGATGGCGGCCACACCGGAGCCTAGCAGCATACTACGTGCCTCGCGGTGACGAAGCTGTGGAGTGGCAAAGAGGAAGAGCGGACAGACGCCTGACTTTCCTCAGGGGCTCACAAACCCGCCAACACAGAACCGCCCAGATCGTACCAGTGGCGACTGGTGTCCACGGCAGGGTCTTTTTTTTCGGCGGCTCGTATGCTCGGCTCCGAGCGGGGTGCTGGAACCCTCTCCCCCCCTTTTCCTGAGCGGACTCGGGGCCCTGACGCACACATCGAGGCGTCCTGGACCGGACCTAGCCTGCTGAAGAGGCAGAGGCCCCCAGCAATCACCCAAGGTCCCCCCCGGCCTATCACTTCCTGGGGCGCCCCGGCCCATCCACCCACCCAGTGACCTGGAACACTGCGGGGCAACGGCTGCTCCCCGCCAGCTTCTCTGCTACGTTCGAATACTCCTTGACAGCTAGCGGCGGAAGCACACAACCCACTGCCCCAACAACTCTCTGGACTCTTTGGGACCAGATCAAGCCGGGAGCTTGGAGCGATATTCACCCCTGGGGTCGTCGCCTACAATCCTAGTCCCCTCCGCGACTCTTCCGGCCGAGACCGCCCAGCACAACCAGCATGTCCAGGCAATCAAAAGTTAGCAAGGGCACGGATATATCCACCATGTTCGCCGCACCGGATAAAAATAAGAAGCAAGATCCTCCTAAACTGACCCCACAGAAACCACAAGAGGACAGGGGAGCCCTCGCTACTAAAGGGGACCTAATAGCCTTCATGGCGGACATTAAGTCAGTTTCGCTCGTGCCTTTCAGAACTTACCACCAAAGTGGAGCAGACAGACCAGAGGGTTACGGAATGCGAGATCCTGGAGTTTAAACACAAGGACCTTGAAAACAGGGCACGTCGCAACAACCTCCGCATTCGGGGGGTCCCAACCTCCGTCTCCGACAACAAGGTGAGGGACTACGTGGGGAGCTTCTTCGAGGCCTTACTCCCGGACCTGGATAAATCTCAGCTCTTGCTAGACCGGACCCACAGGCTACGCCCGCGCCGGGGGGGGTGGACTCAGAACCCCCCCAGATGTTATTACCAGGGTCTACTTCTTCATGACCAAAGAGGCAATTTCAGCGATCAGCCGCCAAGGGGAGGATATCACCTTCCAGGGCATTCCACTTCAGATTTACCAGGACCTCTCACTACTCACCCTACAGAAAAGGAGAGCACTCCGACCCCTGGCACTTTTCCTCCAGGACCAGCAGGTCCGCTACAGATGGTTGTTCCCGACGGCTCTGCAGTTCACATATAAAGGCACCCTACGCCGGATTAGACACCTGGAGGACGCAGAGAAAATTATGCACCCGACCTCGCCCTGAGAGCCCTCCACGCCGAACCTGGAGGGGCCGGGGACCCTGAACCACTCCACTCCCCAAAGCCTAGACGATCGTCATGGTCGACAACACAGCGGAACAATAGAAGGAGATGATCAGAGGCGCTCCTGCGTCCCCAGATACTAACATCATCCCAGCCCAAACTCACTTGGCCTCACCTAAATTTGGAACCACCACCTCACTCCTAAACTGATAAGCCTCGAAGACGGAGGCGGCGGGCCATACCCATGGCTCATACCCATTCCAAGGATACTTTGCACCTCTGGTTCCTTGGAAACCCACAGTACACAATACTCGATGGGACAGTTGGCTCTGTTGGCCAAGGGTGCGTCCGTACTCACAATGTCAGCCCACCCGTCAGTTAAAGTTGCGGCCCCCTGATGGGGTCCCGCGTTAAAACCTCAAGCGCAGGATGATATTCTAAAGACTCACAGTGGAAATGGCAGTTGAATCACCAGCTCCCAGCTCCCCCCCAATAGAGAAAGAAAGGACATCAGATCACCAAATCCTGAGGCTTCTCTCTCTAAATGTTAATGGACTGAACTCTCCTAACAAGCGAAAATCAATTCTACTAAAACTCCTGGACGAAGATGCTGCGGTAGCCATGCTCCAAGAAACTCATCTGCTGCCGGCGGATGTTACTCGGCTTCGCTCTCGGCTATTTTCGCTTCAATTTTTCGCCTCTGGAGCAAGCAAAATGGGAGGCACTGCGATCCTTTTTAGAAAAGACTTGAACCCGCAGGTTCTGGAAACGAAAACATGCCCGGAAGGCCGATATATAGCTGTCAAATGCCTCCTACTAGGAAACCTATATACCTTTATCTCAGTGTACGCCCCTAACTCTGGTCAATCGCACTTTTATGACACCCTGGGCTCGTCTCTCGCCCGTTTCGTAGAGGGCCAAACAATAATCGGAGGGGATTTCAATGGGGTTCCTGACCCCACCAAGGACAGATCGCACCCCCCGACTCAGAGCGATTTTGCCCAAGCACTAAGCCTCCTCCAGCTGTTCAGGTCCTTAGAGGTAGTAGACACATGGCGGGTGCTTCACCCCACCGAAATAGACTACTCCTTTTACTCATTCGTACACCGAACCTTTGAGGATCGACCTTTTCTTGACCTCCCCGCAAACCTTGGCCTCCATCAAGGAGGTATCCATCGGCACGAGAGTCATATCTGATCACGCCCCAGTGATCCTGGAACTCCGGGCCCAGAACCCCAAACTCGATAATCTACGTAAATGGTCCTTATACGACCCAATCCTGAATGATATGGCTACAGGAGACAAGATCACACAGGGGATAAGAAATTTCTTTGACGAGAATCCAGCCTCAGACACCTCGCTGGCAAATAACTGGGACGCCATGGAGGCAGTGATTAGAGGCACCCTGATCGCCCAGGGAGCGGCCTATCACTGGGATAGGTGACAAGACTTGGATAGCTCTGGAAGATGAGCTGAAGGAAGCTGAGGCAGTCCTCCGGGAAAAGGGTTGGTCCCCTAAGACGCAGCGAATCATACGCATGGCGAGGAAGAAACTAGAAGCCCACTATGCAGAACAAACTGCACTGCTGATGGCGAAAGCCAAACAGTCGTACTACGCAAAGAACAACAAGGCGAACAGATTCCTAGTGGCCAAATTGGCCAAGCAGAGACGCATTAATACGATCACTGGCCTGCGAGATCCCAATGGGGTCATACAATATTCAGAACCCGAAAAGCAACGATTGGCAACAGACCATCTGACCCAAATCATGACGGCAACCCCACGGAACCTACCGCAACAGATGGAATACCTGCAGAAGGCAGCATTGCCCCGTCTCCCTGACACGAAGAGCGAATTGGAGAAGCCCATTACAGAGGAGGAGGTTGAGGAGGCCATTAAATCACTTAAAACATGGGCCCCAGGCCCAGACGGCTTTTCAACCAGATTCTATAAACTATTCAGATCCCAGCTGATTCCCCCCCTAGTAACTTTCTTCAACTCCTTCAGGGAAACGGGATCAGTAACCCCATCGATGCAGGAATCAACCACCATCCTCTTGCCCAAACCAGGAAAAGATCCGAGAAACCTGACCTCCTATAGGCCGATTGCACTTTTGAACATTGACGCAAACATATACTCCAAAATTTTGGCGAATCGCCTGAGTCTCGTCCTACCGGAGATTATCCGCCCCGATCAGGCCGGCTTCATTTTACACCGCACGACAGGAGACAACATTCGGAGAACCTTGAACCTGGTAGACCTTGCCTCCCGGATCTCCCAGAAACTAGTCTTAATGGCACTGGACGCGGCCAAGGCATTTGATAGGGTGGATTGGGCGTTCATGAAACACACCCTGGGGGCCTTCGGCTTCGGGACAGCATTTCAAACGATGATTCTAGCTAATTATAGCAGACCAAGAACCTTCCTGAGAATCAACGGGCACAGCTCGGCTCCGATCCCCCTGTCCTGCGGAACCAGACAGGGCTGCTCACTATCACCTCTGCTCTTTGCACTCACCATGGAGCCCTTTGCTCAGAGAATCAGGCGAAACAACCAGATCAAAGGCCCATAGAGTGGCCCCACGCAACACAAAATCGCCCTATATGCGGACAGCGTACTGCTCACGATCTTGGAGGCCCAGTCATCCCTGAAACATGCGCTACAAGAAATAGCCAGCTATGGTGAGGTCTCAGGCTTTACAGTAAACTTCGATAAATCATCGGCCCTAAGCATCGGCCTCACCCCGGCAGAGAGTGAACCACTGGCCAAGATGTGCCCGATAACATGGGAAAAAAGAGCCATCCCCTACTTAGGGGTCTACATCCCAGCTGACCCAAAAGACACATAAAACTAACTTCCCCCGGTTGTTCAAAGAACTGGATGGAGACCTGAAACGTTGGGCGACCCAGGAGATTTCACTGCTGGGGCGCATGACAGCCTGCAAGATGAACCTCCTTCCAAGGTTCCTGTACGCCTGCGCCTCCCTCCCAGTAGCAATTCCCGCACCAACTCTTCGCGATATCCAGAGAAAGATGTTGAAATTTATCTGGAAAGGTAAGAGAGCGAGAATCCCCCTCAGAACCTTACTAGGGGGCTCCAGACTGGGAGGGTCGGGGGTCCCCGTCTTACGGGCATACAGAGTGGCGGCTCAACTAGCACAGGTACAGGAGTGGCAAATTACTACAAATCGCCCTAGATGGGTAGAACTGGAACAGTCGCAAGTGCCCCTACCCCTGCGATTTTTGCCACACATCCCACCCCCCCTCAGAGCAGACTGGGGAGACCTCCTCCTATCAACCAAACATACCTTAAGCTCCTGGGACTGGGCGCTGAAGAGTAAGGGAGTGCCAAGAGGCCTGAGCCCACGATCCCCGGTCTTCCATAATCCGGCATTCTCACCTGGAGCACACCCCCGCAACTTTCAGAACTGGATAAATGGCGGGTTAGAGACTATAGGCCAGCTATATACGGGAGAGAGGCCCCTCACATTTGAGCAATGTAAGGAAAAGTTCCAACTCCAGGAAAGGGACAGATTCACCTATATCCAACTGCGCCACTGGTGCTCGCACCCTCAAACTCTGCAAGCAGCGACACGCCCTCCCACCGCCCTGGAACTCACACTTGGAGATCTTCCAGCTCGTGGGAAAGTATCGACTCTGTATAGGCGCTTCTTAGGTGACTTCCTGATATCAAGAACTCGCTGCATGGCCCAGTGGGAGGCAGATCTGGGCCACCCAATAGACGACCAAACCTGGGTAGACATTTGGACCAGAACCCACCCCTCATCCACCTGCATCACCAATAGGGAATGCGCATATAAGATCATGTTACGGTGGTATTACCCGCCCCTTAGACTCCACCACATAAATCCACAATTAGACCATTCCTGCTGGAGAGGATGTGGCCGCCCAGGCTCCTTCTTTCATATGTGGTGGGCTTGCCCAAAGATTCAGCAATTCTGGAAGACGTGTTTGGGAACCATCGCGCAAATCACCGGAACGGCGATCCCGCTGGAACCAGAGCCAGTCTTGCTAGGAGCCCCGATTCCCGCGATCTACCCACGCTCCGGGACCAGATCGAAACTACTCACACACTGTCTGCTAGCAGGGAAAACGGTGCTGGCCCGCTCCTGGAGGTCCCCGGAAGGCCCTCACATGCCCCAATGGTGGACTAAGCTTTGGGATATTCTGATTGCGGAGAAGTTGACGGCAGCGCAGGCGGGAACTCTCCACCGATTCCAGATTATTTGGGCCCCAGTACTTGAATACGACCAGCGCATCCCCGCTCTGACCTACAAGCCCACCAGGGCTCGATGGATCCTGAAAGACCAAGTGATCCCTGAGGGAGACACATAGACTTTGAGGCGCAAAATAGGCGATCTAGGAGGCAGGAATCCACCTACAAGGACCGAGGGGAAGGTGGGATGGGGGGAGGGAGGTTGCAGATCGGGGGAAAAAAGGACTGGGGATCAACATGCCTGAATGATTGTTGCTGACAATGTTGTGTAATTGTCAACCTGCCTGGATTTAAAATAAACAAGTTAAAAAAAAGAGAGCGATAGTGATGAATTCTCTGAGTTGGAGGGAGGCACCATGACCCATATAAGAATTTATGGCCAAGGCACACATTTTAAAATAACCTGCTGCCAGATCGACAGTCCGTGTAATGAGATGGGACCAGGAAAGAAGTAGTTTAACTTGCTCAACTGAAGCAGAAGCCTAGCAGCAACATTCTGCACTCTCTGCAGCTTTATCATTAAAATGGCTGAATTCTCAGATAAATACCGGTCCAGATGTTTAATCGAGAAGTCACAAATGTGTTTATGATCATGACCATATGTCGGAAAACCGACAAGGAAGTAAAGCCTTTGGTCTTGAAAGGTAGCCCAACTTACAGGGGTACCCCTTAATTATACGGTTACCCCTAATCACGGCCACACCAGATTTAAGTTCACCCCTCTAGGGAATTAAGGCCAAGAGTCTTATTTTGCAAGGATAACAAGTTTAATCTGTACAGAAATGAGGATGGTGCAAAGAACTGTCCCTAACCGTTCCCAGCTCCTGCAGACTGGAGCCAGGCAGGAGCCTTATATACTGTTAACTTGGTCACTGGATACTGGCAATGCTCATCCAAAACTGTCCTCCTTCCCTTACAAGGGGTGTTGCAGTCTTCCATCCTGCATTGCCGGGTTTCCGTTTAGGGCATACTACTTAACATACTGATAGCCTATACAAGAATACATTGCATCTCCTGTCATTTTGCAACTTATGAACATGTATATATAAACACATTTTCCCGACATGTTCTCCATACTTCACTCAACATAATTTTATCTGGTTCAGTAATTCCCCTTAATACCTTATTTTCACATAATTTTGCATGTCATGCATTGAGCATGTACACTCCCCTATTCTTAGTATACATGGGCTTTTGATGGACAGGAAACAGCTGCTCAGCCACTTCGTGTGCTCTGCCAGAGCTAGCCTCATGATGCAACACTTCATGCTCTGCGATCCATTTTTAGCGCAGGCCACATTCCTTCCGGGAAGGGAGGGGGAGTATTTTTTACTCCTAGCATGCTTTGAGATTTGAAAACTAAATAGAATAACATTTACAAATCTATTCAGCTAATAGTTATTTACACCTTATATTGAAATACTAGCTACCTTCATTTAGTGGCCACCCTCCCCCCTGGTCTCTTTGTAGTGCCTATAAACAGTCAAAATAAGTCTTGCCTAATTCTAAAGTGCTTGGGAATGAAGGAAGGCGCTAGCTCCTCGCCAATATTCCCCCCTTTTGTTACTTCTACAATAATTAACTCATTTCCACCTGACATATCTACAACCCCAGAAATATTAGTTTGAGTTTTGCTGTTTATTGGATGGCAAGGCTTTTTAGGTCCCCCAATTGATACCATCATCTTTGCACGATTAGGGACTATATTGACCCAACATCGGAGACCCAATTGGCACCTGCAGAAAAGGACCAAGAACAATATGATAAAAGGAACCAGTATTTTTACTGCTGCCCCCAGAAATGATAAGGCCCAATCAAAGGCAAGCGATTGCCAATCCGTGTTCTGAACTCTACCTTCTTTCTTCATTTGAACACCTACATTGTGCACCGCGTTGATGACGTGGGATAGTGACCCATTGTCAGCATCCTCCGGGGGTATAAAAGTGCAGCAGCAGCTTGTACCGCAGGATCCAAAAAAGATGAAATGAAAGTCTCTGCTGAGCTAAAAAGCGGATACTCATCAGGTATTCCTCTGATCAGTGCAGAAGAGTCTTTTGAGACAGTTTGAGCTCTTCTTTCTTCCCTGCCATTGAAATCGTCCTTTTTCTGGCAGCATACCAAATTCTTGTGTGATTTGCAAGCTTCTTTATGCTTCTTTAGGTGCTGGAGTGGAGAATTACTAGTTGCACTGAGTGCAGGGTGACCAGTGAATGCTTGTCCCTCCATGAGGGTGGGAGGTGCAAGTAGGCTTGTTGGCCACAAACCCAGTAGTAATCCATGACTGCTACCGTACCTTTCGTTATATCAGGGACCACAAGAGTGTGGTTGCACTGTGTGTTTGCGCCAACAGGAACTGTTCCTTCATTGAGTCTATAGCTCTATGTATTCACACTGGCTTCTCCATTGTTACAATCCATGTCAGCCTTGTGATGTATTGGAATCATATTTACGCACACATAGTCTCAATTTGGAATATTGATTCTCCGCTGTACTCGATCAGTCCATCTGCCGGGCATATCACTGTGGGGCCCAGCCATTTGTCATTGACATGTGAATAACCTCCCAAGGAAAAATATAGTACTTGTAGACACTGGCGGTATTTCGTGTAGCCATTGCATAATGCTGGGTATAGATCAATGCTCTTCAAGTGCACGCTGTGTGCCTGGAATGTGCTCTTTATCCTTCATAGTGAAGATGTACCAAGCATTGTGCCTCTGTATTTGGGACTGGATGTGGAACTAAAACCTTAGGAGCCCCTGATGCGTGTGTGCACTTATCACGCACGCAACAGCTTTCATTGATTATATTCCTTCCTATAGTGCGCATATCAGAGTACCAGCTATTGGAGAATTCTGGGTACTCGATATCAGAAATAACGTCAAAGCCCATCCCCTTATATAAATCATACGTCATTCTTACTTCCTGTTTCATTCGTCTAAGAAAACTTTTAAGGGTGGCCGGCAAAAAGTGAGCCATTTTGTATTTCCTTTTTATAGACATATCCGCATTATTTTCTAACTTTCCACCCTCTCCCCCCTTTATGTGGCCAAACCATATAACAGACTTACCTTCATCCATCCATCCATCCACTCCAGCAACCACGACCAGTGTCCCACAAAACAATGCTAGAATAAATAACATCCTTATTATCATTATCCCTACATAACACAGAGGTTTGTACATGTCGGTGTCAGCCATTCTTACTTAGTCCTGGAGAGGAGAAAAAAGGAGAGAGAGAGAGCACGAGAGGGTGAGGAGTGAAAGAAGGGAGAGGGGGAGGAATGGAGAGAGAGCGCGAGAGACCCTTTTTCCACCAGGGCCAACCAGGTTCTGGAACTTCAAAAAACTTCCCCACATTTATTAAAAAATTATACAATAAAAAATGAAAAAAAGAAAAGAAATTAAGAATCAGGCATGTGACAAGGCACACCACGCTGGCAAGGATCCTTTAAAAAAAATAAAAAAAAAAAAATAATCCTCTTTAGCTATGTCCTCACTTTGTTGATTGAGCTTTGCCTTGTCTCAGGCACTCTTCGGACATCCGAGAGATGCACCCAATATCTAACTCCTATACGGACGGCGAGAGGAGTACACCTTAGCACCAGAACGTCCTGTCTTTCTGCGTTTTCATAGAACTGAAATACCAAATGCTGATCCCATGGCCCACATGTATGTCCAATGGTCGCCTTTAGACCTGTAACTAGTGTTTTAAACGAACTGCGATTTCACTGCTTGACTGATTTTAACATTGTATAAGAAATGTGATTATATGACTAACTGTAACACTGTATAGAAAATGTGATAATATGCCTGCAATTTCACTGTGATACCTTCGGGTCTGGGCGAGTAATAAATGTAATAAATAAAATAAATAAACACCACCTCATATGGACCTTCAAACCTGGGGCTGATCAGTTCCCCAGGTATTAATGGTCCAGTTGTAATATGGTCAATGCTGTGTATGGAACTATGGTCTTGCTTTCCACAGGGTGGCCACTATTTCTTCCCCCCTCCCCTTTACCACATGCTACTACCGCCCCTGTGCTTGTCCGTCCCATCCCCTTGTCAATTATTTCTGACCCATCAACATATAGTATGTCTCCTTCCGTCAATGCATGAGCCGTTCATCATAGCGGGAAAATAAATAAAACCTGTATATAATCCTGAGTTGCTAAAACAGGGGCCGTGCTAATAGCTTCTTTTAAGTCCTCAAATTGTCTATTCATTTTGTCAGTCCTTTCCAATTTACTTTTAAGTCCTCTGTGCTTCCCTGAGGCTTTGTAACAGTGGCCTTGTGTAGACTGCGTAGTCTAGGAGCCATGCACTACAATAATTACATAAGCCCAAAAAACGGTTACACTTCCTTCACATTACTGGGCCTAGGGGTGGCGTGTACTGCCGCCGCACTATCTGGTAATATTTTCTTCCTGTTTGCAAAAATGAGTTGTCCCAAGTATAGTCCCTCCTGTTGGCTGTATTGTAGCTTCTTTGTATCTGCCTTGTACCCTTTGTGAGCCAGCAATTGCAATAATGCAACAGAATCCCTCCTGCACTGTTGTTCTTTTTCACTTCACTACATACCAACTGATCATCCACATACTGGATGACTGTGCTAGGCACCCGAGTTCAAAGTAATCTGTAGTGGGGTCACATCTCTCAGTAACCCAACATCATGTGGATTAATAGTCCATAATTGTGCTGGCACATATCGCATGTCCTCTTAAAAAAATAAAGACGGGCTCACCACTGCCACCAGGGGGGCACTATACCTTCATATACTGCACCATGATATCAGAAGGGATGCAGATTTCCAAAATAATCTCCCCATTTTGCTCACTGCCTTCAAATAACTGATCAGTCATTTCCTTTAATTGTACTATCAGATCTATACATAATACTGTAGCCACTCGCATCCAACCTGTCCTGTTGCAATCAGGACTACTCTTTTGTCTGACACTACTAGTCCTTGTAAATCTAATGACAATATGGACCCAGCCACAATCTCAGGTGGCACCATGAGTTGGAAAATAAAATCTGTGGGCACTCACCAACACTTTATCGCAATTTGAGGCACTGTTTTTACAAATACCTTAATACCATAAGAACATATATATCTGGGACCACAGTAACCCCACGCCCTACTGACTCCCTTGCCATTGCATTGATTATTACCATTGCTTGAGCTACACACATCCCTGGAGTGGAACACACTACCCCTTGATCTGTGAATGACAGATATATTTGGTTTACTGAGCAGATCCCCACCCAACACGTTCACACGTCATAGGGGAACTCTCTGAATATAACAAGGGGGTGCGTACTACCTCCCTCCCACTTTTATATCCAGCTCCTCAGTGTATGGAACCGTACAAATAGCCCTAGAAAATCCCTGCTTGTAAAGAGTTTTACCTGATAATGGAAAATTCCCCTTCATTATGCATGATTTGGTTGCACCTGAATCTAGCATAAATATAAATTGCCGGTTTCCTATTTCCTCCTCCACCAAGGGCTCCTCTTCAGGGTGTGCGGTTGTCAATAGGATTGGACATGCAAGTGCTCTCTGTGGGCTGTCCTAATAAGAATATGTATTTGTCCCGGGCAATCAAAATGGGTTAACCCCTGCCATTCTAACTCCTTGGAATGGGGCGCCTTTTCCCCCTGCCATCCTGTTGAACTGTGTTCCTTCACCCAGCTGTAGTTGTTGCCCACGTTGCCCTTGCCGGTCAGCCCCATAAGGGAACTGATTTTGACCCACTCGCCCAAATTGCTGTTGTCCCATTCCTTGAGGCTCTTGGAATCCCTGCCCTGTAGGTGATGGTCCATAATTAAATCCCATCCCAGGCCTGTTCCTGCATTCCCTTGCGAAATGCCCCATTTCCCGCAATACCAGCACTGTGATGTTCCGAATCCTCCTCCCAGAGGCCCTATCCCCTCAAAGCCTCCTGCTCTTGCTCCTCAAAATCCTCCTCTTCCCCTTGGTGCTCCTTCATACTGCCACTGTGGGTTGGGGCACGTCTCTTGCCACCCCATTGTCCCCGTCATCCTTCACCCCATAGTGCTGCAATTGTGGCATTCACAATTTGTTGAGTGTCTCCTGTCCTCCCCCCACCCCCCTGAGCTGGTGCCGTCGCTGGTGCTTCACAGACAACCTTATTTAGTTTCTTTTCCACTAGTTTTGCCTTGTCCCTTTGCGGCTTCTGGGCTGTCTCCCTGTCCTGCTCCTTGAGTCTCTTACGATGGTGGACTATTATACTTTGTATCTCTGCCCATCCTTTGGTTTCAACTCCCACAATTTCATCTAGTGCCTTCTGGACTTCTTTTGGTAATCCCCTCTTTACGATAAAATCAAAAAATGGTTCTGTCTCAACTCTTCACATTTCCTGTAACTTGAGAATACACCTAACTGGGTGCTCATTATCACCCACTGTCCACTCCATTAAAGAATGTAAGTCAGCGGAATCCGGTTACATCCTTCGTAGGGCATCCCATACCCTTGCCCTTACCTCATTAAAAGAGGGTCCATCATGTTCATTATCTGCAAGACTTAGCCCATAGTAACCAGCCCTTGCCCATATGTCCCCAGCCTAGTCCATAACTATGGCGACCAGTAAACTCTTAAAATCTCCTAATGCTACGGCTACCCCTGCTGTTTGTTTTTCAAATTCATAGATCAATTGTCTGGCTCTGTCTATAAGCTGGGGGAGAGCTTTAATCAAATTATTTTTGTCCATTTGAGGCCATGGCACATACTGCGTTATCCCTACTCCTTTATGTTTAAGAGGCATCTGCATATCTATATATTTTTCCTACCCCTTTTTTCTTCCGATTTTGTACTACCACGATTACATCTGGTCTATTGCTTGGTCTGTCCCTCCTCACTGCCTCCTGTGGCACGGACGGATTCCTCGCCACCTCCTCTCCTTGAACTCCTTCTTGCCATGCCTCTTCATTATTTCTACCACCTTGATCTTCCCGTTCATTTTCCCTTGCTTGTTCTACTTTTTGTCCCAGGACCGTCCATATCCTCTGCTCATCATCTTTTTCAACACAAACATTTCTTGTTGCAAAATCTCCTGACTTCCAATCCCCTTTTTTCTGCACCGGTACCCTTATTTCTGGTGATACTTCTTCAGGTTCTTGTAACCTGACCAACCTTTCCCTCTTAACTAGTTGTCTATGTCTACTTGTGGACCCTCTGGGTACACAGATGCTACGGCATATCTGCACTTGTGGATGGATTATATGGAGGTGCAAAAGCTCTTGAACCCCCCCCCCCCCCAGTTGCTAATCCTCTAATCCTGGTAATCCTGTTGCCACCCTCTCTACCACTGGAGGCTTATAGACTGGGTTTGTATACCCTACTGCAGGTTTAGGCGTTACAGGGTATACCCCCTTACATTGGACCTCTTTTTCACCTTCCTGATCTTCCTTATCCTCAAATACTTGCCAGAGATCTAGAATCTCTTTTAGGCAAGATTGTCTGCAGTAACCTTTGGGTGCACTACAACAACCCTGACCACCTGGCAATAGGAACCCAACCTTTGGTATAAGCTTGTACTACACGGGGGGGGGGGACGCTAGTGAGCCCGACCAAGATGGCCGCAGGCCCGTGAAGCTCTCCAGCACTTTCTACATCCGGCATGTTATCCGGCGGTCTCCACAACGACATTTAGAATTAAGCTGTGACATCTGGAGCGGGAACGCATCAAGCCTCCGCAGAAGTTTCCCTGGGTGAAATCGGCGCCGGCGGGGCAGTGAACTGGCACTGTGGTGCCTTGGCGGGGTCCCGCTCCGGAGAAGAGAGGGGGGAGGTGCAGGCCCGCTGGAGGCACAACGGCTCTCCACGTTGGCTGCCTGTGGAGAACGTTTCGAGTGTGACGGGCATGGCGGGGCACCCCCTCTCGGACGACTACAGCTGGAGTGCAGAGCCTGCTGAAGCGCCTTCTTCCCATGGGAGGTGAGGAGGAGGCAGATTGTGGATGAGTGCAGTGGCCCGGCCCGGGTCGGCTGGTGCAGTGTGCGCCTTGTCGGACGTGGCGCTGGGCGTCCTGGCACCCCCTGGAGCTGGAACTGTGTGGCGGCGTTCCATCCGAAACGGTCGGAGCTGTAGACAGCCATCACAGCTGTGCGACAGTGAATGTGAAAGCGGGCAGTGCTCCTCCTCGGCAGCAGATCATACAAATACCCTGGAGGTACGGGGGGGCGTACACCCGGTGCCGTTGGGGAGGCCCGGAGGAGGGAGGAGGGGATGCTGATCCGCTGGCCTCGGGACGCTCCCCCCTGGGACCGGCTCTATTGCCTGTTTTGGTTCGCCAGCACGGGGAGCAATGGGCAGCGGGAGGTCGGCTCTATGCCCCATCGGGGGACATTGGGCATTCCGGCCAAGATTTGATACGACCCAGCTGTTGTATCTGCTTTGGAGGTCCCCGAGGCGGGTACGGCGCTGAATTGACTGGTGGCGGCGCTTGTGAAAGGTGGTGCGGTCATAGCACAGAGATTTGTTCTGCGCAGTTGAGGACCGTCTGCCCCTGAGACAACGAGTTTTGGGGGTGCCTGGTGGCTGATCCCCTGAGCAGCGCTTGCTTAATGCTGGACCCTACACATCTGGCGTTACTCGGTTTGGGCACGCAATAAACTTTGTGGGCTGGCGGGGCATATCCCTGGCGCCTGAGCCAGATGCAGCAAATCCTGGTGTCAGACTTGGAGTTTGGGCCTGGCCTTCCCCCGGTGAGTAGGGGAGCGCGGAATACGGAGGCATGGTTGGCCCTGGTCACCATATCCAGCACATTATCCTGGTGACCCACTTATCATACTGGCTACGTCTAAGTAAGGAAAGGGGGGTAAGCAGCAGTCAAAGTTAAACTTTGAGATGTCCACACAAGTTAAAAACTGCAGAACACTAAGCGGAGTCGGACCCCGCTGCTGCTTTTCAGGACATTAAGGTTATGCTCATGCAGCTACAATCAGGAATACAATCTTTGGATGGTAAGCTGTTACACTCTGACCTGCAAGGTGGACCACATGCAGGTCCGTTTGGACAGACATGGGGAAAGATTGGAAGAGGCGGAGGGGCGCTTGGCAGGAGTGGAGGGGGTGGCAACATCAGTCTCGGGAGAAATGTCTGCGGTCAGGAAGGCCCTGAAAGAACTTAGGGAGAAGCAAGAAGACCTTGAATCAAGATCCCGCCGGAATGATATACGAATCGTTGGCTTATATGAGTCGGAAAGCCAGAGTAACATGGAGTCTCTGGTGGAGGAAATACTGCAAGAAACACTGGGACCTGAGGGCTTCTCCCCGCTCTGTGTAGTTGAAAGAGCGCATAGGATCCCTAGTGGTCAGAGACCGATCCCGGGGGCCCCGCCTCGTCCACCGACTGCCCGGTTATTTAATTATCGGGATAGGGATACAGCGCTCAGGAAAGCCAGAGAGAAAGGCACCTTGTCTTATAAAGGGGATGTAATCACATTTTTCCCTGTCTTTTTTGATAGGGTGCAAGCTGCCAGGAGAACTTTTCTGGAAGTCAAGAAGAGACTGAGAGAAAGAGGTCTGAAATATGCAATGCTATTCCCGGCCAAGTTGCGAGTTGTACATGACGGAAAGTCGTTTTTCCAAACTGCGGAGGAGGCCTCCTCCTTTCTCGATATGCTGCCGGGGTCTCCCAGACCACAGATGAACGATGACGGACTCCGCTCAAACATGGAAGGAGCTCTTGATGTCGCAGCTGTTCTAGGTAGTTGGTGATAGACATACGCGTAGAGACAATTATCCTGAAGTGGTGCAATGGAGGGTTGGGCTCGTAGTCGCCCCTGGAGCGAAAGCTGTTTGCATATAAGATAATGGTGGTTGGGGAGCTGGAATGTTGGGGTCTCCAGTATGGTGGGGGGGCTCATGTTGGGGCTTGTAAGGGGGTCGGGGGGTAATCACCGACAGGTTGGGGGGTTGTCAGTAGGAGGGGGGGCGGGAGGGAGGGTGGGGGGAGTTGGGGGTACACACGGAGGGTTTGGAAGCCTGTGGGGTTGAGTGGGGGCGGGAAGGGATGTGCTCAAACACCTTCAAATGGCGACAGTGAACTATATGACCTGGAACGTCAGGGGCCTTAAAGGGATGGTCTAGTAAACATTTTTATTTAAAAAATAGATAGGCAACATAAAAAAACTAGCATTCTCCGTTTTAAAACTTGCTATGTAAAATTTTGAAAAAACCGCAGCGTTATCCAACACAACCGCGTGTGTTTCTGCCTGCTGTGGCTATCACTTTGGGTCTCCGGTGCTCCCAGGGGAGCACCGGAGACCCAAAGTGAAAGCCACAGCAGGCAGAAACACACGCGGTTATGTTTATATGCCGCGTAGTGTTTCTACCTGCAGCTGATTTCCCATTTGGGGCTCTCGGGCTCCCCGTGGGGAGCCCGAGAGACCCAAATGGGAAATGCTAAATGCTGCGTTATCTGCCTAAATTTGCTTTCCTGTTTGTGGCTCTCGGGCTCCCCGTGGGGAGCCCGAGAGCCCCAAATGGGAAAGCAGATTCAGGCAGAAACAACGCGGTTGTTTTCCGCAATGCCGCGTTGTTTCTGCCTGAATCTGCTTTACCATTTGGGGCTCTCGGGCTCCCCGTGGGGAGCCCGAGAGCCCCAAATGGGAAAGCAGATTCAGGCAGAAACAACGTGGTTGTTTTCTGCAATGCCGCGTTGTTTCTGCCTGAATCTGCTTTACCATTTGGGGCTCTCGGGCCCGAGAGCCCCAAATGGTAAAGCAGATTCAGGCAGAAACAACGCGGTTGTGTTGGAAAACGCTGCGGTTTTTCTTTCCAAGTTTCTCAGGAGGCGGAGGAGCCTGAGAAACTTGGAAAGAAAAACCGCAGCGTTTTCCAACACAACGTTTTATTTATGTTTGCGGTCGCTTCAAAAGCGACCGCAAACATAAATACAACATTTCTAAAGCTGCGGTTTTATTTCTAAGTTTTACGGGCTCCTCCAGCACGGAAAACTTAGAAAAAAAACCGCAGCTAGTGCTTATTTTAAAAAAATAAATAGATAGCACTTACCGAGATTCAGCTGCAGCTTTCCTGCTCTGGTCTCCGGTCTCCGTCCTCCGCCTACAGCACTAATGAAGGGAAAGCCACCCAGCGGTAGCCTTTTTTTACTACAGTTGGCTGGCTTTTCCTTCATTAGTGCCGCAAAAGCAAAAGCCAGCACAGGAGGGCCTCCATTTCACAAAATGGATGCGCCCATATGCTTGCTTTTGTGAATTTTGAGCTTGAATAGCTCAAAATTTTACATAGCAAGTTTTAAAACGAGAATGCTAGGATTTTTTTTTTATGTTGCCTATCTATTTTTTAAATAAAATTTTTTACTAGACCATCCCTTTAATAGCTTGCCTAAATGTCGGAAAGTTGTGCAATATCTGGAACGGCATAGGGTGGGGGGTGGCTTTTCTTCAGGAGACCCACTTGACGGCGGCTACTGAATCTTTGGCAAGAGCTGGGGGTGCCATAGGTATTTCTCTTCCTATTCTTCTGACTCCAGGGGAGTGTTCATTTTGGTGCATAGATCGGTGGGGTTCCGACTGATCAAGGTTCTGAAGGATCAAGAAGGTAGGGCCTTGGTGGTACAGGGGGTTATCCAGGGGAAGCGATACACAATAATATGCTACTACGGTCCCAACCATGACACGATATAGTCTCTTGACTGGGTAGAGAGGCAATTGGGGGTACTTCCTGAAGGGGAAATTATATGGGCAGGAGATTTTAACTCGGTTTTGGACATCTCTTTGGATAGGGTGGGCAGTGCGGTGCGTCTAGGTAGTAAGACCTCCGCCACAATTCGGGGTATGTTCCCAGTGTGGGATATTGAAGATATTTGGAGGGTGAGAAATCCTGGGGTGAGTCAATTTACATACTACTCTGCTCCGCATGGTTCGGCGGCCCGATTAGACTATTTCCTGGTGTCCCATGCAATTATAGGTCGGTCAGTGGGGGTAGGTATTCTGGCCCGCACTCTATCGGACCATGCTCCTGTTCTGTTATCTATCCGTTTAGAAGGCCGAGATAATATGAGGCCTCCCTGGAGGTTTAAGAGTGAGGTACTTACAGATGGGGTCTTTAGGGAGGAACTGACGAAGGCTATAGATGTATATTTTGAGGTCAATGACGGGTCGGTGTCGTCCGCTGGGATCCTGTGGGAAGGATTTAAGTGTGTGATTAGGGGTGAATGTATAGCCAAGGAGTTGGGGATTCTGAAGAAGCTACGGAAAGATCTGGCTGATACGGAGGAGGAAATACGGGTTTTGTAGGAGAGGGCCCCCGTTCCGACTAAAACCCAGCAGGGAAATATTAAGCAGAAATTGCAGGAGTTTCATGCCCTTGCTCAGCGAGAGGTTAAATATATGTGGAATAGGATAGCCCCTCGGAAGTATGGAGAAGGGCAGGCCCCGGGTCGGTCACTCGCGAGAACTACTCGGCCGGGTGGCCGGGAGAACAGGGTGACAGTGATTACGGATGGGGGGGGGGAGTTGATCATTACGAGGACAAGGGGATAGTTCATGAATTCCAGGAATTTTATGGCCAGTTGTACTCGTTCCAATTGGCGGTGGCACAGGCGGATATAGAAGCTTTTCTTGACGAAGCAGGGCTATATTGGTGGAGCAGAGGGAGTGGTTGAATAGGCCGGTGATGCTGGATGAGGTGATGGACGCTATTAAATCATTGCCGGGTGGGAAATCCCCGGGCCCTGATGGCTTTAAAGCCAAATTTTATAAGTGTAATGCTGAAAGACTGGCACCATATTTACTACGAATGTATCAAGAGGCGGTGTGCAAGGGCCGATCACCTGATTCCCTTAGGGAAGCTGTAGTGGTTGTACTGCTGAAGCCAGGGAAGCCGGAACGTGACAACTCATCGTACCGCCCAATTTCGCTTATTAATCTCGATAATAAGATCTTGGCGAAAATCGTAGCGATGCGTCTGGCACCGCTGATGCTAATCTTGGTGAGGGCTGATCAGGCAGGGTTAATCCGGGTCGTTCGACTTCGTTCGGCTGCGGAGGATATTTGGTCTGATGGCAGCGTTGCCAGCGGATGACCCGGTGGTGGTGGTCCTATTGGATGCCACCAAGGCATTTGATTCCATTGAATGGTCGTTTTTATTCACAGTTTTGCGCAGGAATGCGCTTGGGCAAGTTTTTTGTCTCCTTGGTGTCACTTCTAAATACCAACCCGGTGGCTAGGGTGAGAGTGAATGGGCAGACCACTGGGGTATTACCGCTCGAGAGGGGGACACGTCAGGGCTGTCCGCTGCCCCTCTGTTATTCGCCTTGGCGATACAGCCTTGGGCTGATGATATGGTCCTGTTCGTTCGCCGTCCTGAAATTAACCTAGACCAGACTATGCTGGATCTTCAGTGTTTTGGAGAACTTTTGGGGCTTAGACTAAATGCCAGTAAGTCTGTTATCTTCCCATTGACGGGTGTAGCATCTCAATTTTGGGATATTTGGGGATTCCAGTGGGATCTACGAAGCACTCGATACCTGGGGGTCACCGTGGCGAGAGAAGAGGAGGTGGTGTATGCAGCGAATTACGTGGAGGCACACGAATCAGCTAAACGGGCGATGCTGGGTTGGACCTCACTCCCACTTAACTTATATGGTAGGATCTCGGTGGTCAAGATGTCTATTCTTCCCAAATTTCTGTATGTGTTTCTAAATGTGCCTATAAAGATCCCTCAAAAATACTTCCGGGATCTTCGTTCATCGATAGCGCACTTCATATGGGCGGGTAAAAAGGCTTGGGTTTCCTGGGGGAAGCTTACGGCACTGGTTCGGGAGGGGGGTCTGGCACTGCCCGATTTTGAGTTCTACTATATGGTGGCACAGGCCAGTTACCTCAGGTACTGGTATGGGATGGCAGCAGAGCACAGACATGTGGAGATAGAGAGGTCAATCGCATCACCGGCGTTACTAAGGTCGGTCAACCTAACGGCTCCAAGCCACTTTTGGACTCCTCGAAACTTGGTGGGGCTTACATGTTGGACCTGGTCTCTTCTGGAACGTGCGCCCACTGGCAGTGTACTCTATTCACCGGGAATTCTGCCGATATTTATTCCTGGTGTTCCTCTGACTAATGTAGCTATGATGAAACGGTTGGGTGTCACTAGGCTGGGGGACCTGTTTCCGGATGGGAAGTTTATCTGCATCGAACAGCTGAGGGAGAAAGGGGCCCTGTCGGTATTAGATGTGTTTCTGTATCATAGGCTGAGGATGACACTACAGCGGCTGTTCCCTTATTTTCCTGGGCCGCCCGCAGAGGCTGGGATGCTCGATAAAGTGATCGTGGGAGGCATAGGGCAGCAGGTACTTTCCGAATTGTATGGGTTAGCTTTGAGGGGCAGACCAGGTGTTGGGATGTCATCAAAGGAACTGTGGGAGAAGTCGCTGGGAAGGGAAATACCTGCAAATATATGGGTGCACTGTTGTGAGAGGACCAAGAAGGGGGCGGTTAACTCGAACTTTAAGTTGATCCACTTTAAGTTTTTGCATCAATGTTACTACTCTCTGGCCCAGCTAAAAGATTACTTTCCTCAGAGGTTGGGGGCCTGTCTCAGATGCAGACAGGAGATGGCGGGTTTTCTCCATGTGGCTTGGGAGTATGCGCAGCTGGTGCAATTCTGGCAACAGGTATTTGTGGTGATTGGAGATATTGCGGGGCAACAGCTTGCGCCAGATCCCGTAATGGCCTTATTGGGGTACACAGAGCAGATACCCAAAGTGACTAGGAAACTGATAGGTCTTCTCTTAATTCTGGCAAAACGTCGAGTGACTATGGAGTGGGGAAGAAAGTGGAGTCTGACAATAGCCCAATGGTCAAAGGACATATTGTATTGCAACGATATGGAGACTAGATGGGGTGTGTTGAGAGGGAACTGTCGGGGTGACAGTCGGATGTGGGATGCGTATACGCTATACTTCCTCGGCCAGCCGGGGAGGGAGGGTCCTGGGTCCCCTGCTGCGCAGAGCTCCCTTGCTCAGCCTGGTCTCGAGGTGAGGTCTCCACCCACTCCCTAGAACTCTACCCGAGGAATGGGCAATTTGGACTATACGGCCTTGTCGGCATGGAGACTGGACTGGGAGGGTTATCTATTGGACGCTGGTCCTGTTACCCAGGCTGCTTCTGGTTTTCTTGTATTACCTTTACGTGTGTACCGGTGGGTGGTGTAAGGGGGTGTGGGGGGGGGGGGGGGTTGCTTGGTTGATTGTGTTAAGCGAAATGCCAATAAAGAAATTAAAAAATAAAATTAAAAAAAAGCTTGTACTACACAGGTTGGTAGCATGTTGAGCAGCCAGGCTTATATCAAGAGGGGTACATGTGAGCAGTAGGGGAGTTACACAGAGATTCACAGTGACAAGTATTCAATTAAACACTTACACACAAGGTTTCTTGAATAAACAATTATTAATTTATCTGTCAGTTAGGGTAAGCCTTCTTCAGACGGGAGCAATATAATAGCAACACTCAAATATACTTCACAAAATACACACTCTTAATATCTCTAAATCAGGGAGTAGTCTTTTGGGGTGGCCTACAGACACTACCTAACCCTCCGGTGACTTCAATATCTATGGTGCTGGGACCATTAATATGTCACTGTTGTATTAAGAATCATTTAGGAGCAAATCAAAGGAAAAGGTTATTAGAACATACAAGAGACCACAAATATTTTTTAAGCAGGCAATTACTTTCAGATCCCCCAATAAGAGACATTCAGTGGAAAAGTTAAGCCAAAGTTAATGGGAAAAATTCTATATGAGCTGAAGCACTTCTTTGCAGGTAAGTAAGAGAAGGTCTTTGCACAATGTTTTAGAAGTCTTTGAAGAAAAGAATGAATCAATGTAGGGCCACAAGCTGTTAGACTTGTGAGTAGTAGAAGATGCAAGCAACTCTACAGCAAGAGTAAAGTACTCTCAGACTTTTACAGTAACTTTGTATTGAAGAAAAAGTGCAGCAGGTGACTTCTGTTCCTGAGCAACTCTGCAGATCTCACTGTTCCTGGGCCTCAGTCGTGTGGACAAGAGGGAGGAATTCTGGGGACAATGTTTAAAGATGTGAAGGTAGGCGCTCTGTTACCAGTCTTTAGCTTCTCCTCCTAACGCACGTTTTCATGACTTCATCAATCTTCAGGGAGGCCGAGTTTTTTTTTTTTCAGGCGGGTCTGCATTTCTGTTTCAGGTGTGACAAGTTAATTAGCTCTGAGGATTTTCGCACTTGATTTTGCTGGCAGGTGACTGGAAACAACTCCCTCCATAGCACAAATCTTCCCCTTGATGCGGGGAGGGGGAATGCCATGGTTGTGGCTCTCCAATGTAAGGCATGATGGCCCTGCTGCACTGCCTTGTGAGCCCGGGACTCCTGGAACAATGTTTAAAGATGTGAAGGTAGGCGCTCTGTTACTGGGGACAGATGCACTGCAATGGGACGGTCACCGCTCGCAACCGGCAATCTTCAAACAAGTGGCTGTTCGGTGTTTCAGCTCCTCGCGTCTACCGCAAATAGCAACACTGCAGTTCTTGGCTGTTGAGATGGGCTTTCCTAGCTTCTGGGGTCCCACACTCTGTTGAGGGGGCTCAGGCTCGGTCAGTCCTGCTTCCTGGGAGTCCGGAGGATCTGCATGGAGCTCTTGGCCAGCTTAAAAGCAATGCACACAATCTGGTGTTCCTCTCCCTGGCGTTTCGGTTTCCAGCAGCAACTCTGTGGAAAGTCAATCAGCTCAAAGAGAATGTCCAGGTGGCTTACTTTGGAGTTGATTGGTCCAACCAACTCAAGGGGAGAAGTCGTCCTTGCAGGGACTTCTCGGTCTATACAAATTTGGAGTTTCAGCACAGCAGCAGGGCTTCACCAGGCAAACCAACGGTCCAGGAGTTACAGCAGGCATTCTCTTCAAGTTCTTCTTCGGTTCCTTCGTCCAGTGGTCGACTGCCTTCCAAGCCAAAAGCCTCCCCTTTTATTCAGTTCTCTCCCATTAATTCCAGCCTAGCTGTCAGTCACCCAGCAGGGTGGCTGTCCTTGCCGGACAGTCAGCCGGCCAATCACTACAGAGTGTATTTGGGTCTCCTAGGAGACTAAGCACAGGGAGTTTCGGGCACCTCCCTCACTTCCTGCCCACCCCAGACACCCTGGAGCCAGAGGCGGGCTTCACTGGTGAATCCTGTCAAAGGCAAAGCGAACAAAGGGACCAAACCTGGTTTGGCGCGCAGAGTAAATCTCAAGAAGGACCTTTCCACAAAGAAATGGCGAAAAAAGACGACCAGGGCCATTTTGACAAAAATGACACCCTTGGGTGCTTTACTGCAGCTGTGAACGCAGCCCGCAGTAAATGTACACCACAGTAGTTAAAAGTAAACCACTGCTACCAGCTATTCATCGAGGAAAGGGTAACATAAAATTGTTACACAAGCAGCTAGACAAAGGGGATACCAAGTAACCCCTCCAGCACCCTATTGTAAGATAGTGTGTGCTGGGTCTAGAAAGTTATACATGTAAGTAAAGTCAATTTCACTTTACTGCTCTGGGGAACAGTAGTTTATCCCAGAGAAGATATTTAAACCTTTGGAAAACCTGGAAGACTTCCCTGTGTCACTGCACTGAAGGTGCTGTGCGAAACAATGTAAAAGATGATGCCTATGGAGTTTGTCAGACTCCACAACCAAAAGAAACGGTGTTCAAAAATCACATTAAAATACGAGAGTGTGAAAGAGAGTCTCACTCTCTCCAGGTTAAAATAAATCAAGTACTCAAAATACAGCAAAGTTGCTGGGAGTCTCTAAGGTGGAGGGAATTCGCACATTTCTGAGAATTCTCCCCAACACTCGTCCCCACTAGACTAAGGGACAGGAGGATTTGATCCACGCCTGGATGAATCTCCTTACTCCAGTCGGTGATACTTTCTGAAGAGGCCATCAGCATTTTGGTGATTACACCCTGACCTGTGTTCAATGGTACAATCAACCCCCTGTAGGCTGATTGACCATCTTAACAATTTAGGATTCTCCCCCTTCACCTCCATTAACCATCTCGAGGGTGGGTGGTCTGTTTGAATCACAAAAGTAGATCCATACAAGTATGGTCTAAACTTCTTCAAAGACCACACAATGGCAAACCATTCACATTCTATGGTTGCCCAACACAGTAGGTTCCTTTAGATTTCTACTGATGAAGCAGATTGGGTGTTTCCTGTCTTTCTCATCCAGCTGACTCAGAACTGTGCCTATACCTTTATTGGAAGCATCTGTCTGTACAGTAAAGCATTGGTTGTAGCCAGGAGCTCTTAAGGCTGGAGCTTGACCAACAGGCTTAAAGTCCTTCAAATGCCTTAGTGCACTTCTCATTCCACCTGACCTTCTTGGGAAATTTGGGTGAGGAGATCACATTCAAGGGAGAAGCTATGGTCCCATAGTTCTCTGTGAAGTTCCTATAGTAACCTGTGAGACCTAGAAAGGCTCTCACTTGGGTTTGAGTAGTAGGGGTGGGCCAGTCTTGTACAGCTTGTACTTTGCGAGGCACTGGCCTTATTTCACCTCCTCCTACCTCATGTCCAAGGTAGACCACTCTACTCTGACCAATTTGGCATTTACTTGCCTTTATGGTCAGATTGGCCTTGTAGAGGGATTGATTACCCCGAGATCAAGCATCTTGTTGACCTCTTCCTTTATGTGTGTTCTTACATGGACTGACATGCTGTAACCTCTGCTTTTAACAAGTAAACAGTCACCAGTGAGAATCTCATGCTAGCTCCAAGGGGCCAAGCCTGGTGATAGTGAAAACAGAGGGGCAAACTGATTTAACAGAATTTTGCACTCCTCCTGTTGTTCCAGTGTCAGATCAAAAGAGAGATTAACTCCTATCTTCCCATCTAAAGGTTGAGGAGGTCTGACCCCCTGAGGAGGTCAGGTAGAGGTTAACTCTCCGCCTCTTGAACAGAGGCTAGAAGCAAAGCTCCCAGTTCTGGTCTAGAGACATAGGCCTTTAGGCGGTTGGTGTGAAAGACCCTGGGGGCCTCCTTTGGATTGCCTAAGTCCACCAAATAATTGACCTCTCCAAGTTTCCCCACAACCTTGAAGGGTCCAATCCATTTGTCCTGTAAGGCCCTCTGCCTTGTAGGTACCATAACTAGAACTAGCTGGTCTTGAGTAAACTCAACCATGTTGGCCTTCTGGTCATGCCAATGCTTCACCAGAGCCGGACCTGCTTTTTAGGTATCTGAGGCTTCTGTCATCATGGTGGCATTCTCCTTCGGAGACCTAACACATTTTTTTTTCCGCATTTGTTGAGCGTGCAGCAGCCCAGGGGCATTGTGGTACTAGTTAGACATTTTTTCTTAGTTACAGAGATTATTCATGGGTAACAGTTCAAGTAGTTCTTATCACTGGTTACAGACAATTTATATAGTTACATATACTTTCGCTGAGATTAGTGAAAAGTAGTGACTTCAAGTTTGTGAAGCCTCTTTCATTGACCTTGACTAAAGAGCACTGTTACTCTGAGGCAGTAGTTTCCTTTATTAGGATTGCGAAATCGGACCTGAAAAAATATGGCTATGAAATAGGTGCGGCCCCTGCCTCTAAGAAGCAGACTAAATTCCAAGAACCTCATAATGTGAAATTAGGGCAGGTGTCCTGGGTGGAAAAAGATGCTAATATGGGTCCAGTTACTAAATCACATTGGGAATGGCTGTGCTCCTTCCTGCCAACCATGAATAACCAAGGATGAACTAAATTAGCTATATCTTCTTGGAATACTCGTGGTCATAGCCATCTTCTTAGTAGCAATGGATCTTACCACCTATTGAGGAACTCAAATAATGTTTCTACAAGAGACATGGCTTTTATTTCAACCAGTCTTTGATGGTTACACCACATACTTTAGGAAGGCCAGAAGGGGCTCTTCGGGCCGACCTTTTGGCGGTTTGACAATATTGGTGTGCAATAGTATACCCTCCTTGGAACCTAGCTATGTGGATAGCTGCCCCTATACATTAATGGTTGAGATTCAAATAGAGGGAGGGGGGGTCAAAAATAACCCTGATAAATACATATGATCCCCCTGGGAATAGTCATACATTGGATATACAACTCAACATTTTTCAGCGTCTTGCCGAAAATCAAGATGATGATGCTGAGATTAATGTTAGATTAGGTGGAGACCTGAATGCCATCAATGTATCCGATTGCTTGAATATGGAAGAACATGAGAAAGGCAAAGATTCCAATCTTAAATCTGATAGGTGGAGGACTTCTATTGCTGATGTCGATTTGTATATGGCAAATGGTGCTAATAGAGAAAAGCTTGGACTAGAAACAACATGGTCTAATGGGCATCAAAACTCTACCATTGATTATATTCTTCTTAATGCCTCACTTTTTGAACATGTGTCACAATTTATAGTTCAACCGACCTCTTTTAGTGATCATGCTATACTATCTTGCATGTTGAATGTAAAGTCCTCAGGGATAAATCTGGTAGACAAGGTTGGGGAAGTTGAGGTATTGGGCAACAGAAAAAGATTGGGATGGTCTGACCGTAACCTTAAAAAAGCTAATAGTTGGTGCCAATGCCTGTTGCTCAACGATATGACTAAGATGACTGCAGATGAGGCCGTTGATTGGATTGCGACCTGTATGCATGCTATGCCGCCTATGGGATGTAAACAGCTCCCTCATCCTTGCAAAATTTCCCATGTTGCCCCCTATAACAAGTTAATTCATGCAGAAAAGAAAAAGATGCATAAAGCGATCAAAGCTATTGGATATACTAATTCCCAGCTGGCTTGCTACACCCTGGAAAGGTGGAAAATAAGGAACAAATATAGGAACTGGCAATCCAGATATAGAGCCTCCACTGACAACATCTCCTGGCAAGCTATGGTTAACATTTTCTTGACAGGTGATACGAAAAAACTCTGGGCAAACTTCAGAACACTGTCTGGGAAAAATAATCAAGACTTAGCCTGCTGTATAGACAGCAAAATTTGGGTTCAACATCTTGAGGAGAAATTTAAGGGTGAATTTTCCATGTTGGTAAAAAAACCTATTAAAAACCTTCTGCTGAAACGTGATGATGTTATTGACATAATTAATAAATTAAAACCATCTCGAGCCCCTGGACCGGATGGTCTATGCAATATCATCATCAAGCAGAATCCTGACAGCTGGGCTGATACCTTGCTTATTATCTTTCGTAAAATACTTGATACTGGTGTTCTACCTAAATCCTGGAACACATCCATTACAATTCCTATCTTTAAGAGTGGAAACCGTAATGCGCCTGCAAACTACCGATTACTTGCACTTATGGATGTACCCAGCAAAATAATTTGTACTTTAGTTCTTCATGAAATAAATCTATGGATAGAAAATAATAACATCCTTGATAAGGCCCAAACTGGGTTCTGCAAGGGCTATTCTACGATTGATAATATTTTGCTGGTAAATACATTAGTAGAGCAGGCTCATATTAAATCGGAATGACCTCTTTATATTCTGTATGTTGATTTCTCCTCAGCCTTTGATATGGTAATAAGAAGCCGGCTATGGGAGAAACTAGAGGCGATGGGTATGCCGGCCCATCTATTATACATATGCAAACTGATGTATGAAAATAATACCACCAGAGTAAGACTGAACAATATGGGACTACTGTCTGACTTAAACTCTATTAAGCGGGGTGTTCGACAAGGATGTGCATTGGCGCCAATATTCTTCAATCTATTCATGGCTGATTTCTGCAAGATATTCATGGAAAAAATTAATGCTTTACCTAGGATCGGAAACACCAAATTGGGCTGGATCTGCTATGCAGACGACATTGTTATCTTTGACAACACTTATGTCGGGATCTGCAATAATGCTAGGGCTGTCTGCTGTTATGCGGATAAGAATGGTCTTAAAATTAACATTACCAAAACCCAATTTATAGCCATTGGGACTGGGAGAAGTAATAGAACAACTATTTCTTGTTATATTGGGCTCATTAAAAGAGTTAATGCCTATAAATATCTGGGCTATGAGGTAGTGTCTGGAAAAAGTGGGATGAATAACAATGTTCAGGAAAACAAGAGGGCTAAGGTTCTTTCTACTCGAGGAGCAGTAATGGCATTCTCAAAAAAAACGGCGGCATACAGCCTTTGTGGAATCTGTACCATCTATAGACAGGAATTGGTGTCTGCCCTTCTCTATGGTCTTGAGGCATCATACTGCGATTGGTCTAAGTGGGCAGAAAAAAATTGAAGGGCTGATATGGCGCAAAATTATGGGGCTAAGCAATTACACTCCTATTGAGGCAATTAGGCTAGAGATGGGTCTTACTTCCCCCCCCTCTACCCTAATTAACCTGAATAGAGAAAGCTCTATATTAAGATTATGTTTACTTTGCCAGACTCTTTCCTTACGATCCTTCGTTCCCTGTTGGAGACTAGCACCAATGTGGTAATGACTAATTTCAAAACAATGAATGAGAACTTCTTTAGGAAGCTATGTTGGACACCGAGGTGGCAATACGGTGAAGGTGCAATGCTTAAATCCTTGAAAAAATGCGGCCGAGAAGCAAGACTGGGTAAACAGCCATGAAAAAGTTGCTAGTATGAAATCTCTGAGCTACTTTTCTAGGATGTATTTTAACTATAAGGAGCCACAAGAATATCTAATGCTCCTCCCATCCTTGATAACGCGGAGGCTGTTTATGAACATCCGCTTAAACCGTCTTGATGTCTTAGGCAGTGGCGGCTGGTGAGTTTGAAAGCTGGTGGGGCGTACATTTCCCTGGGCGAATTTTTGAGCGAGCACGCGCAGCGCGTGAGGCCACAACACCCAAGGGGGGGACATTTTTGGGAAAATGGGCTCCAAAATGTGCAATTTACTGTCCAAAAACCCACCGAGATATGACAAAAGCATTAGGTTTTACATTCTAATGGTGGTTCACACTCCTTAAACACCACACTGACATACGACAGATAATCACACCAACGATTTACATTAGCAGCCCGGAGCATGCATAAACCGCTGCTCCAGACAACTCACAAAATATCTAACACCTGCACAACACAGAGTGCCCTATCTTTTCAGCTCTGCACATGTCAACGTTGCAACAGCAACCTTGATCTGCTACATATGTTCCAATGTTAGTCGGTTACCCCGCCTATTGCAGAGCCATAAGCTCCAAGAAACCGTATAAACAGCAGCAGTGCTATAGAAGACTCAATAGCATAGCATGACATGGTACAGTGATTCCCTCATTCTTCTGGGTGGCAGGACTCTGGGGGGTCCGAGCAACTTCTGTGACTGGCAGCAACAAGGGATGTGAATGTTAGTTCTGCTGCAGTCAGTCTGCTATACGAGCATCTGCGGTACACCGACTGGCGGGTCTATATCTGCCTATCAAATCAAGTGATGTGACACTAAGGGAGTGGCAGTGCCACAATAACGCAATTCTAAGCGGCGGTCTCACAGACCATTTTGTCCCTATGATATGATATGGCATTTATAACATGCCTATACACAAGTGTTTCAAAGCGCGACGAGGCAAGGGAGGGGGAACAGAGGGAAGACAGACAACGATCTTACTAGGCCAGGTGACATTAAGATCGCGCAGTTGCAGGGGAGGTGGGATAGGGAAAGTGCGGGGTGGTGGGGTAGGGGGCAGTGCGATACATATAGGATCAACAGTAAAAAATAAATTAGATAAATAAAACAGTAGGTAAAAGTGGCAAGTGCAGGGGTGAGTGCAGACATAAGAGGTCAAGAGCTGGGGGGGGGACTGTAGGGATACAGAAACAGGCCCAAAGTGCTAATTACATCTGCCCCCTTTGTAAAGGGATAAAAAATGTTTTAAAGCTGTGAAAAATGTGAAAACTTATAAGTGATGTCACAGTGAGATAAAAACAATTTATCCAGGATAACAAACTTTAGTTAAATGGTGAAGTGGTGTAATGTTTGGCTTAGCAATACACTCTGTTTCAAAGAAATGACTTAAAAAGTACACAAATCATAAACAAATTTGACATATCTATAAGCCCTCATAGAAATAGGTTGAGCAAACTGAGTATTATAGTAACTTCTCTCTCTCCCATCTTGCCTAAAAGACAACTACCACAATCCAAAATCGTGTGCGTCGGGTAACCTGTGCATTACAGTAACATGAATTCGGTGGTCACTGCTCTTAGGGGGTAACTTAGGTCCAGGTGCTTGTACAGCATCGCATTTAAATGCACCAAATAACCTCGGCACGTAATGCTCTGCTCTCCAGACTCTCTTGGAAGTTGTGTTGTAGCCAGCCGCTGCCCGCCACCACGTATCTGCTATTTGTGCCGTTTTATATTTTCAGCATTTATTTTCGGAAAATGGCGAAAACATAAAACGGCACAATTAGCAGATGCATGGTCGCAGGCCGCGGCTGCCTGAGTGGGCAGCAGCAGCGCACGGCCAGTGCCTGCCCTGGGCCTTGCGCACCGGTCCGGCATGGGGCACGGACCGGGGTTAAAACAAATAGGCCCAGGGCAGCGGCCCTCGCCTTGGTGGTAGCGGGCCGGGCGGCCCGCTACCACCAAGGCTCGCAGCTCGGCAGCAACACTGAACGACGTGTAGGCCAAGGCCTACACGTCGTTCAGTGTTGACTGGGCCTGGGGCCGTGGTGGACCACATAGTTTGGGCCCGGGGAGGGGAGTGTAAGTAACACTCCCGAGTCCCCGGTCCCAAACAGAAAGAAAAAGTAAAACAAACATGGGGATGGCCCGGCCGGATCATGGTACTTACCGCGGCGCCGCTGCAGCAGCACTCGTAGTCGTGTTTGATGTGCACCCACTGCACCGTGAAGAAAAGAAAGAGAAACAGACGTGTGAAGGCGGCGCAGGCGCACGTACACACCCTGCGCCGCCAGTGAGTCATCATACAGTAATGTCATTGGCTGTTTGCCAGCCAATGACATTACTGTATCCATGGCAGGGGAGGGAATCTGAATTTAAGTGCGCTGTTTACGCACATTTTATACTGGCGGGGCCAGCCCTGAAGCGCCCCGCCAGGCTTCCAATTAAAGGGGCTACGTAGAGTGCGTGGGGCTAGGAGCTCCACGCACTCTACTATGGAAAAAAATAAACTAAATTGGGACGCGCCCCGCTGTTAAAGCCGGGCCCGGCCCTGATACATGATTACCTTGCCACAGCGCCCCCGCGCTGTTGGCAAAGGAAATGCAGGCATTTTCTAAGCTAAAAGAGATTCAATCGGAGAAGTTCTCTGATTGAATCTCTTTTAGCTTCCTTTTTCTTTTCTGGGGGGGGCGGCGCCCGGTCGCCCCATGATAGCAGCCGCCACTGGTCTTAGGAGTTAAATGGGCATGGACTGGAATGCCAGCCCATGAAAGAACTTGCAGACTGTGCTGTAATAAGCTAGAAATAGAGACGGCAAGACGAACAAGTTACTTCTTACCTTGTAACGTTCTTTCGACGGGATGTTCCTCCGACGTATTCCTCATCTTAGATATCTCCTTCCAGCTCCGCTGGCCTCGGAAAAATTTTTCTCTAGAGGGCGCTGCACGTCGACGTCCTCCGAGTCGATGTCCCTCGACAGCCGCCGTATCGACGTCGACGTCATCCTGCCTATAAAGGCCGCGCGCAGCGTCCGTTGCTCAGTTCCGTTTTGTAGCCCACAATAATACTTTCTGGACTAGACTAATCACCCTGAAGGAGCGTAAGCTGCAACAACAAGGGAAGTAGAACTGCGGGGATGGATGGGAGGGTCGATTAGGAATACGTCGGAGGAACATCCCGTCGAAAGAACGTTACAAGGTAAGAAGTAACTTGTTCTTCGAAGGGATTGTGTCCTCCGACGTATTCCTCATTTTAGATAGGCTCCCATAGCAGTATTCTATTATTGGAGGAGGGAGTACTGACTTCACGCTGTCTTCTATTGATGAATAGAATGCAGTACAGCCCTTCCAAACCTAGTCTCTTCACTGGAGGAGGAATCCAAATTGTAAAATCGTGTAAAGGTATGGACAGACGACCATGTAGCGGCTGCACAGATGTCTTTAACCGGCACGCCTCTTTTGAGGGCCGATGAAGCTGCAATACCTCTGGTCGAATGAGCCCTAAGGTTTTGAGGGGGCTCTTTCCCTGCCAGTTTATAACATCCCAGAATGGCTAGAATGATCCATCTGGAAATGGTCTGCTTAGTTATTGGTAACCCCAGCTTGTGACCTGTGTAACCTACAAACAGCTGGTCTGCCTGTATTATCCTGGCTAGTCTACTGATGTAAAAACTTAAAGCCCTTCTAGGGTCTAGCCTGTGTAACCTCTCTTCCTCTTTCCCCGGATGAGGAGGAGGAGGAGGATAGAAAGAAGGTAGGATAATCTTCTGAGTGATATGGAATTCAGAAACCACCTTTGGGAGGAAATTAGGCTTCACTTGCAGGACAACTTTGTCTTTGTGAAATATTGTGTGAGGGGGTTTACAAGAAACAGCTTGTAATTCGCTCACCCTTCTAGCAGATGTAAGTGCTATTAATAAAACAGTTTTAAGGGTAAGGAATCTTAACGAACAAGAATGGAGTGGTTCGAAAGGTGTGCCCATCAGAAAAGTTAGTACTAAGTTTAAATCTCATAGGGGAACTTGGAATGGTCTTGGGGGATAAACATTGGTTAACCCCTTTAGAAACTGTATTACCAAGGGTAACTTGAAATAGGATGGTTCTTCCGCAGTGCGCTTAAAGATGGATAGCGCTGCGAGATAGCCCTTAATGGTGCCAACTTGAAGGCCTGAATTCGCCCAATATAGAAGGAAGGACAAAACCATTGGTGTACCACATGAAAAAGGGTCGATATTCTGTTCTCTACACCAGCTGCAAAATCTGTTCCAACAGCAGCGGTATAAAGACTTTGTTGCTGGCCTCCTTGCCGAAAGCAACACCTCTATAACATCATCAGGGAGGTCCCAATCCTTGTACCTCAACCTTTCAGAAGCCACGCGTGAAGGTTGAGGGTTTTGATGTCTGGATGGAGAACCTGACCTCCCTTCTGTGAGAGTAGGTTCTCTCTGAGTGGAAGTCGAATTGGAGGGCAGATGGACAAGTCTAGAAGGTCCGGGTACCACGTTCTCTTGGCCCAATCTGGGGCAATTAGGATCATGGTTCTCCGGAATCTTCTCAACCTCCTGATCATTTGAGGAATGACAGGGACCGGTGGGAATGCGTACAGAAGCGGAAACTCCCAGTCCACTATGAACGCGTCTCCCAGAGCTCCTCTCCGGGGAAATTCCCTTGAGCAGAACAGATCGCATTTCTTGTTGACGCTGGTGGCGAACAGATCCACCTGAGGGGTTCCCTAAAGGGCGAAGATCTCTTGAAGGACTTCCTGAGCTAGTTCCCACTCGTGGGAGACTGTGCTCTGCCTGCTCAGAGCGTCCGCTGTCAAGTTCTTCTCTCCGGCTAGGTGAACTGCCGATAGAGAGATTCCTTCTTGGATTGCCCAAAACCAGAGCTGCATCGCCTCTCTGCACAGGGGTAGTGATCCTACGCCTCCTCTTTTGTTGAGGTAATGCATGGTCACTGTGTTGTCCGTCATTATCAGGACGTTTTTCCCTTGTACAGCTGGCAGGAACGCCTTCAGCGCAAGTCTGATGGCTCTCAGCTCTAACAGGTTGATATGTAGTCTGGACTCCGATGGAGACCAACGACCGCAGATGGTCAAGTCGTTGGCGTGGGCTCCCCACCCCGTGAGTGAGGCATCCGTGACTACTGTTATCTCCGGCCAGGGTTGCCAAAAATGTTCTCCTTTCAGAAAGTTCTCCTGACAGGCCCACCACTGAAGATCTCGAGCCACCCTGTCGGGAACCTGAAGAAGATCTGTCATTCTCCCTGAGAATTGTGACCACTGAGTCCTCGGTGCCCACTGGAGGGATCTCATTCTCAGGCGAGCCTCTGGCACTAGGAAAATGCAGAATGCCACGAGGCCTAGCAACCTCAAAAAGTCGAAGGCTGGGAGACGTTGGGCATCTTGGAACTTGGTAACCATCTGTAGAATATCTTGAGCCCTCACCTCTGGTGGCGAGGCTTTTCCCAGGGAAGTGTCCAGGATCGCTCCTATGAACTGGAGTCTCTGCGATGGTATCATTTGTGACTTCTTTAAATTGAGGGAGAAGCCCAGTTTGTGAAGGGAGTCGCACATGTGATTTAGCTGGATCTGAGCTTGTTCCGAAGAGACAGCCCTGATCAACCAATCGTCCAGGTAGGGGTAGACGTGAATCCCTTCCCTCCTTAGACTTGCCGCCACTACCGACATTAACTTGGTGAAGACCCTCGGGGCGGAGGTCAGCCCAAATGGCAGCACTCGAAATTGATAGTGAGAGTTGCCAATTGCGAACCTCAGGTATTTCCTGTGTTTGAGATGGATAGGCACATGGATATAAGCATCCTGAAGGTCCAGAGATACCAACAAGTCCTGGAACTGAAGGGCCTGGAGGATCTGAGAAAGAGTGACCATCTTGAATTTGTCTTTCCTGAGGAATTTGTTCAATTCTCGCAAGTCTAAGATGGGTCTCAGTCCTCCGTCTTTCTTTGAAATGAGAAAATAAGAGGAGTACCAGCCCTTGCTCCTCTCCGCTACAGGTACCGGTTCTATGGCACCTTTCTCTAGCAGGTCCAAAATTTCCTGCAAGAGGAGCGGATCTGGAGCTTTCTGAGAGCTGATCCCCGGTGGATGACTCTGAGGTATGCGTAGGAGAGGCAGGCAGTAACCTTGGGCAACTGTTTCAAATGCCCAAGCATCTGACGTGATAGCCTGCCATTCCGCCAGATGTTGAGTCAACCTGCCTCCTACAGGTGTCCTGTGAGGGAAGTCCTCAGAGTGGTTTTGGGGCGGCTGATGCAGATGCCGATGGTAAAGAGGCACCTGCTGTTGCTGCGGCTTTTGAATATCTACCCCGTCCACCTCGGGTAGTTCTTCTTTGTCCCCTTTGAGCCGGTCGTCCTCTACCTCTTCCGAATGCGGAGTAGAAGCGAAAGGACTTGCCCCTCGCAGAGGTTCCTGTGGGACGAAAAGGTGTCTGACGGTTTGCAGCGCCTAGGGATTTTGCTGCTGCTTTTGAAGTTTGCAGTTTCTCTAAACTGTCATCCGCCTTTTTCCCGAACAAAGCAGAGCCATCGAATGGCATGTTCAAGAGCCTGGCTTGTACATCAGGGGCAAAACCAGACTTTCTCAACCAAGCGAATCTCCTGGTTGTTGTACTTGCCGCCATTGCTCTGCTGATACTGTCAGCCGAATCAATGCCCGTCTGGAGGGATTCGCACATAGCGTCTTTACCGTCCTGTATGATATTCAGGAACGCCTCCCTTTCTTCTCCCTCCGGGATGCAGTCAGCCGCTGTAGAAGCACACTCCCAAAGTGCATGGCTGAATCTAGCAAGGGTGCAAGTAGCATTAACAGATTTTAACGCCATGCTACATGCCGAAAAAACTTTCTTTGCCATAGCATCATATTTTTTATCGTCCCTGTCCTGTGGGACGGTAGGATAAGCCGTCTTGACATCGGTAGAAGATGCTGCCTGTACCACCAGACTTTCTGGGGATGGGTGTTTTGACAAAAACTCTGGGTCTGTAGAGGATACCCTGTATTTTGTAGACAGTTTTTTATTTACTGCCGGGACGACATCTGGGGTTTCCCAGTTCGTCATAATCTTCCTCTGAAGAGCTTTATGAAAAGGCACCACAGGATCCTCCTGCGGGCCTTTGTCAAGAATATCCGTGAGGTCATCTTGTTGGAAAGATTGTGAAGGTGCAGACCACCCCATAAACTCTGTGATCCTGGCCATTAAGGCTCTATAGGGGGTTTCAGCATGCTCCCCCGGATCTGGCCTAGCAAACTCCACCTCAGGGGAAGTGTCTAACCCACTTGCCTCATGTAAGGAATCATGAAGATCCTTTAACCTGCGTTCTTCAGAGGAAAATTCCTCTCTAATTGGGGTTACAGGTCCCTGCAACTCAAATGTGTCTTCCTGTTCAGACAATTCACCCTCTTCCATAATTGAGGACATAGTTCTCAATTGTTCTGAACTCATAAAGGGTGTAAATCCCATTTCCAAGGCAGAGGGTGCCGAACTTGTCATAATCGGCCTCGAAAACGTCGATGTCGTCGACGCCGAAGGCTTCGAGCGTGGTGTGGAAAACAAAGGCAGAGGCCTCGATGACCGACAGAATTGGGATTCTACTCGACAATCTCGAAGCCATCGTCATCGAGGACCTGGGGATAGTCACTGGGTGTGTCGTGACCGTGACTTTTCTTGGCGTCGACACCGGTGTCGAAGCTGGCGTCGAGTCGACAGACCCGTGTGTCGAAGGTCCCTCCGACCTCGGCGTCGACGGAACCTTCGTCAACGGCGTCGACGGAACCTTCGAGGAAGGTTTGGAGGTCATAGTCCTACTCGAGGGTTCGAGACGCGCTCGAGAGGTTTCCTTCGCCGGGTACTGCGACTCGTGGCGTTTTTGACCTTCGGGTCTTTCGACCAGAGCATCGCTCTCGGCAGTCTTCGAGGGGGTCGAGGCCGCTTTCTCGAAGACGCTCATCATATTTTTGCGGAATTCCTCCCATTCAGCCCGGGAACTATGTTTCGTGGGGCAAGGGATTCTCTTTGGCGAAACAGAGGAAGAGGAAGACGGAGAAGGGGATTTTCGACGTCTCCTCTTCGAGTGCTTCGATCTCGAGGAGTGATGGGACCCACTCCGAGACCTGGAGCGCGAATGGCGACGAGGTGATGAATGTCTCGACTTCGTCGAAGAAGAAGCTTTAAAAGTCTTACCTTTCTCCAGCTTCCCCCTACGCTCCTTCAGGGCCTTAGCTGTCATGGACATACAGTCCTCGCACTCCGAACAATGGTGTTCAGCTCCCAAACACCACAGACAAACTCTGTGAGGGTCAGTCAGCGACATCTTTTTCCCACAATCTCTGCATTTTTTGAAGCCGGATCGAGGAGTTGTCGGTTCCGACGAAGAAGCCATCGAGTACGGATCGAATAACTCGAGGTAAATAGGTTTAACCTGACAAAACTGAGCAACGGTATTCCGAGGCACTGAGTAAGCGCGGAAAAACGGAACTGAACAACGGACACTGCGCGCGGCCTTTATAGGCAGGATGACGTCGACGTTGATACGGCGGCTGTCGAGGGACATCGACTCAGAGGACGTTGACGCGCAGCGCCCTCTAGAGAAAAATTTTTCCGAGGCCAGCAGAGCTGGAAGGAGATATCTAAGATGAGGAATACGTCGGAGGACACAATCCCTTCGAAATGTGCTTACAAACTGTTCAATGATGAAATCCATCGATGCTCATTACTACCTTAAATTTGTAAAAGATCTGGATGACATAGCCCATGAATATTTCTGGTTAAATTGCTTGTCTGGATATAGTCATAGTGGGATCATCGCTATAACACAAGTATGGAAATGTGGAAATAAGCAACTACGGAAATTTGAAAGCGACGTGAAATTATTGGAGGAATTGAGTAAAAGCCTTTGTTCCTAACCCGAGTATACCTCATATGCTGTGCAATGAACATAGGATCCATTTATGTTTGTATTGCTCCTTGGGATCTGATTGATAACTAATGACTTTTTTTATTATTATTATTACAAATGAATCGTGTTAGATGAATTGTCATGTACTGGTATTTTTACTAAGGGTATGTAAATGTGCTCTATTTTGTAGCCCGATATCCTTTTTTATATAATTTCATATAATTTTGGTATCGGCTAAATATGTGGAAATAATGTTTTTACTTTTAGAAATTCTTTTCTTCTTTTTTGATGTATTTCTATCTAAGAATGTGTTAAAGTTTGTTTATTAAACTATATACACAATAAAAAAAAATAGTTACATATAATACTTCTTAGTTACAGTTATATTGACTTTTGCATGTGCTGGATTGAGATTAACTGAAAAGGGTGTTTTTTTTTTTTACGGAAGGCGAGGAGAGAGTTTTCAGCTCTGATGTCAAAAGGTAAAGAGTTCCAGGACTTGGCAGCTATGGAAGGGAAGCTTAACCCTCCAGCTCTCGCTTTGTGTATGTGGGGGGTGTCGATTTGGTTGGTATAGCAAGTCCTGACTGGTCGTGTGGATGTGGATTTGGTAATGGTGTCTGATAGATATGTGGGTGAGGCATTTGTGGGTGAGAGTGAGGATTTTGAAAGTGATGCCTTCTTTTACTGGGAGCCAATGTGCTTCTTGTCTGGTGTGGGTAATGTGGTCTCTTTTAGGGATGCCGAGTGCTGCCCTTAGCGAATTGTTCTGAGTGATTTGGAGTCAGTTTATGTTTTTTGCAGATGTACCAGCTAGGAGGGTGTTACAATAGTCGAGTTTGGCACCAATGGTTGCTCTTGCTATCGTTAGGCAGTTGGGTTTGGAAAGGTATGGCTTTATTGCATTTATAAGTTTAGTGGTGTGTGCTGAGGCGGAAGAGACGGCGCTGACCTGCTTTGTCATGGCTAGTGTAGAGTCTACGTGTACTCCTAGGGTCTTAACAGAGGTAAACGCAGGGATGATGGTATTATCAATGATGATATTAGAGTATGGTTTATCTAATTTGGCTAGGGTGGTTTTTAGACCTAGTATGATAATTTTGGTCTTATCTCCGTTGAGGCAGAGACCGTTGGCCGCCATCCAAGCCTGGATGGTGGAGTAGATTTTGTGGAGTGCTTCAGCATCTTTGAGGTATACTCCAGAGAGTGGTAGGAGTACCTGGGTATCGTCCGTGTAGTTGGTGTACGCAATACCCAAGGCGTCAAGCTTATCGAAGAGGGGCTTCGTGAACAGATTGTAAAGCGTCTGTACAGTGCATGAGCCCTGTGGGACTCCACAATGGATGGTGGTGGGGGCTGCGTAGGCAATGTTGAAGAAGACTTTCATGGCTCTACCCTCCAAGAAGGATGTGACCCAGAGCGCTGCTTTTTTAGTGAGGTTGGCTGATTGGGTGAGGTGTGAGTCTTGTGGTCCACGAGATTGAATGCAACCGCGAGATCTAGGAGTAGTAAGAGGGCTTGTTTTCCTGTGTCCATGATTTGTGTGATCTGATTTTTTAGATCTACTAAGGCAGTTTCAGTACCGTGTCCTCTGCGAAAGCCAGATTGTCTCGTTCCGAAGATGGAGTTATCTTCAAGGAATTGTTGGATTTGGCAATGGGCAGCTTTGTCCAAAATCTTGAGGAGGAAGGGTACAGTAGTTATTGGTCAGTAGTTGTTTGGTTGGGTGGGGTCAAGTGTGGGTTTTTTGAGGAGTGGGCGAACCCAAGCCTATTTGAGGCTCGCAGGGATGATGCCGGTTCTGAAAGAGGCATTGATGAAGGCTGTTAGTAGAGGGGCAAGGCTGTTGGCGCAGTCCTTGATGAACTTTGCAGGGCATATATCTCCTTTACACATTGAAGGTTTTAAGTTTTTGAGGATTTTGATGACTTCAGGCTCGGAGATGTCCCTAAAGGAGAAGAGCGGTTTGTTGGGAGAAGGAGTGGATTGGGGCTGATTGATACCTGATAGAGTGGGTAGAGCATTGTGGTGGTCCTTATTTATTTTTTTGCAGAAGATTTATTTTATTCAGCATGGCAGACTGGATACTAGCACACCATGCTTCATTTTTGATGATCTCATCTGGTGTGATAAAGGGGCGGGGGGAAGGGTGAGTTCATTAAATATCGCGTAGATTTCTTTGGATTGCGAGTTTACATTAGTGATATGGGTGTTGAAGGTGTTGGCTTTCGTTTTAGTGATGGCCTCTTTGATTTGTTTGGAGATGAGGTTGAAGCAGTTCTTAGTGTTGTCGCAAGGGTTGATTTGCCAGTTTTTTAAAGCCTCTCTTTTACAAGAATGCATGATTGTAGTTCCTCCGTGAACTCATGAATACTGTGAATAGTCAGTGGCTCTCACTGGCTTGTGGGAAGGAGCACTCTCCAACCCCTCCTTGATTAGGGCCGATGGACCCCTAACCGAATGACCATAGTGAAGCTCAAAGGGGCCGAAACCAACCCCTTCTTCAGGGACTTCTCTATAAGCAAAGAGAAGGCATGGCAGTAGAAGGTCCCACTTTCTTCCGAGGGGTTCTTCTAAAGCACCTATCATGCTCTTCATAGTTATATTAAACCTCTCCACCAACCCATTGGTTTGGGGATGGTAGGATGTTGAGATCTCGTTGGTCACTCCAGTTTTTCCACATGGCTTGCATGTAGTTGGACAAAGTTGGATCCCCTGTCAGAGATGACCTCCTTAGGACACCCTACTCTGGTAAAAATACCAAGTAGGGCCTTAGCAACTGCCTGAGCAGTAACAGTCCTCGTAGGGATGGCTTCAGGATACCTGGTAGCATGGTCTACCACAACCAATATAAATCGGCTACCTGAAGATGTTGGAGGGTGTAAGGGACCAACAATGTCGATTCCTACTCTCTCAAAAGGGACTCCCACCACTGGGAGAGGCACCAATGGTGCCACGTTCTTGGCTCCACTCTTTTCAGATGACAGCTTCTACAGAACCTATCTACATCAGACCCCATCTTGGGCCAGTAGAAATAAAGAGAAATCCTTTCCTTGATCTTCTTAAAGCTTAAGTGACCAGCCAAAGGAATCTCATGGGTTAACTGTATAAACTGAGGTCTCACCTCCTGGGGCACTACAAGTCTTCTGTAGTCTCCTGGGGTAGACTCAATAGGTTCACTGTAGAGGAGGCCATCCTCCCAGTACAACCTGTGCTTCCCTGGCTCTTGCCCTTCCAGCTGGGAAGCTGCCTGTTGCCGAAGTTCTGCAAGAGTAGGACACTCTCTTTGACCTATGCTGAAGTCTGCCCTACAGGCGCCACCTTCTGCAAGCAAAGTCTGCAGCTCAGGATGGTCTTTAGGATCCAGATCTCCAACAGGGGGAAGGTCTTCTTCCAGCTTTGGGTCATCAGTAGCCGATTCCCCATCTTCTGGTTGAACCTCAGACTCGGCCTCAGCTGGTAGAGTAGTCACAGGTGTGACTTTGGACTGTCCTCTCTGGGATGTCCTGGTTTGATGCACAGGAGTGCTATCTTTCTTGTTTCCTGAGACCTTGGGTTTTCCTTTGTCTCTTTCTTCCTGGAATTAGAAGGTTGCTCTTCCTGTAACAATCCATTGAGAGTCATTCAAAGTGAGCTCTCTGGCCTTACTAGTCTGCTCCTGATCCCTTTTACTGGGAGGCCTGAGGGTGCTTGATACAACTCCAAGAGTGTTTAAGTCATTCCCCAGCATGACTCTCCCAGGCAGCTCACTTTGTACACTGACCGATATTCTTACAGTCATGTTGTTGCACTTGATGAGAGCTGGTAGTATTATAACCATCTGGATAGGGCCTCCAGCAAGCTTAGTGGGGCCTTTGGGTGCCTTAGCAACATCCTCAGGTTTGAAAAAAGGTTTCATCCACCACTGTAATGCTGGTCCCAGTGTCTCTAAGTCTCTTGACCATTCACAAGTACACTATCCTTGTAGTATTCTTTTGTGTTGTCTGGTATAGAGTTATACACATCTAAATTCGCTGTTCCCACAGACCCAGGTACACTAAAACCCTGGCAGAGATTCCAATGGAGTCTTCAGCCAATAGTTGAAAGTTTCCACTTGCCATATGTACTTCTCCCTCAAGGATGAAGGCTAAGGAGGCAGTGTGGATTCCTGAAGGTTTACCCTTGCACCTGGGATCCCCTTTCACATGGTCAGTTGACCCACAAGCATAACATTTTCCAAATGGTATGACAAATGGGGGTTTGTGCTGACCTCCCTCTGGTTTGGCACCAGAGGTTTCACTAGACTGACCTGGTTTCCCAAATGGCTTACCCTTCTTATGTTTGTGGCCCTCTTTTGGATGGGAGGTTTTAGAATTCTCTTTGTCATCTTTCTTGTGCTGTTTCCCCTCATCCTTTTTGTGAGTGGCCCCAGAATCCTTCCAAGTAGCCCTGTTGGCAACCCACAAGTCAGCAGCTTTTGCTAGCTTCTTGGGATCAATCTTTTTAGAGTCAGCCAAGTGCAGTCTCAGCTCAGGAGAGCAGGCATCAAAAATAGATTTCAACAAAAATAGATTTCTCATACCTTGAAAGGAGTTCTCTCTGTCACTCGTGAATCCCGCCAAAGGCAAAGCAAACAAAGGGAACAAACCTGGTTTGGTGCACAGAGTAAATCTCAAGAAGGACCTTTCCACAAACAAATTGCGAAAAAAAAGAAGACTGGGGCAATTTTGACAAAAATGGCACCCTTGGGTGCTTTACTGCAGCTGCGAACGCAGCCCGCAGTAAATGCACACCACAGTAGTTAAAATTAAACCGCTGCCACCAGCCATTCATCGAGGAAAGGGTAACATAAAATTGTTACATGAGAAGCTAGACAAAGGGGATACTAAGTAACCCCTCCAGCGCCCTATTGTAAGATTGCGTGTGCTGGGTCTAGAAAGTCATAAATGTAAGTAAAGTCAATTTCACTTTACTGCTCTGGGAAACAGTAGTTTATCCCAGAGAAGGTATTTAAACCTTTGGGGAATCTGGAAGACTTCCCTGCTTCAGACTCCACAACCAAAAGAAACAAAGTTGCTTGGGGTCTCTAAGGTGGAGGGAATTAGCACATTTCTGAGAAAAAATACACACACAACTCATCCACCTTCCTTCCTTTTTTATCACAAAAGACAGCAAGAGAAAATATACAAAAATAATTTACTAAAATCCAAGCCCATTCCTTATACCGAGCCACAACAGTTTTTCCTTATATCCTTTGTAATACCACTAGATTTAACTGGACCTTTCACGTTGGCGTACCGCGTATGTTGGTAGCATTCTGTCTCCATGGTGATCTAGACACACACACAGAAGGCAGATTTGCAGAAACGTTCAGAGCATCATGATACGTTACTATCGAGAAATGTGGACGAGTAATCTGAAATGACCGCATTCGCAGCGGGATGAAGGGTAGCTGCGCCTCTATTGACATGTCAATATCTGGGATTTTCCACAGCGCAACTGATTGAAGTACGATGTTCCGAAACGCAGAATGAGGCACGTTAGTGAAACCGCAATTGGCAAATGTTGGGTGATCAGAGTCTTGCTGTAATACGCACCCACAGAGAAGGGACTGCAGTGAAACCGTAGGGGGTAAGTGGATGTACCTAGAACATGCACATCCAGTGTTTGGATGTTTATTAGTTGACATATAGAATATCCATGAGAGAATGGTGAAGTACATGCATTGCTTATGCCGCCTTCGCCATTGGCATCTTTATTACAGGTTTTCAGCTCATACTCGTGAACCCATCGCTTTAAGCCACTGCCCTTGTGAACAAGAGGCACTGTTCAGACACTAGGTTCTTACTGTTTCATTACTGTCTCACTTTAACTATATAAACTACCGTACAGATATGTATAGGATGAGAGGGGGTTTGACTTATGTTGGTCCTCTTTCTCTTGACGTAGGATTTGGTTTCTTACTCCTAACTTATACTGTTACCGTAGGAGTCATGCAACAAACACTGAGCCCAGGTAAGCCCCATTGGGGAGCAGGAACTACCTCCTGTTTTTTTAAGAGTATGTTGAGCATGAATAAAATGGTTTAGGGGCCTATTTACAAGTCTCTGAGTATGCCCAGTAACACAAATACATAGTTTTCACTGTGATGTAGGGTCACATTCAACACGCTATTGGTGTTGGGGATGCTCACCCATACCCATAAACCTTATTTACAAGCTATGATATCCACATGTGAAATTTACTTGGAATTGTTTAAATTATCTCGAGAAAGTATGCAATACTGATTTGGTATCTTTTGTCATCTTTTCCTTTGTAGTCCGTTATTGCTCTTGAAGAAGAGGTCTTTACCTTGAAACGCGTCAGCTGTTTACAGAAGACTTTGTAGTTGCTACAAAAAATTGTTTATGTTATTAAATCTTGGTTCTTGCATAATCACTATTTACTTATTCTCTTGTCTCTCTTTACCATGTACCTATTGACCCAGAAGTCTTTACTGTAGAATTTTGACTGTATGTACAGCTTCAAAGCGTATGCAGGGGACGGGAGGATTCTACTTTTGGATCATCATCTTTTTGCTATCCTTTGAAATACCACCTTTCCCAGCATTTTTTAATATGCTGAGGATCCTATTGATTTTATCATCATAAAAGAATAACGCATGGTATTACCTTCTCAACCTGTTATGGCTGAGGATCCCTTATTTCCCAGTCCTTATTAGCTGGGGCTCCCTTTCATCTCAGTCTTTTACACGCTGAGGATCCCTTTCATCTGTCCTTTATACGCTGAGGATCCCTTTTTCCATTATAAAAAATAGAAAAACAAATACCCGACAATTTCAATACATAACCCGCCTCGTATCTAATCTACTCCTTAACACATCACCTCAAAGCCTATCCAATCTATTCCTTAACACATCACCAAAAAGTCCTATTCCATAATACATTACCAAATGTCCTATTCCATAATACATCACCAAAAGTCCTATTCCATAATACATCACCAAAAGTCCTATTCCATAATACATCACCAAAAGTCCCATTCCATAGTACATCACCAAAAAGTGCTACTCCATTGACCTTGTACATAATCCACATCACCATACTATCATTCACAGCACCATACTATCATATATACATGTTCCCATGTTGTTATCACTAGCAAGAGTATTCCCGCGTGCGTGTTTCACTTGAATTTTCCTCTGTTATGAAGCTTGCCTGTCTTTCTAGAGCCAAGCCCCGCTTAGTGAGCAGAAAGGATTTCTTTTGAAATGGCTCTTTCTTTTGAAATGGCTCCTACTAAAGTCGCTCAGGATACATGGGGTTTTTGATTTAGGCGTCTGATCACAATAGATGGGCGTGGCTCTTCCCCTAGTTACTGGCCTAGGGCTTCGCAAAATACAGGGGTAAAATACAAAGGTCACGTCAGGTCGTCACCACTTGAATGGTAGCGCAATTTACAGGGGTACACCTTAATTATACGGGTACCCCTAATCACGCTCACACCAGATTAAAGTTCACCCCTCTAGGGAATTAAGGCCAAGAGTCTTATCTTGTAAGGATAATAAATTTAATCTTTACAGAAATGAGGATGGGGCAAAGAACTCTGCTCCCTGAACGGTGTATTCTGTCCCCAAATGTTCCCAGCTCTAGCAGACTGGTGCCAGGCAGGAGCCTTATATACTACCCAAAACTGTCGTCCTTCCCTTACAAGGGGTGCTGCAGTCTTGCTTCCTGCATGGCCAGGTTTCCGTTTAGGCATACTACGTAACATACTGCTAGCCTATGCAAGAATACATTGTAGCTCCTGTTTATCATCATTTTGCTACTTATGAACAGTTATATACAACCACATTTACCCATCATGCTCTCCATATTTCACACAATATACTCATTTTTATCTGGTCCAGTAATTCCCCATAAAACCTTATTTTCTCGTAGTTTTGTATGCTGTGCATTGAGCATGTACACTCCCCTATTCTTAGTATACATGGGCTTTTGATGGACGGGAAACAGCTGCTCAGCCCCTTCGTGTGCTCGGTCAGAGCTAGCCTCAGTGATGCAACACTGCATGCTCTGCGATCCATTTTTAGCGCAGGCTACATTCCTTCTGGGAATGGAGGGGGAGTATTTTTGACTCCTACCGTGCTTTGAGATTTTAAAACTAAATAGAATAACATTTACAAATGTATTCAGCTAATAGTTATTTAAACCTTATATTGAAATACTACCTTCATTAAATGGCCACCCAACCCCCTGGTCTCTTTGTAGTGCCTAAAACAGTCAAAAGAAGTATTGCCCAATTCTAAAGCGCTTGGGAATGAAGGAAGGTGCTAGCTCCTCCCCAACAGTCTCATTAGGAGGAAGAAACATTATTGCACAGTCAATAAAATTGTTTTAATGTAAGATCAGCATCTATGAAGATGCCTCGATTTCCTACCATTGGCAAAGCAATAGAGCATAAACCAAATGCTTCTAGCTAGGACACGGAGGGCAATGTGTTCAAATTAGCGATCACTGCCAGCAATCCAGTCCTGTTGGGATTAATTTTCAACAAGTTGCTGTTCATTCAAGTTGTAATGGACGTTGGGTATTCTTTCAGAGTACTGGCAGCAAGGACACGGTTTGTGGACAGTTTGATCAGAATATTGATGTCGTATGCATAATTTCAGAAAGGTAGAGCACTCTGACGAATAGGTTCTGCCAGGGGGCAGGTATAAAGATTAAAAAGTAGGGGCAACAAGGAAAGGTCAAGAAGGACCAACCAAGTCAGAGGTCTAAGAACACATGTGAAGAAACCGATTTCCACCACTTGTGTGATCACATCGAAAAGACCTGACCCAATTCAGCACAGCAGCCCCCAATCCCAGCACCCCACAAGCCTAGTAGTTCCAGGCGAACCAGGAGGAGTTGGTGATCAACTTTCTCTCAGGTTTTCTTGTGCACCTATGCAAGAGATTAGCTTCCAGAGTAAACTATTTTAAAATAAATTTAAGCCAGGACTTGGCATACGATAGCAGCACCTGAATTTGTTAAGCTGTACTTTATGTTTTACAACCGTACAAGGCATGCGAGTCCATGACACACATTAGAAGGCTGGTTCTTCATATGGAAGGCAATAATTGGCAGATCTGTCAATGTGCGACTGCGTGGTTCTGCTGATGGTACCAATGGCATATCATGTCTTTACCAAGGGCATATCAATGCAGCCTCATAGTTACAATATGTATGGCCACTAAAATATTGTTTGTCTGCTTTAGTAACAATGTATTTAATTGATACGTTTATTTAGTTTTTTTGTTACATCCATCACTTGCTGTGATGTCATCAGAGTAGAAGGTAAGATGATGTCACTTCCTGTTATGTGTGTCACTTCCAGATGTGTGATGTCAATTCTACTACTTCTGGCACTGTGGTGAAACAACGTCCGTGCAGCAAGGCAAGAGTTTTTTTTCTTCTGAGGATCACCGTATCTTTGACAGATAAGAGGATACTCTTCTGAAGACAGTGTGAAGTGCTCTAGTGCGCATGGCAGAAAAGATGGGGACTAGAAAATCAGTCTGCCAAGAAAACAAGTGCAAGTTGCAGGAAACCAAGGCTCAAGTGGTGCATGCTTATAATACACCAGAACTGGCCATACTTGCCTCCTGGTTTTTCTTGATCTCTTATCAGCATGCAACACAAAGGACAGCCAGACACTTCTGCATGGGGATAAGTGAGTTTGTCCTCAGCTGGTTCATATCCTATTTTGCCAACTTCCATTAATTCATACAAATGAATTACTTCAGATCACCAACTCAACTCATTATATTTGGAGTCCCTAAAAGATCCATCCTCTCACCGTGATCTTGGACATTGAAATGGAATGGCTCTGAACCCTGATAGCTCTGCACAACATCTACATCCACCAATATGAAGATGACATGCAGCTCTATCTCAAGATACCCTCCATCAAAGTCTTCCATAGGCTCAAGGCCAGTCTCCTTTCCTAGACGGAGAGTGGGTGATCTGCCCCTACCACATTTCCTCCCCTGGTTGTTTGTAGATCCCATACTGCCAAATTGCCTGCCATGGCCCGTTGGTAGCCCTGCACTCCCTTGTATCTCTGCCTTCCTACTGTGTCCTATCCCCTATGAATTGTAAAGTGCTCTGTTGCTTCCCAAAGCTAGGTCTGCATTCAATAAACACCCCTAAAAATAATAACTGCATTCTGATCCTATAGTTTATTGGCTTTCGTACTCAAAACACAGCCTCAGAGTGCGTGATCAGGGTGACTAGCAACAAATAGGTGAAGGAAGAACCATGCAAGAGGTCGACTCCATTCAGGGAGTCAGTGCAGTAGCATCTATATCATTGCTAGATAACATGTTTGAGGTTTCCTTCTGTAGAGATGCTGAGTGCTTTTCTGGCCCACCTGTCCCTATTAGGCCACTTGACGCAGAGATCCTCCCAAATGTCCCAAGTAACATACTTCGGGATGATCTTGAATTGTCTGATGAGAAATACATGCTTGAGAAACCTACTATCAGATCTCCTTCTTTCGCACCCATTACACAAATGTAGTTTTATCACTAATGTTATAGGGATGGAGAAGAATGCTTGTGTTAGTAACACAGCAGTTCATTCTGACCTGGTTACTCATTCAGAGGTTAATGAGAGCATAGGCTCTGGTGCTCTAAAGGAAAATCTGGCTGCCTTAACATAGGCTCATGGGATACCCATTGGCAGTCAGGGCCCTAGAAGAACTCTGAGCTGTCTATTACTTAACACCCGCTCCTTGATGAAACATGCTACGGAGGTGGCTAACTACTTAATGAATAAGCATATTGATATTTTTTGCAACAGAAACATGGTTACATGACGCAGCTGGCCCTGGGCTTGTGCTGGCCATTCCTCCTGGCTACCATTTTTTTAGAGCAGATTGTAAATCAGGACGAGGTGGAGGTGTGGCCATTATATATGAGGCTTCTTTGCAGATACATAAAGTTATCTCAGGCCCGCAGGGCTGTGAGATATTGAATATTAAGTTGTCTGACTATAATACCACTATCAACCTCATTACTGTTTATCGTCCTCCATCCACAATGCCTGACTTCCATGTGCAATTTTGCGACATGCTGATGCCTATGCTCAAACCGCTGTCCCAAGTCATGATCTTGGGTGATTTCAATCTTGGGCTAGGTGATAGACCTGACTCCACTGCAGCAGTCATTGAGTCCACACTGACAGTCTTGGGATTCTTTCATCAGGTCCTGGATGCCACTCATGTGAAAGGCAGGACCACTTGACTGGATTGCTAGCCATCCGGCTGCTATCAAGAATTTAGGGTATCGGGTAATGAAATTGCGGCAAAAATGTCACGGTAAAAAATAATTGCGGCAAAAATGCTGTGGTTTGACCCGGTAAAGGTATGCCCCATTATACCATTTAAGGGGAGCAGGGGTGTCCCCCGCTCCCCTTAAATGGTATAATGGGTCCGGAGGTTGCAGGGGTGTCCCACGCATCCTTTACATGGATTGGGGCGCAAAAACCACACGATATTTTGTAATCACTGCAATTTCTGCTGCAATTTTATCACATGGAACCCAATTTCGAATAGGTAGCATCAGCTCATTCTCTAAGTCACTATAATATTGTTTACACCTTAGAGCAAAAACAACTAAGTGGACAGGATCATAATTAATTCAAGATATATGTGCAAGCTTACAACTAAATCCCTGGCGCCCCACTTAAAAACATCTTTGACAACTTGGCCCAGTATGAGTAAGCAGCCAAACTTGTAAAGTAATTCAGGACAAGATATGAAAGTTTATTTATGATGTGTAGCAGTCAACCTAGTGGCCCCAGAAAAAACTAGGATAGTTAGGAAAAAGAACACTAAAGTTTAGTATTCCCCTGAAATTATTAAACTTAAAGTTACCAAACGCAAAGCCTTTGAGATATGGAAAAAACACTATTCTGATGAAAATAGAAATATATATAATCTTGCAGCCAAGAAACATAAAAGTGCTATTATTATTCTTATTATTCAAATCCTTATTTTGATCTGGTTTTGTGCACCCTATCAAGTTCCAGCGGTGCACTATCGGGCAGTGTCAGGATAAAACAGAAGAGGTCCAGCGTGAAGTCGCCCAGTTCTGAGTCTGTGATGGAGTTTGTAATGCCCTGTAGGCGGATGTTATTGCGGTGGGAGCGATTTTCTGAGTCTTCTTGCTTGAGTTCCAGGGACTTGCATCTAGCTTACAGTGCTGTGATCCTATCTGCTCCGTCCATGATCTTGTATGCCTGGTCACATAGTGTGGTTTTCAATCTCTGCGGTTCTGCTTTCCAACTCGTCCATGCGCTTGTCCAGGCTGGTGATTTTTATCATTAATTCCTCTGTGCCCTTTTGGGACCAGTTCCTGGAGGTCTGTCTTAGTTACCGCTTGTGCAGGAGAGTTGTTGGTGAGCTCTGGATCTCCTCCGTGGGTTTATGTCTCTGTCCGTTCACCCATCTTCGTCTTCTCCACGGCAGTTGCCACCAATCGAGTGGATATGTCAGTTTGCTTTGCTGCTTTGGGGGTTTTTGCCATTTTTCTTTTTAGACTCCGCCGGCTGAACCCTCTGGTTAGAGCTTGCCCTTCGTTGTTGTAGTTTGAGGCAGGGTATCCTCTGCCAAAGTATGTTGAGACTGCTGCCGTCTGTGTACATGCTGCAGCGTGCTTCCTGCTTGGAAATTTAGTTCCATTTGCTTAACCTTGCATTCCTGGTGGGTTCCGCTGTTAATTCCCTCCCTTCTGGGCTTTACCCCCGTGAGGAGGGCTTGTGTGGCTGGCTGGCGAGCGGGTAGTTGTATGTGGACTCTGCGCCAGCTTGTGGTGTTTATTAAGTGGCATTGCAGATGTTGAGCCCAGAGTGCCCTGTGCTCTTCAGCACCCCTTGTAGTGCTTCCAAGTTGGTGCTCTCGTGCCCTCCAGGCAGCCTTACCTGATTATCTGGGCTTGTCTAGGGCCCAGTCTTTGAATTTTTTTTCTCCAGCGTGGCGGGGAACTGAAGGGCAGGATGAAGGTGCTTCACCCCTAGTTGGGGTCTCCCAGCCCCAGGCTCACGTGATCGAAGGCTGTACTAATCTGTCTCCTAGCCCTGGTAGTGAGCTGTGTACGTGGTGTCCATCTCTACTCGAGTCTGTATCGGAACTACTGTTGTCAAAGTTAGGGTTAGGGTTCCTTGGTCGTTGTGGTTGGCTTTGGTATTTGTCTGCCCAGGTGTAGACTTCGTCCCGTAGATAGTCAAAGGTGTCCCTTCGAAATTTCCTTATTTTCCTAGCTTCTAAATCTGTTTTATAACCTTCTAATTTCTTGTTGATGTCAATCAGAATATCATTGAATGTGCCTTCGCTTGTGAGTGATTTCTAATGCGAGATCCTTGATTTCTTGTTCCAGAACCAATAGGTTTGATGATAATTCTTTGATGGTCAGTAATATTAAATCCAGGGAACATTTATTGAGAATCTGTTCCCATTTTGTCACAAACTCCTTGCTTTCTTTGCATAAAGTGGGTTTTGAGCCAATTCTCAGTCCGCGTGGAATCCTCTGTGCTTTGTAGTAATGACCTAAAGTGACTGCGTGTAATTTACGGTTGATGTTTTTCCTGATGGCATATTCCAACTGTTTAATCTTTTTGTTTGGATCTTTGTCCTGTGTAGTGATATTGGCTTCCTTTATAAGTCCAAGGATTTCATTTGCCTCTTCAGCTGTAAATCCTAATGTCACTGCTCTTATTTCTGTTAATTTCTCGATGTCTTCATACGACATAACTGCGTGCTACTCCTCAATTGTGTACACGGAAGTGGAATTACAAGAATTGAAGAATGGGAGAGGGTGCACAGCTTGTTTCTTTTGATTTTTAATAGATTAGTATCTGTTGAGTATGCTTTTAGATTTGCTTCAAAGGGTGCAGCCCATTATACCGTGTCACCGTATGGACACTCGTTATGTGCTGAAAGAGAAAGGACCTAGACTAATTAGCCTTCGGTGTGGAAAGCTTTCAGTGCCAGAAAAACAGCCAGGAGTTCCAAATAATTTATATGAAACTGCCTGTCCTGCAGCGTCCATAGATTGACAACTGGAGATGATCCAGACAACTGGAGATGATCCAGAGTCTCGCCCCACGCCATCCAGAGTCACGCCCCACGCCAGAAGGGAGGAGTCCGTGGTAATCTTCACTTTTGGGCAGGGCTCCTGAAAGGAGGCCTCCACTCTAAGATTGTTGGTCGAAGAACACCATAGAAGGTCTGTCATCATGCAGGATGGAACTGGGATCATCCTGGAATCAGAGTCCGAAGTCTGACAGCAAGAGCTCCGAAGAGCCATCTGCGTACGTCTCATCTTGAGATGTGCAAGAGGAAGAGCAAGTACGCACAAGGCCATGAGGCCCAAAAGCCTCTGGAACAGCCAAGCCGTCATGTGCTCTGACTGGATGAAGAGCTGACACGTGGCGAATAGATCCGCAATCCTGTCCGCCGTCAAATACCCCCTGGAGTCGATAGTGTTCCAACTGAAACCCAGGAAGATCAGGTCTTGGGAGACCGTCATGGAAGATTTCCGCCAGTTCACTGACAGGCCAAGATTGAAACGGAGCTGGAGGAGAGACTGGAGATTGCTCAAAGCAGTCAGTGGACAAAGGCTGCGAAAGAGCCAGTCGTCCAAGTACGGATATACATGAACACCCTGTAGCCGAATGAAAGCTGCGATGACCGACATCATCTTTGTAAAGACACGCAGCGCCGAGCTGAGACTAAAAGGGAGCACACAGAACTAGAAGTGCTCCCCTCCAAGGGAGAACCGCAGATATTTCCGATGCGGCCTCCATATCAGGATGTGCATATATGTGTCCTGAAGGTCCACTACACTGAGCAAGTCGTCCTTCCGAAGAGAGGCAAGGTGTGATCATCTGGGGAAGAGAAAGGTTGAAGTGGGAAAGGTCAAGGATGGTGCGCAGGCCCGCCTGGTTGGGTTTGGGCACTGTGAACAGATGAGAATATAAGCCCTCCCCTTGCTCCCTGAGGGGAATAGGTTCCATCGCCCTGAGGTCTAGAAGCTTCTGAACCTCGGCTCTGAGGGAGGGTGTCCCGATCTGTTGGAAGGGAGAGTTAAAGGGTGGGGATGGGGGAAGGGGCAAGTGAAAGCCCGCCTAAGCGATGGACAAAACCCACTGGTCTTCGGTGATAGTCTGCCACGCCTCCAGATGAGATGAGATTCGTCCTCCCACTGGAATCTCATGCGACCGACAAAAAATATAATTTTGCTTACTTGTCGGCAGGGAGACAGTCTCCCTGCCCCTGGAGAGGAGGCTGATGGGCGAGAGAAAAACTGACCACGTTGTTGTTTTCGATGGGTGCCGCCAACTGGAGGTTCAGTTCTGCGTGGCTGCTTGTCCTGGAACCCCCTGAAGCCAGAGAAGGATCAAGACAGAGACCCTGACCTCTGTGTATAAGGTGCCTTAGCTGGGACCTTTGCCAGGACCGACAAAGATTTGGCGGTTTGGGTGCTCGCCTTGGTTTTTGTTCCATTCTTCTACGGATGACAAACTTACAATCATTTGCCATAGATGGGAAGGTCCAGAACTTTATCTTGCATCTCCTTCGAAAACTTTGTTGCATGGAGCTACGGCTGGCGGGAGGTGTCAATTCCCACCATCAGTTCTCGAGCTGAGGTATCCCCATGGTGTGACGCAGCTTCCAGGAGATCTTGTGCTAACACCCTGGCGTCCGACAAACCGGCTTTGAAGTCGTCTAACCTATCTGCAGGAATACACTCCTGGAAATCAGCCAACTCCTTCCACAGCTTCATTTTAGCAGCAGACAGGATCAGCTCGGCATTTGCTTGGTGAAGCTGCAGTGCTGAGTTGGCAAAGGCTTTCTTGCCCAAGGAGTCCAGAATCTTGTCTTCCTTGGAGAGAATCTGAGCCGCAGCCGCAGAGGTTGCAGTGGCCGACTTGGATTGAAGCATGGCTGCAGCTACCACCGTAGAGGAAGAGAGCGGACAAGACGCCAAGGCTATCTCCTCGGAGGTGTGAAGCCTGTAACGGGTGTCGATTCTCTTAGTAATATGTACCCCGGTATGGGGCTTATCCCAGACCTTACGTGCCTCAGCCAACACATCCTTCTGAAGTAACAGGCCAGTACGCTCTTGTGGTGACAAGGTGAACGCTCCCGAAAGCACCCCTTTCTGTGGAGTGGGGGCCTCAGGTATTGTAATGTTGAGGAGAGCCATCATATCCAGAACCCAGTCATGGAATGCTCTGACAGAGCGGGGCTGCTCATCGCTATCCTCATCTGCTTGAGGATAATCCAGCAAATCGGGAGCAGGCGGCTGGGCCGCCACAGGTTTTAAAGTGCTATTCTGTTCTACTGGTGTCTTCTCAATGGGAGACAGCGGGGGTAGGGGAGGAAGCGCTGGAGGCGGACCAATCGGAAGAGGTGGTACCACCGTAGGAGCCGCCGAGGTGGAAGGTGGAGGTTCAAGGTGTATTTCCTTGAAAGGACCCTTAAAATACTCCTTCATAGGGTCAGAGTGCATGAGCCTCTGAAATTTCCTTTAGAATGCATCCTCTGATGAAGGCTCAGGCGCGGGGGTAGGTAGAGGCCTCTCATATGGGGCACAACCCTACGAACGCAATGAGGATGGTTGCCAGGAAGGCCCTCCACCAATCAGGTCCGCATAGGACAGTGGAGCAGAAGTAGGTGGAAGCGAGACAGTATGAGGCAGTGGCATCCGAGCACGCCAGTCATAAGAAGGTCGGAACGGATGATGTTTACCTTCCATTTGAGGCGAAAAAGGCTGCTCAGCCCCAAAATTAAGATTCCCAGCACCCGCCGTCGAGAACGTAGGTGTAAGGGAAGAATCCAAAATGGCTGCCGTGGACCATGAGGGTTGGGCCGCCAGGCTCTTCATCTGTTGAACCGTCCTCCCAACTGTCGTCCGAAGCCCCATTGTTTCCGCATCTTTCTCTTTCGAGTAATTCCGCCTCGGAATACTCCGGCTCATACTGGTAGGGCTGTATTGTTGCCATTGTGGGGGAAACAAAAATAATTTATAGCAATGGTACTGGTATCTGTTCGCAAGGGCTACAAATAACGAAGGTAGCTGACCAGAGCACAGAAATGAGGCACAGAATACTCAAAGAAATACAGTGAGAGGAATGGAAAAGAAAAGAAAATCTGATGTCTGTTGTGAAGCGATCTGTTTATACTTATTGAGGAAAGAGGAAAGAGGAAAGAGGAAAGAGGCGTCCTGCCGTTTCCATGGCAAAACGTCATTAGCTGAAGCGCAGAGAACGTTCACACGAGATGTGCTTTGGCGACGTGAAATGGGCGGTACGTGTCTAGTGATGTCGGGCTCAGGGGCGGGGGATATGATTTAGTGCCGCAAGGGCAGTCCTGCTTGGGCGATGCAGCAACGGATAAGATGATCACAAAATGCTTGATTTCGCATGTGTACAAAAGTGGAAAACTACGGTAAGGTGATAGGAAATGTTTGTACGATTGATCAACGTATGCTTAAAAAACACATGCCCGAACCCTCGGGATAATAATATTTCTGAGCACACTATTCCTTTAAGTAACACCTTAATTCGGTATTGGGGCCCTAGATATGGAACCTTCCTTGCTAAGCTCTGTTGTTTGCTGTAATGTCCTTTATGTTGGTGCAAGGTCACAGGTGTTTATTGAGGTGAATCCTGCACCTCCTTTGTAGCATGATCAGGGAGTATCCTGGATACCTCGCTGTTGGTTTGTTTTTCACAAATGAATTTTCCACACCGTTAATTATTGGTGATAAGTGCACACCCGACGCGTGTGAAGGGCGATTTGCAGTATTCTGCTGTTTGGCCGTTTTCTGCTTTGCTGGGTCTGGGTACTCTGCAGATTCCTGAAAAACCCAAGTCCCTATTTAGAGCAAGGTAAGGAGCCTTATATGCGTGTGAAAATGTATTAGCATCCACAAACTACTATAAAAGTTACAAAACCCCATTGTTCGGATTTTAAACATATTCTTAAGCGCTTTGGGTTGGAGGGCGCTTGTGGAGCTGGGATTTCCCTCTGTCTGGAAAAATAGGGCGCAACTTGGTGAACACCGTACTTTATTATCTTCGTTTGATGTAACCTTACACCAGTGATTGAAGAGTGTGACCAGATTGTCTCACCCTTTCAACCGGGTTTTGCCATGCGGGCCAGAGTCCTATCTTCATTTACTTTCGCTGTGCAACTGGATTTCCGAGTTGCTGGATAATACTAATAATTCCCATGAGATCAGGCCTGCGGAGTGGGGCTGGCCTGCTAACTCTTTCTCAGGAGCACATGGTTGTATCCAACGTAGAGAGGGGACCCCAGTTGGGAGGGCCTAATTTAGGGACTTCTAATATGCAAAGCCCATCTTTTTTGATTAACATCTCTCTTCCCCCTGTAACAGGGGTTACATTTATTGCTGATGGAGAGGCAGGAGCCTCTGGTGTCCTAAATTCGAGGACTAAATCGGCTGTTGATTTAGGTGGTATTAACTCGCCTATCATCCATCTGGTTCACAGTATTATCGGCATTGCTGCTACAGCTATCGACCTCACTAATGAACAATCCATTGTATAGGAAGTTGTAAAAGGAGTCAAGGGGGGACCATCTAAAGTCCAAGCTAGTTCCCCGCTCTTAGAAAAGCCAACCAATGCATTGAAAGGAAAATTGATGAAACGAAGAATGGGGGCTAGGAAGAACTGAATTCTGTGTCTCCTGTGCCAGAGCATGTGATTCTTAACCCAGAGCCTGTGCCAGATACACAGACACCAATTGTTATTACACCAATTGATGCTGGTAGCCAGGAAGGTGTACTTATTCCTCCAAGCCCCACTATCGATATAGTAGTAAAGAGTGTGACCCCCTCAGAGGGTAGGGGTATCCCAGAGAGTCATCGGGGCTTGGAAATGAATGGTTTCCCTGTTACCCCTCTCCCTTTCACCTTTCCCTCTATGTTATGGGGCGAACAGGGAGGGGGTATCTATCGACCTAGATCATTCCCCAACCAACTCCAGTCCATTTGGGGACCCCTCGAAGGAGGGTCGACCTCTGAATCACTGCCTGCGAAAGATTTGGCAGAAAAAATGGAGTTCCCAGGTGCAATGGTAAGACCTTCTGGGATGCTGATCGGGTTAAGCACGGAGGGAATACGAGGTGTAAACAGTCCATTCTTACCTATTATGGACAGAGTGGGCACTTCTGTACCTCTATCTTCTGACCCCAATCTTGCAATGAATTTGGATAAGGTGGAGATGCGCTCTGGAAAGGGTAAATCAACATTCCTGAAAGATCTAGCTGACATCCCACCTGAATCCAATTATCCTCGAGTTTCAGCTGGGATGAAGGATCTGCTGTAGCGTCTTCACTATCCCACTAGATCCGCGGTAGCAGACCACACTAAGACCCGTAGACAGAGTAGAAGTTCCTATTCTGATGCCCTAAAGGGAGAGGCTGGCACTCGGCAAACAGCTAGAGGATCCAGCAATGAATTGACCGAATTAAGATCTGTTGCACACAGGGGACCTCGAGCGGGGCATCATTGTTTGGGGGTAGTGGAGCATCTGGTAGAGAAGGCCCTACACACCTTCTCCTGGACCTTTTGTAGCCTCTTTGAAAACCACCGGAAGACTGTCGCTGTTATTTGCGCCACAATGGTGATTGGTTTCCTTGACTATAGTTACAGGAGCACTGTTGGCCCTGGCCACAGAAAAATCTTATCGTGTTGAATGACCCTTTTTGGACAAAAGGCTTATTAGACAGTTGTCCAATGGCTTCATTACAACCATGCCGGTCCGGAAACACGGGTGCTGGTAAGCTTACCGGCACTCTTGTTTCCGGACCAGCAAATTACAAGTTTGCCTGCCGGGCCCGCTGCGCCCGACAGGTCAGACCCTGCCAGGTGCAGCAATTTTGGTAAGCAGGCTGATAACGGAAGCACCAGCACCGCTAGTAAAGGTGCTTCAGTGAACCCATTCCCATGGTGTCCTATGGGACGCCACAGGAATGGGGAACAAAATTTACTGGCACCTAGCTTGCCAGTCCGTTACCGCCGGACTCGTAATGAGGCCCCAAGCGATTTTAAGCTTCATATTCCTCTTTGGCACTTTTCAGTGCATCTTCAACTGCCTTGCCAAACAGGTTGTTTGACTCAATTGGCATATTAAGTAAAGTGGCCTGCGTTTCAAGCTTGAAGCCCGACTGCCTTAGCCAGGCATGGCGTTTAATAAACATGCCTTCGGCTATGATGCGGCCTGCATTGTCAGCGGCATACAAATTGATTTTTTATTAAAAGTAATTTTTATTGGCATTTCTTTAAACATTAACATCAGGACTCAACAATGTCCCCAACCCCCCCCTTCCTACCCCCCTCCCTCCCGGTATTAGCGTCCTTGCGGAGCTTTTGTGTCCCACGAATGTTTTGATCTTAACTTGTAAACATATCCAGGATGCAGATGTTGTGAGGGCACCATTGTAGCATGCAGTCACTTTGCAAGAATTCTATGGCGTCTCCCCAATCCGTGTCGAATCGCTGTCTGTCCCCTTGGAGGTTATAAGTGATTCTCTCCATTGCTATAAAGGTCCATATTCTGTGAAGCCACTCTTGAATGGTGGGAGGGGGGGGACTTTTGTTTCCATTTTTGTGTAATTGCCAGCCAGGCTGCTATGAGGAATACCATAAAGTTCAGCTTTTGTGTCTTGGTAAGTGTCTTATCTCTGGGGGCCCACATGCCACACATCCATATTTCTTCTTCTAGTTTGGCCGTTCCTCTGGACATTTCTTGCATCTGTGTTTTCACTTCCGCCCAGAATTGTTGTAGTTCCCTGCAGTCCCACCAGATGTGTCTCCAAGTGCCCGTGGTGTCACATCCCCTCCAGCAGTTCCCTTGTGATGTCGGGAACATTTTGTGAAGTCTTTCCGGGGTATAGTGACATTGGATCATCACTTTTGTCCAGGCTTCCCTGGTTTGTATTGCTCGTGTCCATTTGGGGATTATTTGCCAGAGATATGTCCATTGGTTCCTCGTGATTTGTTTCCCTAGCGTCGTTTCCCATTTTTTCATGTAGTACCACAATATGTTTTCTTGTTGGGCGTTGATGAATTTGTATAGGTTAGAGACAAATTTCTTTTCTCTCGTTTGGGTCAGCATGTAGGTCTCAAAAGGAGTGGGATCCCTTGTCAGGGCCTTCATTATTCTCGGTGTTGTGAGCCAGTGGTGGATCTGATCGCACTGGTATCTGTCTTTTTCCGTGAGGCCCAGTAAATCCTGACATTCTGTGAAGGATCTGATCCACTGTCCCTCGAACAGGTCTCCCACTTTTGTGCAGTCGGCATCTCGCCATTTCTGGAATGTCCCTTTTTCCACACCTGGGGGGAAAGTCTGGGTTGTCGAACATTGGTATGAATGGGGCGGGATCTATCGTGAGAGTTTCTCTCTTGGTAGTTCTGTCCCAGACGTTCATGGTTGTGCTCATGACTTCACTTATCTTAATATTTTGGTGTCTGTGCTCGGGTCTCTTCCACAGGAGGTGGTGCAGGTTTGATCTTGCGACGCTCTACCCTGTGCCTCCCACCATTTTTCAGATGCGTCCGTGATCCATTCGCTAAGAACCCACAAGTTGTGCCGCCTTGTAGTACTTCCTAAAGTGGGGGAGCGCCATACCTCCATCTGATTTGTGTGCTGTGAGCACCTGTTGTGATAGTCTTGGTGTTTTGTTTTGCCATACGTATTTGGTAATTGTTTTAGTGAGGGACTTGAATAAAGTTGTCGGAATCCTTATGGGGAGCGCTTGGAAGTAATAAAGTAGTCTGGGTAAAATCGTTATCTTGATGACCGTTATTCTACCCCACCAGGAAATTGCCAGCGGGTTCCATCTGTGGAGATGTCTTTTAACGTCTTCCATGAGATTTGTATAGTTCCCCAAGTATAGGTTTTGTATGTTAGGCATCAATGTCACTCCGAGGTATCTCACTCCTTCTTCCGCCGTTTGCAGTTGTAGGTCTTTCGTTAACTTGTGGATCTCTTCTTTGTCTCCTGCCAATGCCATTACCGTTGATTTCTGCTGGTTTATTTTCAGCCCTGAGATTTTCCCATAATCGTCTATCAGCTGGATGAGACGCAGGAGCGATTTGCTAGGTTCTGTTATGGTCATCATCATATCGTCGGCGTATGCGGCTGTCTTGTGCATATGCCCTCCCATTTCTATGCCCTTTATGTCTGGGGCGGCACTGATTTTCACCAGGAGAGGTTACAGAAAGATTGCATACAGCAGGGGTGATAGAGGGCATTCCTGCTTTGTGCCCCTTCCAATGCTAATGGGATTCAAGAGTTCCCGGTTGACTGTGATCCTGGCCGTCGGGGAGTTGTAGTTAGCTCGGATCATGTTTATAAATTCGTTTCCTATACCCATTTTCTTTAGTGTCGCGAATAGCATTGTCCATTCGACTCGGTCGAATGCTTTTTCTGCATCCAGCGAGATTATTGCTGATGGGAGTTTCATGATTCCGGCCTTCTCTATGAGATGAATTTTTCGTCTTATGTTATCGTGGGTTTTCCTGTTGGGGATGAATCCTGATTGTTCTTGGTGAATCAGTTTGGGGAGCAGGAGCGCCAGCCTGTTTGCAAGTACCTTAGTGTAGAGTTTAGCATCAACATTAATTAGGGCTATTGGGCGGTATGAGCTCGGATTCTCTGGATCTTTCCCCTTTTTGTGGAAGACGGGTATCTTTGCTTCATTCATGGATGCCGCGATGCGGTTAGAGGTCTTGAAGGTATTGAATAGGGTGGTTAAGTATGGAATCAAAATATCTGCGAATATTTTGTAGACGGCCGCCGTAAAACCGTCCGGTCGTGGGGCCTTATTCTTGGAAGGTCTCGAATTGCTTTCCCTACCTCCTCTGGCGTTATTGGCCCATCCAAGGCCGCCTTTTCGGTTGGAGACACTGTCGGGAGTGTGATGTCTTTTAGGAAGGCCTCCTGTTCCTTTTCGCTCGGATGTTGTGAGGAATACAGACTTTGGTAGAAGTCTCAGAATACTTCTTTGATGTCTTTCGTTTGCGTTTTCTTCTCTCCTTGTTCGTCTTTCAGGGTTTGCACCATTTGTTCCTGCCGTCTGCCTTTTAATTGTCTTGCCAGTAGTTTGCCTGCTTTGTTTGATTTCATCGCATACCAGTGTTTTGCATGCAGTAGTTGCCTTTCTGCTCTTTTGGTCCTTATCAGGTCTATCTGACTCTGGATCTGTCGGTATGCTCTCTTGATTTACCTGGAGGTGTTCTTGGTCATTTCTTCTCTTATTTCTTCCAGTTTTTTCCCCAGTTCATCTTCCCATTTGTGTGAGAGATTATCTTGTTGTGCTTTTAAGGTTATCAATTGTCCCCCCATCACCGCTTTGAAGGCTTCCCATGTCGTGCTTGGGGAGACATCCGGGGTGTTATTGTACTCTAAGTATTCCTCTATTTTTTCTCTGATGGTTTCTCTTGCCACTGGATCTTGTATGATTTCTCTGGGGAGCGTCCATCGTCATAGCCTCGATCGTGTCGTGAGTTTGGGTAGTGTGATCCATAGCAGAGTGTGGTCTGAAAGTAATATTTGTCCCTTTTCGATGTCCTGAATTTCTCCGACTAGGTCCCCTGTTGCTCATATATAGTCTATTCTGGAACTGGTATCATGGACGTGCGAGTGGTGTGTGTATCCCTTCGTCGTTCCTTTAAGTCTCCGCCAAACGTCCTCCAGTTCCAGGTTCTGCATTGCCTGTTTCAGTGCCGGAGAGGGAGATCCAAGTTGGCTGCTTTTGGGGTTTGAGCGGTCTTCCGCATGATTCCATGCCAGGCTGAAGTCTCCGGTCAGGATCACCTCCCCTTCTGCAAAGCTTTCCAATTTGTTGATTGTGTCTTTGATAAATCCCTCCTGTCCTGTATTTGGAGCGTATATGGTGGCTAGGGTTAAATGACGGTTATCTATCCGGACCTTTGTTTTGTGAAGACATAGCGACCGTTCTTATCTGCTTGTGTCGCTTTGATTTGGACCTGTAGATGATTTGCGAATGCAATGAGTACTCCTTTATTTTTCTCTTCATCGTTGGACTGGAGGATTTGATTGTAGCCTCTTATCCGGATTAGGCCTCTCCTTTTTTACTGTATGTGCGTTTCTTGGAGCAAAACTATATCAAACTTTTCTCTGTGCAGGAAATGTTCAATTTTTTTCCGTTTCACTGGCGTGTTCAGCCCTCTGATATTGTACGTTAAGATTTTCAGCCCCATTCTTTCAGGTTAGTCTGAAGTTTCTGATTGATTTTACCTTGTGGGTCGCTGTAATGTGCCTTAGTACCGGTTTTTGGAGTCTCTCTGCCTCTGAACTTCCCCCTCAACTTCCCCCCCTCCCTCCTTCCCCACCCAACTTTGCCCCTGAGGAGGGCACTGGGCCCTATGGTTGCTCCGGCATCGTGCCTTTGCTCCATGCCCTCTAACTTCTCAGGGTTAACAGATCGCAGGGGCTCCTAAATCCTGCTTGTGGTGCGGATTCCTTGGCCGTCCTGTATCTCTGCCGCGCCTTCTTGTCGGCACCTGCCCTGGCTAGCTTGTCCGATCAACCTTTGCCTCTCCCTCCGTCTGTTTGTGCATGCGTGTTGTATGTTCGGGGTGGCTTAGTTTTTCTGCAGGATTGGAGTCTTGTTTTCCGTTTCTCCGATTGACATCCCCTCGGTAGCCTCCTTTGTCTTTGGGGTTCGCTGGGCTTTGATGGCTTGGGCTCCAATTCCTGGTATCCCATTATCTTGAGGCCTTCCTCGCATGTGACGATTCGATATTGTCTTTCTTCCCATGTGAAAAGGAGGCCGAATGGGAATGTCCATTTATATCGAATTTGTTTTTCGGTGAGGAGTTTAGTTAGTTGGCTCATTTCTCTTTTTTCTGAGCGTGGATTGAGTCTTGGAATAGCTGAATTTCTTGTCCGTTCATTCTTATTTGCTCCATCGTTCTGGCCTTTCTAAGGATTTGTTCTTTTTGTGCGTATCGTGTCATGGCCACTAGCAAGTCTCTCGGGCGGGCTCCCCTGATCTTCGAGGGCCCACTCGGTGTATTCTGTCGATGTGGATTTCTTCCCCGGACCCGTCCTGTAATATTTCTTGGAATACTTGTTGTACCGCTGTGCGAAGGTCTTTGTCTTCTACTGTTTCCGGCATATTTTTAATTCTAATGTTCGACCTCTTGGACCCGTTTTCCAAATCTTCACATTGGGATTCCAGTTCCATCGCCAGTCGTGCAAGGCGGTCTTGTGCTTCTGCCCATTGGTGCGCTTCCTCGTCCATATTCTGGACAGACCTTTCCAGATTGTCTGTTCTCTCCTCTAGGTTTTCTATGTCCTTTTTCAGTTCGTGGACTGCTTGCTTCAATTCGCCCTTCATGTTGTCAAATTGCACCTTGGTTGATGCAATGAACTGTTCCTGGAATTCCAGGTTTTCATATCGTCCCTCAAGGCCATGTCTGTGCCCTCTTTCTGTTCTGTTGGGTCTCCCCCTTTATTTTTCGGACTGTTTGTATGCTTGGGAGTCAGGTTTCCTATTCCCCAGATTTGGGTTAGGTCTTGATCTTGCCTGAAATACAGTTGGACACTTGTCTGCCCTCTGAAACTGTTTTTAAAAGCTGAGTCTTGAGTGGCTAGGGGACGGCTTCAATCTGTTGTTCTAGCGAGACCCACATATGGCAACCATAGCTAGATGCCAAAGGTATACCTCTTTTTGCTTTCTTTGTCAGGTGGGGCCTCAGCAGAGGCCAGGGGTGTGTGTGCCTGCTCTCTTCCTGGTCGTGGTGACAACCAGGGAGTCGGGTTTTAATTGACCCGATATATAGTGGGTCGGTAGGGGCCAGCCTGAACACTTTCTCAATGTGCGGGTTGATCGCTCGTGAGTTTTGGTGTTAGTAGGGGGGGCGGAATACTCCTTTGTACCGACTGAAGGAGGGGAATTCATTGTGCAGCTGACTTTGTCTCCCAGAATGTCCTACACAAACAAAATCTTTGAAGTGTTGGGAGGCCCTGTTGCAGCTTGTTGTACTGGGAGCTGATTATCTTTGAGAGTCAGCCACTGGCTGATCCTGATTGTCTGTGGAGTGGATGACGTAGAATGTCTGTAGTCATCGTCGTAATATTGGTCCTGGACCTGACTATACTGGTCGTCCTGGGAACCTGGATACTGAGAATCTGAGGGGTCCACAATATAGAGATCTTTGAGATCTTGTGAGGGATCTTGGAACTGTGAAGTAACAAGAGATTGGGTGGAGGTGCTGGGCTGGAAATTCTCTATCCGCTGCACACCTTGGCTTGGCAGGTGGTTCATCACTGGCTACTCTTTCTCCCTGTGCAGAACCCAGAGGGCTTGTGAACTCCTGAGGGTGACGGTCCAAGAAGACAATGAAACAGGACATCCTCCTCATCACCCTGTCAAAGCTTTCAGGGCTCTACTCAGTAGACCTAGAAAATAATGGAGGGGCAGGAGTGTTTAGGAGGGGTGTATGTCTCTTTAGAGGGAGTAGCCGCTCTCCTGTGAGGTAGAGGGCTGGGATGGAACTGCCATCAAAATTATGGAGGTTTTCAAGGTTTTGGGCATTGAATGCGTGACCGGGACATGTTTCTTGATCAATTCCTGCATTTTCGACACGTTAGAAATGGGCGTCAAAAGTTTAGATTTTGGCGCATGTCCTTCGGTGCGCGAAAGGAGGGCCTTGCGCTGTGTCTGAAGCAGGCCTAGTCTGCACTTGTTTCGGAGCCCTGTCATGCGGCGAACGCGATGGCCCAGAGGACAGAGATGATTTTGAAGACTTTTCCTTAGACACTGCATGGCCATGAACGGTTGATGACGTGGTTGGCGTTCAGACGTGGGTTATATCCTTAGTGCGTGTGCGTCTGCCGCTGGGTGTTTTCTACGCAACAGGACTGCTGCCTGCATAATCGAGTCGGGGGCTCGCAAATTGGATTTTCCTGAACCCCGATCGCCCTCTGTGTCACTTAGGACGTCGACGCTGCCATCACTGGATTCCCCCGCCACATCTATGGAGGCCTCAGCCTGCATGGTGTGGGCGGCCCAGCGATTAGTTTGACGCTCCTATAAAGCCTTAGGACGAAAAAGTCTGCAGGATTTGCAGTTCTTTTCGGGGTGATCCATTGGAAGACAGTGATTTCACACTTTGTGTGTGTATTTCCAGGGGTACTTCCTATTACAAGTTGGACAGAATTTAAATGGCGTGTTTTCCATAGCTAATGGAAAAGGCAGCATGGCGATGAAAGGGAATACAGGGGGTCAGATTAGGCATTCTCTAAAGAAGAAGTAGTGTATGACCCTCCCCCCACTCTCCCTACTATAATGGGCCGAGGCCCGGTGAGGACTGAGTAGGTTGCAGTCACTGTCCGTCAAGGTGGTTGTTCGGCTTGTTGTCGACAATGGGCATCCACAGAAGATGTTCTTAGTGCGGCAGGCGATGGGCGGTTGTCGAAAGAATAGGTAAGAAAGTCTAATATTAAACTTTTTAAATCAAAGGCTTTAGCCAGAAGAACTCTGCAAACTAGATGAAGGAAAAAATCAATTGGAGGGACCTCGACGCATCAAGGACCATGGGTACAGTAGATGTTGCACTAGGGATAGCATTACTAATATGTCCAGTCGATGTCCCTTTTCGAGTTTCGAAAACAAATCAAGTACTACTCTGCGAATACCACTAGATGTCGGTCTATGCATAGCATGTGATCTAAGCAGATCCACAAGCCTCAGAAATACACACACTAAAGGCGAGGTTATGACAGTTACTATATTCTTTGCATAATCTTTTACTTTGAAATAATTCTCCAGGAGAGTAACCAACACAGTTGGAAGAATGCCACTGGTTTATATTTACAAGACGAATATGCTGACAAATACATAATAAAACAAACAATTCCTCAGTTCGAGCATCAGATTCAAGGTAATTTTCAAAAGACAGAAAGACCACCAGGTGGCTTACTGCAGATCTCATGTCCAAGTACCACCTAAAAACAAGCAGATGACACTATCTAAGGAAGAATCAGCAATAGCGCACTGAGCGATGGTTAATCGAAGATTCACCATGAGCGGTCTTTGATACATAACTTCTATATGACCTATCGTTTTGTCTTAGAAGAATGAGCAGGTCAAAAGAATGCCTGAAGCTGCATACTCTTATAGACAAGTCATTTAACAGAAGAACAAGTTACTTCTTACCTGGTAACGTTCTTTCAACGGGATGTTCCTCCGACATATTCCTTATCTTTGATAATACGTTTCCAGCTTGCTGGCCTCGGAAATGTTTATCTGCAGAGGGCGCTGCGCGTCGACGTCCGCCGAGTCGTTGTCCTTCGACGGCCACCGTATCGGCGCCAACGTCACCATGCCCATAAATAGCCACGCGCTGCGTCCGTTGCTCAGTTCCGTTTTGTAGCATAAGAAAAGTCATGCCTGAATTGGTTATTGACCTTGAAGGAGCGTAAACTGCAACCACAAGGGAAGTTATCACTGCGGGGATGGTTGGGAGGGGCGGTAAGGAATACGTTGGAGGAACATCCCGTCGAAAGACCGTTACCAGGTAAGAAGTAACTTGTTCTTCGAAGGGATTGTGTCCTCCGACGTATTCCTTATCTTTGATAGACTCCGATAGCAGTGGCATGTAATTGGAGGTGGGAGTGAGAGTGTCATGTATCCCTTTAGGGATGGACCGAATGTAATACGGCCTTGCCAAATCTGGTCTCTTGAGCAGTGGAGGAATCCAGATTGTAAAATTTTGTGAATGTATGTGCGGACGACCATGCCGCACATATGTCCCGGACCGGTACCCCTCTTTGGAGAGCCAAAGAGGCTGCGATACCCCTGGTTGAATGAGCCCTGAGATTTTGGGGTGGCTCTTTCCCTGCTAGTCTATAACATTCCAGGATGTCCACAATAATCCACCTGGAGATGGTTTGTTTTGTTATGGGTAGTCCCAACTTGTGACCTGAGTATCCTACAAACAGTTGGTCTGCTTGCCTGATCCTAGCCATTCTGCTGATGTAAAAGCTGAGAGCTCGCCTAGGGTCCAGTTTATGTAGCCTTTCCTCCTCTTTCCCCGGATGGGGAGGAGGGTAGAACGAAGGCAAGGTAATTTTCTGAGTAATATGAAATTCAGAAACCACCTTTGGGAGGAAATTAGGCTTCAGCTGTAGGACAACTTTGTCCTTGTGGAAGATTGTATGTGGGGGTTTACAGGAGAGAGCTTGTAGCTCGCTCACCCTCCTAGCAGATGTTAGTGCTACCAATAAGAGTTTTAAGCGTGAGAAATCTCAGAGCGCAAGAGTGAAGGGGTTCAAATGGAGTGCCCATTAAGAAGTTTAAGACTAAATTTAAGTCCCATAAGGGAACCTGGAATGGTTTTGGAGGGTAAACATTAGTTAGTCCCTTGAGAAATTGTACCACTAGAGGAATTTTGAAATACGATGGTTCCTCCGCAGTGCGCTTGAAGATAGAAAGCGCTGCAAGATAGCCTTTTACAGTGCCCACTTGAAGGCCTGAGTTTGCCAAGTAGAGTAGAAACGATAACACCGTTGGTGTACCACATGAAAAAGGGTCGATATTCTCTTCCCTACACCAGCTGCAAAATTTGTTCCAACGGCAGCGGTATAAAGACTTTGTTGCCGGTCTTCTGGCCGAAAGCAACACCTCCATGACGTCATCAGGGAGATCCCAATCCTTGTACCTCAACCTTTCAGAAGCCAAGCGTGAAGGTGGAGGGTTCTGGTGTCTGGATGGAGAACCTGACCTCCCTTCTGCGAGAGAAGTTTCTCTTTCAGTGGAAGATGGATTGGAGGACAGATGGACATATCTAGAAGGCCCGGGTACCACGTTCTCCTGGCCCAATCCGAGGCAATTAGGATCATGGTCTTCCGGAATCTTCTCAACCTCCTGATCATTTGAGGAATAACAGGGACTGGAGGGAACGCATAAAGGAGTGGAAACTCCCAGTCCACTACGAACGCATCTCCTAGAGCTCCTCTCGGGGGAAATTCCCTTGAACAGAACAGATCGCACTTCTTGTTGTTGCTTGTGGCGAACAGATCCACCTGAGGGGTTCCCCAAAGGGTGAAGATCTCTTGAAGGACTTTCTGAGCTAGCTCCCACTCGTGGGAGACTGTGCTCTGCCTGCTCATAGCATCCGCTGTCAAGTTCTTCTCTCCGGCTAGGTGGAGAGATTCCTTCTTGGATTGCCCAAAACCAGAGCTGCATTGCTTCTCTGCACAGTGGCAGTGATCCTACGCATCCTCTTTTGTTGAGGTAGTGCATGGCCACCGTCTTGTCCGTCATTATCAGGACATTTCTCCCCTGTACTGATGGCAGGAAAGCTTTCAGCGCTAGTCTGATTGCTCTCAGCTCTAATAGGTTGATGTGTAGTCTGGACTCCGATGGAGACCAACGACCGCTGATGGTCAAGTCGTTGGCATGGGCTCCCCACCCCGTGAGTGAGGCGTCTGTGACTACTGTTATCTCCGGCCATGGTTGCCAAAACAGTTCTCCTTTCAAGATGTTCTCTGGATAGGCCCACCATTGAAGGTCGCGGGCTACCTTGTCCGGAATCCGGAGGAGATCTATCATTCTCCCTGAGAATTGCGACCACTGACTTCTCAGTGCCCACTGAAGAGATCTCATTCTGAGGCGAGCCTCTGGCACAAGGAAGATGCAGGATGCCATGAGGCCTAGCAACCTCAAAAAGTCGAAGGCTGGGAGACGTTGGGCATTTTGAAACTTGGTGACCATCCGTAGAATATCTTAAGCCCTCACCTCTGGTGGCGAGGCTTTTCCCAGGGAAGTGTCCAGGACCGCTCCAATGAACTGGAGTCTCTGTGATGGTATCATCTGCGACTTCTTTAAATTGAGGGAGAAGCCCAGTCTGTGAAGGAAGTGGCAGACATAATCTAGCTGGGCCTGGGCCTGTTCCGAAGATACAGCCCTAATCAGCCAGTCGTCCAGGTAGGGGTAGACGTGGATCCCTTCCCTCCTTAGATTCGCCGCCACTACCAACATCAGCTTGGTGAAGACCCTCGGGCGGAGGTGAGCCCAAATGGCAGAACTCGAAATTGATAATGAGGGTCGCCAATTGTGAACCTCAGGTATTTCCTGTGTTTGAGATGGATTGGCACATGGAAATAAGCATCCTGAAGGTCCAGAGATACCAGCCAGTCCTGGAGCTGGAGGGCCTGAAGGATCTGAGAGAGAGTTACCATCTTGAACTTGTCCTTCCTGAGGAACTTGTTCAATTCTCGTAAGTCCAGGATGGGTCTCAGTCCTCCGTCCTTCTTTGGTATGAGAAAGTAGGGGGAGTACTAGCCCTTGTTCCTTTCCGCTACAGGTACCGGTTCTATGGCACTTCTCTGTAGCAGGTCTATAATTTCCTGCAAGAGGAGCGGATCTGAAACTTTCAGAGAGCTGTTCCCCGGTGGATGACTGAGGAATGTGCAGAAAGGGTAGGCAGTAACCTTGGGCATCTGTTTCCAATGCCGAAGCATCTGACGTTATAGCCTGCCATTCCGTCAGATGGCGAGTTAACCTGCCCCCTACAGGTGTTTTGTGTGGAAAGGCCTCAGAGTGGTTTGGGGGCGGCTGATGCCGAGGTTAAAGAGGCACCTGCTGCTACTGCGGCCTTAGTACTTTTGACCCGTCCACCTCGGGTGGATCTCCTTTGGCCTCTTTGAGCCGGCTGTCCTCTGCCTTTCCCGAATGTGGAATAATAGCGAAAGGACTTTCCTCTTCCAGAGGTTCCTGAGGGGCGAAAAGAAGGTTGGCGGATAGCAGCTCCTAAAGATTTTGCTGCTGCTTTAGAAGTCTGTAACTTTTCCAGACTGTCATTAGCCTTTTTCCCGAATAATGAAGAGCCGTCAAAGGGCATATTCAAAAGTCTGGCCTGTACATCTGGAGCAAAGCCCGACTTTCGCAACCACGCATGCCTGCGGATTGTTGTACTTGTCGCCATGGCCCTGCTGATACTGTCAGCGGAATCGATGCTAGTTTGAAGTGATTCGCACATGGCATCCTTGCCATCTTTAATAATGTTAAGGAAGGCTTCCTTTTCCTCTCCTTCGGTATGCAGTCAGCCGCTGATGAAGCACACTCCCATAGTGTGTGACTGAACCTGGCGAGCGTACAGGTGGCGTTGATGGACTTCAATGCCATACTACAGGCAGAGAAAACTTTGTTCGCCATAGAGTCGTACCTCTTGTCATCTCTATCCTGTGGGACAGTAGGGTAAGCGGTCCTACTGCTAGATGAAGTTGCCGCTTGAACCACCAGGCTCTCTGGAGTCGGGTGTTTTGATAAATATTCAGGGTCAGTAGCCGCTACCCTATACTTGGTTGACAATCTTTTATTGACTGCAGGGATAACTTCGGGAGTTTCCCAATTAGATGCAATTTTCCTTTCTAAGGCTGCATGGAAGGGGACCACCGGGTCCTCTTGTGGGCCTTTGTCTAATATATCTGTTAGGTCATCCTGTTGAAAAACAGGTGAAGGCGCAGACCAACCCATAAACTCAATAATTCTTGCCATCAGGGTTCTATAGGGTGTTTCGGCATGTTCCCCTGGGTCTGGCTTAACAAATTCCACTTCTGGGGAAGTGTCCAGCCCACTTGCCTCATGTAGTGACTCCTGTAGGTCCTTCAGCCTTCTTTCCTCAGAGGTGAAATCCTCTGCAATAGGCAGTGTGGTCCTCTGTAACCCGAATATTTCCTGGTCAGAATCTTCCCCTTCTTCATAAATTGAAGAAAGTCCAGGGTACTCTGACCTCTGAAATGGAGTAAAACCCATCTCTAAGGCAGAAGGAGCCAAACTCGACGCCGATGTAACAGGCTTCGAAGGCGCCGAAAACGGCATCGAAAAAACTGGAAGGGGTCTCGAAGAATTCGAGAGGATCGGGATCCTACTCGAGGGCATCGACGACAGTCTCGACGTCGTGCCGGAGGCCCTTGAAATCACCGTTGGCTGTGGAGTGGCCTTGGTCCTCTCTTTCATCGGCGTCGACGTTGAGTCGATCGACCGATGCGTCGAGGAACCCTTCGACATCGGCGTCGAAGCAATCTTCGACGACGGCGTCGAAGACGGTGCCTTCTTACCCGATGGCTCATGGCGCTCTTGGGTGGAATGTTTCGCAGGGTGCTGCAACTCGCTGCGTTTTGATTTTTTGGGTTTTTCACCTGGGTATCACCCTCAGCTGTCTTCGAAGGGGTCGAGGCCGCGTTCTCGAAGACGCTTAACATTTTCTTTCTGAATTCCTCCCACTCAGCTTGAGAACTGTGTTTAGTGGGACAGGAGACTCTTTCTGGGGGCACAGAAGACGAGGAATGGGACCTTCGATGTCTCTTTTTTGAGTGTCTTCATCTCGACGAATGGTGAGAGCTGCTTCGAGATCTAGAATGGGAATGTTTTCGACGGCGAGGAGACGAATGCCTCGACTCAGCCGACGAAACTCTCGAGGAGGTTTTGGCTGACTTACCTCTCCCGAGCTTCCCCTTGCGCTCCTTCAAGGCTTTCACCGTCATGGACATGCAGTCCTCACACGCCGAACAATGGTGCTCGGATCCCAAGCACCATAAGCAGATCCTGTGATCCTGTGTGGATCCGTTATTGACATTTTTTTACCACAGTCTCGACATTTCTTGAAGCCGGATCGCGGCGTCGTCGGTTCTGATGAAGAAGCCATCGAGAACGATAAGGTATATTCGAGTAGAAATAGTTATCCTGACTGAACTGAGCAACGACGTTCCGAGGCCCCACGAAGCGCGGAAAAACGGAACTGAGCAACGGACGCAGCGCGTGGCTATTTATGGGCATGGCGACGTCGGCGCCGATACGGTGGCCGTCGAAGGACATCGACTCGGCGGACGTCGACGCGCCCTCTACAGAAAAAAAATTCCGAGGCCAGCAAGCTGGAAACGTATTATCAAAGATAAGGAATACGTCAGAGGACACAATCCCTTCGAAACTGGTTTACTTTCAGATTCAAAGGTTGCAAGACACTCACTCGTCTTGGTGATGCTATAGCCCCTCAAAAAACAGTTTCCAGATTCAAGAACATAAAAAGCACAATCTCATGGAACTACAAAATAGGATTTTCAACTATTTGGCTTTCAAAAAGAGAAGAAGCTGTTGCAAATTCACAAATCGAAACCTGATGCCATTTCCTTACAAACCAAAGAAAATGTCAGTATGGTTACTTATGAACACAAAAAAGTCAGTCTACGGAACCACAATAGCAAACCCCTGATTATCAACCTAGAAACAAATGTATGGGTTTTTGTCATGTAGAACCTATTAACTCATACAATATTTTTGAGATCACAGTCATTTTTTTAAGAGCCAAGCGAGTGTTGAAGGCTGGTTGAACCAAGGTGCAAATCAGTGCCCATATTATGAGATAGCAAGAAGGTTATACCAGAATGCTCCTCACCCCTACAAAGGGAATCAGTAGCTCTGAAAAACAGAATACCCTTGGTCAGTTTGACACTCCCAAGATCAGGTAGGTTTACATTTTTCGAAACATCTTTAGGGCCACCTGGATGAGGATAACTGAAGAAAAGAAATTTGCCACGTTTAATGGCCTTGGGTGCAATACCTATCCCAGAAGAACATTGCTACAGAACTATATGGAACAGAATTGTGGGACATATGTTCTAGTGGGGAGTGATAAAGAGGTCCAATACCCATCAGGAATGACTTTATTTGTACAAAGTTAACTTCCTCATACTCAGAGCATCACCCTTCATATTGCCTTACACTGCCAATACCAATAATTAGGGTGGAGAGGTAAGAGGGAAGACAGACCTTGCAAGACAAGTTCATCAATAAAATCGGCGACTGCCAACACTATATATGCAATATGCAGATTGACTAAACTTGGACCTATTTTACCATATTGCTCTCTGCGAGTGACTTTAGACGGCCAAGATCCGCCAAGAAACTGGATGTCGAAACACTGTAGATTCTGACAGCCTTTATCTTTTTGAATGAGACAAGATGGAGTGTGACCTGGAAAACCGTTTGTCTATGAGCACCCTGAGGTTTAATTTGTTAACTCGCACATATTATGCTTTTTCTTTCAAATTGACCATATTGCCTGATCACATGAACTTACCAGGTGTTTCTCTTTAAATATTAAGGATCGAGAAGTGTAAAAACACTGACTGATTACAAACATTGTTTTAACTGCAAACGAGGGCCATTACTGACTGTAGAGCCACGAAAGAAGCTCTTTCAAACTTCTGAAAATTGATGTGAAAAAATTGGAACTGACAACTTTCCAGTGGTATAGCATTACATGTAGATAAGGAAATGGCAAAGTAGCAAAAATCAAATAGTCAACCTTTGAACCCCTCTCTAGAAGTTTTAGATTCCCCTAACAGTATTCTTGGGAGTCATTTTGAACATTTGAAGGAATCTTTATCGAGGGTTCAATTCTGAAATAATTTTCACACAAAACCTAGCAATCAACCATGAAACAAATGGATACAAGAATAATGTGATAGAAAAGTAGGAACATTACTTGCTAATTTTCCCAATCTGTACATGGCAAGCTCTCCTCTTCATCTTCGGACTCTGGTGATGCCTCTTTAATACGACGAAGTGCTTCATGGATGCTGCGAGTCAGCGGGTCTGTGTCAGGAAGAAGTGTGAACGATTCCCTCAAAACATCTGTTTGCACTTTTTTCAACTTCACTCCTTTCCGAATTTGTGCCAAAATGTTATTGCTGTCATCTTCATCTGGATAAGGAAGCAGAGACCGCTGCTCTGCTTTTCTGAGGTGAAAACTACCTCGCTTCAGGGAAGCCAGAACTTCATCCATCGGAGAACTCGCTGCAAAAGGTTGAGCAATGAATTAAAAACACATATTGGAATTTTCACAAATTCTTTTTACTCTGCAGCATGTCATTCACTGAGACGTAGGGAAGTGCACAATGACTTCAGACGGGTATGTTCATGTCTAGTTTTAGAAATAGTTAACTTATGCTTAAGTGACTTAAGGAGATTGCTCAACACAACATCTCTAACCTGGCTCTACTGATCTCAATCATCTTTTGGACATTGAGCATAAAAGTAATAAATGAAGAGTTAAGGAAAGACTACCAAGGTCTATTGGGAAATGGTGAAGGAACCAATGTCATTCCTTATAGGAGCCATAAAACCTCTAATGTAGGGAGCCATTTGACCTGCATGTATGTCTTAGCGAATTCCTTGCTAAAGTAGGCACCATGGCCCATGAATACAAGAGTTCAAAGGTTGCAGAATACTTTTTAACCGTATGTGTACTATAGGAATGTCCTCACTGAAATTGGGTTCCTAATAATCGAAATTCAAGACACAGTATCAGCAAAAAAAATGTACATTCATTTAGACAGGTCTATTATCTGTCTGCAAATACTGAATTTGCATGAACTTTTAAGTTTTCATTGTCATTACTTACAGAAAAAACATTTTACAACAGATATAATTTAATGTTGCAATGCTTTTTTTAACATGATGCTATGTTATTTGCCATTTATATAGTGCCCAAGTTCCACTGTCTTGGCCTTGAAGCTCTTCAAATTCTCTGGGAATTTGGCAAACTGAAATCTGAACATTACATGGTGAAAAAGTGCATTACATTGTGGGAAAATGACATTACCTGATAAGCTGTGAATTAATTGCAGAATGACACTTTCTTCCTTATTCTTGTTCCAGTCCTTAATAATGAAAGCTACATGCCTTACAGACAGAAACCAACAAATGTGTGCAAAATGAGTAATTTTCTTTCCCCTACGCCCTTAATGGTAGAAAAAAGCCTGCCCCTTCATGCCCTCTTATCTGTGTTCTTCAGCAGAGACCAATGAGGAATTTGGACCAGGCTGTTGCTAGTTCCAGAACTATAACACGGAGGTAAAAAAACAGAGGGGTGTCAGTCACTGACCCTCCTTTGACTTTACAATGGTGATGCTGCTGCACATTGGATGCCTTTCCTCCCAAATAGGTTGCGCTGTTGTAGGCTTCCTTCATTGTAAAAGACATTCAATATTCTGTCACCCTGTTGTGTTGCCGGACTTTACTGATTTTCTTGATCTGCATGTAATGCCTTAGTTCTCACTGTTGCAGACTTTCCTTTTTTTGTTGTTTTATTTTTCTTTATTGGCATTATATTTTTTTTACAACAAAAACGTTCCCCATCCCCCAACCCATTTCCCCGCCGGACACCCAACCCCCAGAGTCCCTTACATGGCATAGGTTGCAGATTTTCAAAGAGTCAGTGAATGACAAGAACACGTCAATGCTGAGGGCAATATCGGAGATTGATGTCAGTTTGGAAAAATCCAAATAACTCAGACCAATCCTGTGAGAATTTCACCTGATCTCCCTGAATCGTGTAAGTGATCTTTTCTAATGCGACAAAGTTCCAGATTCTATAAAACCATTCGGCAAAAAGCGGTGGATCTTTTGACTTCCATCTCTGTGCTATTATTGTAGGACAACAAAGGTTATACATTTTTGTTTCTACCATTTTCAGATACTAGGTTCAAAAATCAACAGTAGGTTAGACTTCATAGAGTTAGATTTTGGTACACCAAATATTTGTTTCAGGTTCCTATCAATATCTGCCCAATATCCTGCCAAGACTGGACATTTCCACCAAATATGCCCCCAGTCCTCAAGTGCTCCACATTGTCTCCAGCAGTGATCTGGTAACGAGGCTTTGATGTTATGCAAGCAAGCCGGTGTGTAATGCCATTGGGTTAGAAGCTTATACCAAACTTCCCGCAACTGGACTGAGCGGGTGTATTTAGGTATATCCTTCCATAACCCCTCCTATTCTTGTTCCGTGATTTATAGTCCCAACGTTAGTTGTTGTTCTATAATGTGGGAGAGAGTTAAGGGGACACTCTATATATGTTGGATAGTAGGGCTGTGTTCCCAGGATTCGTGAAAATACATTTTTCAAAAACAGTTAACTCCCTAAGTGCTGCCTGCCTAATCGGCGGGGCCAGAATCCAGCGACATACCTGGAAGTATTGAAAGCGTTCTGATTCGTTCAAACCCAGGTCGATCTTGCATTGAGCAAGGGATTTAGGATCCCTACCCAAAAACATATTCCCGTAGTATCACGCAACCTGCTCGTTTCCATTCGGCGAAAGCCAGAGGGTCTAGGGCAGGGGGAAAACTAGGATTAAAGAATAGGGGAATGAAAGGCGAGGGGAATGTCGGGAATTTTATTTTGTTTCACCGCTAGACCCCATACATTTTCCACTATGGCCGTAATCCAACTCTTATGAATATTAAGGGGGCAATCTTTTCTAGGAAGACAGAGATTCACATAACTGCGGTCCCCCTACTGGACGTTCCATCTACAGACAGCTTTTCTCTGCATCAATGCCCCACCAGTCCCTTACTATAAGGAGGTGAGCAGCTTGATGAAATGTATAAAGGTTAGGTAGACCCAAACCGACATTATTGGTGGGAGTGGTCAAAACCTCATATGCTACCCTGGGAGTTTTGTTATTTGATACATAAACTGAGATCTTTTTACGAAGCGTTTTAAAAAATGGGTCCGGAACTCGAATTGGTAATGCCTGGAAAAATATATCTTGGGGAGAAAGGTCATTTGTATCACAATGACTCCTAGCCAGGAAATCGAGAGGCGACTCAATTAGTTGGTTCTGAACTGATTTCAGTAGGGAGGTGCGGGTGGGGGAGTTAGCTTTGTATATGCCAGCTAAATCGGGGGTTATAACAACTCCCAACAGTTTTATTTGGTTTTGTGCCCAACCAAAATGTGTAAGAGCCCGTAGCGCGCATATCGCCTCCTGTGGCAGTGATAGATTTTCACGCGCTACATCTAGAAAGAACATGGAAATTTAGCACATATCACTTTTAGATATCGAGGCCAATAACCAACCCACTAACAATTTTACCCCTCTGCATACACCGCTCAAACTCTAACCAAACAACCACAATCCTAAAGCACAACAAACCGCACAATCTTCACTACACCGCAACAAAAAAACTAACCACACATAGCTTTGCACAACAGCACACAGCTGCTACCGACCAGAAAGCACGCCCAAGTTCAGCGAACGGTGTTAACTGAACTGAAGCTGCCAACAGCACATCACTGCTCTCTTGCACTTATCCCGCTTGTTCCCACTAACTCACCCCTACCCCTTTTCCTTTTCAGATCCGCCAGAGCGTCAGGGGACCACTCCGGTGGTGATATTGCACGGTACAAATATCCTTTAACATTAACATTTCTGATTTATATAGCTTACTTTTTAAGCCTGCCACCCGTCTACATGTCTTCAATTCGCCTTGTATTGCTAATACAATTTTTAGCGGTTCAGATATTGCTAACAGCATGTCATCTGCATAAGCCATTATGTTACTTTCAATCCTCCCAAAATAAATTCCTTAAATATCTTCTGATTGTCTAAGCCTTGCTAAAAACGGCTCCCAGCCTATGGGATATAGTATTGGTAACATGGGGCAGTACTGTTTAGTCCCTCGCTGAATGGCGATAGGTGGGGAAAGTTAACCATTAATCGATAATTGGGCTATTGGGAATTTATAATTTACTCTGATTTTTGCTATGAATTGATGTCCGAATCCCATCTTTCCCAAAACCTGAAAAAAGGAACGACCACTCAACCCGGTCAAAGGCCTTTTCGGCATCTAATGATAGTAGAATCGCTGGAATTTCTTTTTACTCCACTTTTTCTAGGATATGGCATGTGTGTCCGATGTCATGAGTTTGTCGATTTAATAAAAAGCCTGACTGGTCCGTTTGTATAAAAGAGGGCAATAATCCTTCTAACCTGTTCGCAAGAATTGTAGAGTACATTTTGGCATCCAAATTAATCAGTGCTATGGGGCGATGGATCTTTAACCGGTTTCGCAAATAGTATTACCTTAGCCTCTTCCATTGTGGAGGAAATACTTCCTAATCTTGTCAAATTGTATATATGTACTAGCCTTGGTACCAGTGACTCCGTCTATGTGACGTCAACCGTGCACGCAGGGCTAGCATGTTGGAAACGGAGGGGCTATGTGCTATGGGGCGATACGATCAACACTTGCGGGGATCTTTAACCGGTTTCGCAAATAGAATTACCTTAGCCTCTTCCATTGTAGAGGAAATACTTCCTGATCTTGTAAACATATTATATAGATGTACTAGCCTTGGTACCAGTGACTCCGCCTATGTGAGGTCAACCGTGCACGCAGGGCTAGCACATTTGAAAAGGAGGGACTACCTTAGAGCAGACACCACTTCAGTGCAACACGCTGCATTATTGGATAGGCTTATCAAGGCACTACAACTCCCAGTAGCCATCGCGATAGTTAAATGTGCAGCACATACTAAGAGAACTGACTATTTCATACGGAAACCAATCCACGGACAAAGAGGCCAAAAGAGTTGCATATTCTTCTGTTATTTTTAGTTTTAATACTCCTGATGTGAAAGAAAATGGCTGTGATAATGGTTGTGAATGCAAGTTTTAATCATTTATCACGAACACAGTTAATGGACGTTCAAGGTTGAGCTCCACAGGAAGAGAAAAAACTGGATGCGGAGAGGGTGTTCTTTATCCCCCTCTGAAGCACTGTCGTGACAAGACAGCACTGGTAAACCGGTGATGCCTGTAGCCTTATTAAGGGTGGTGTTAGAACAGCTACACTACCCTGCGCATGTTACTAGGGAGAGCCTCGCAGCAACCATTGTGGAGGACTGGTTTGTACCAAACCTGTTAGAACAACTTGCTTTTTATGTAGTATATTGCATCGTATGTCAAAGGTTTACTGCTGGGCACACATTCCGAACAGTCAGAGGAGTAATTCCTCAACCAAATGGTCCTTTTCAGCATTTACATATCGATTATGTTGACATGCTGCAGGTTTGTAACGGATATAGGTATATGATAGTGGTAGTGTGCCCCTTCTCAAGGTGGATTGAAGCTGGTCCATGCACACATCCTGATGCCACTTGTGCTGCGAAGTTTTCAGTCCGAGAAGTATTTCCTAGTTGGGGAGTATGTGAGGTGCTGAGATCAGATAATGGCCCCCATTTTGTGAATGAGGTCTTTGAACAGATTAGCTTATTGCTTAGCATTAAACACAAGTTTTCTTCTGCTTATCACCTGCAAGCGGGATATGTGAGAGACTCAGTCTGCTCAAGTAGAGAATAGCCAAGATGAAACTGCCACTGAAAAATGGGTGGCTGCATTGCCTGCCCCTTGCTATGCATTGAGAAATCAGCCCGGCTCTGACCACCACCTCACACCCCACGAGTTAGTTACAGGGAGGCAAATGAGAATGCCTCTGACTCCTCTATCGAGGACTAGGGGTGATGCCCAAAATACTGCAGAATTGTTAGATTAGTTACGTGCGTACTTAACATGTAGGACGGCTAGTATCTCTGTCATTTCAGATCAAGTCAAGCGGATGGGGGACAGTCTCAGAACACAGATGAAAACCATACAGCAACCGGACCTGAAGGACTAGGTTTACCAAAACTCTTTGCTGGAGATCAGGTTCTAATAAGGAACATTACAAGAAAGTCGGACGAGCCCCGATTTAGCGGCCCTTTCATTGTAGAGGATATTACTCCATCAGCAGTCAAGGTCCAAGGGAGACAAGCTTGGATACACCTAAGAGATGTGAAAGTCTATGCTGGAGAGGCCGTCACACCCCCAACCCATTCAGAAGCAAGTCAAGGAGAAGTTCAGCATGTGCAGACTAGATCGATGACGAGGAAGGAGGCCGCAAAGACTATCCAGTAGATAGGCGAAAGTGTACATTTGGACTGTGGCTCCCCTGAAACACTCTTTGTAGTTGCTATAGCAAGGAGTGAAAAAGCTACTGTTCTTAAGCCACAGGAGCTTGCAGACATTCGGACTATGGAGTACTGAAGTAAAGGGAAAAATGCCGAAACTAGACTTTCTGTTCGACGACTGGAAGAGGGAGGAGTTCCCCGACTTGTTTCTCACTGAGTGTCTCTTTGGAGGTGCCCATGGTGCTGTCTGATGTTGACGTACACTGACTACTTCTTGCTGTCTTCATATTTATACTGGGAGTTTACCCTGCTCTTGTTGGGAGGAGCACTGATATACGTGCCTATGTCCAAGATCCTAAATATGGCCCGCCGATTAGACCACCATTGGCAGCAATTTTAGAGCAGATTAGACTATTACATGAACATCTTTCTGGACGTGCAGATGGTCCTATCTAACGATGATGCCCAAAAACTACTTGTCATGATCTTTTACAATTTGCTTCAAGTACACCCTTATCTTGTTTGGCGAAACACCAACACTTATGTGTTTATGCGAGATCCTATAAATTGACCTGCAAACAGCTGATTACTTGCAGAGATCATAGAGCAAACTTGACAGCTACCGGAGCATTTATTTAAAGTGATTGCCTGAATAAAACAAGTTTTTTCTTCCTTAAAAGTAATTAGAGTCAATCATGTGGTCTATTGAGCACATTGCAGTTCCAGAAAGTGAGCAGAGTCAACGACGTGTGGAAAGACATTGATGGTAGGGCTTAATATATTGGTGCATAATCTATGCCTGTTCAGCATCCATTAGCTTTTTTCTGTTTCTATTGATTCATGCGGTTTAGAAGGGAAGGAGTTCTGCTAATCATTCCCACTCCAGTTACTTTGGCAGAACTAGACATCGTAAGGAGGTCAAGGCCTTATGTGATTGTCCCCACTCCAGTAGCTCATGAGAAATCACCTATTCCTGTAACGAGTGCTTTTATACTTCCTTTTGTAGGGAGGTTGGTTTTTGATTTGCTCCATGATCATTGGGTACACACCCATTACACAGGAAAGAGGCCTAAGAGGAGTGCAAGGGTGGATGATTATGAATTAAATGATTATTTAGACAGCACAGCACATTTGGGGAACAACATGTTGTATCAGCACAGAGGATTGCTCTGTATGTGCACTCCTGCCTTATGCTATAAGTAAGTCTAAAATATTCATACCTATTGAAATAGAAGTTCAAACAGCTCATTGCCTTACTGATTGCCTTACTCACCTTGCACTCTGCCTACAAGAGGTCCGTTCCAGGGCTGAACGGCATCCTTGGTATGGGTGACAGAATGGACATCTCCAGATGAAGATGATTATTTTCAACCAGAATACCAAAAAAAGACACATGAAAGTTTAACGGCTGTGGGGTCCGTCCCCAAACAAAACCTTGTATAGACTCAATGACGAAAGAACCCCACTACCTTTTTATGTTGTCTCTTCTTGACTCTAACAGTAAACACAGTTCATACAACAAATACAGACTGCGTTAGATTAAACCTCACCAATACATTTAACCAATTATTACATTTTATTATTAAACTTGCACAATTAGCATAAAAACATGTAAACATTATACACATTGCATACATTACAGAAAAAGTGACAAGTGCAGTCCAATGCAAAAACTGCAATGATTGTTAGGACCAAATGTAAACATAATCCGAACACAGCTGGCCAACTAAAGCCAGACTGTTGTGCTTCCCTTGGACATTTTTGGATAACAGTAGATAGCCAATCTAATTAATAGCTACTCTAGCCTATCAAACATATAGAAACATGGGCGGATCCTTTCATAATAAAAAGGTCTTTAACAAATCCAATAAACTAATTTAAACCACTGTTAACAATTACAGTGTCCTTCGCAACCCAACATGTTTCGTTCAGCTACTATTAACACAAAATCCACAAGAACTTTGTCAGGGAACCCAACGTTGCGTGCACCAACTTCAGATGTAACGGCCGGCTTCCACAGGCAGGAAATGTAAAACATATTCACAGGTGTTCTGTTCAATGCTGGAAGAGACAAAACAAAATAAACAGCTCTCATTAATGCTGTTATTACTCTAAATACTGTAAAGCCATACTCCATTTTTTTTATAACCCATGGGAGGCTCACTGTGACGGTACTCCATTTATAACAGTTCACGGTCCAGTAGATTATGTTCAAGACTTAAAGACAAGAGAAAGAGCACACACCAGAAATCATGTGATCAGATATGAACAACCTGGCATTAAAAAGGAGCAGGAATCCAATGGGAGAAACAGGAAACTCAACTGTCAAGGGAAGACTGATGAAGAAGTTCGAAGCTGCAAGCAAAGAGGCCAGATGCAGATCTGTGGTACATTACTTTCTCCAGATGGCTGGGAAGAAGACCGTCATATGCAGAGCTGTAGCAGTAACTGGTCATTACAAGCCAGTTATTGAATGACTGGAAAATGGATGCAAACCTCTATGGCCGAGGCTTGCAAAGCTTCTGACATGGGTCAAAGACAGAGGAGACCCATTACAGATAGTGTCTTTGGCTAGTGAAGAGCTGTGTTTCAGAAACAATGGCACGAGAAAAGTTGGAGAGAATCAACAGTGTGGCCGAATCTTTGATGTACCAGGAATGAAAGACGGGACAGTGGTGATAATGGATCATTACTGGGCCTGTGGATCCAGAGCTTAGATGAAGTTGCCCAGAGATTGGGGAGAAATATATGTTTTATAGTGATCGTTCATGTTCCAGCGCTGGTGATTCCAAAGAGTGACCTGAACATTGGAGAGTTTCAAAAAGCAGATGCTCACCCGAGGAAGAAGAGATCTGCTGGACTTTTTAATCGAACAGAGAAAATTATTTCTCAGCTAAATCGATAGAAACCTTCAATTCTATTCTGTATGAACACAGGTTGTTCAGCCAGACTTCAGCAGTTCTTGCTACAATCTTTATGTCAGGAATCCAGGCGATGGCAAATGCAAAATGGTTACAGATAACCAGATGGAAGCTTCTGCAGACGATCAACACCACCATAAAGGGATTTAATGCTATCAAGGAGGACCTGCGAGCCATACGACTGATGACTCTTCAGAATAGATATGTCCTGGACATGATTACAGCTATGGATGGAAGTGTTTGTGCCAAAACCGGAGAATCATGTTGCTCATTCATATCTTCTCATGATGACGAGAATGGCACCTTGACAGAGGCCATAACGATGTTGACAAACCTACACGTCAAGATGGAAGATGAAGTGGAAGGCATTGCTGATGGCAGCTGGTTTGCATCGATCTTCCCTGGGTTTCACAATGGATGGCAAACATTTTCAAGTTTCTTGGAGACCTGTTGATGATGATCATGTTTGGGTTCTGTGTGATCAGGATAATAATCACATAATGCAAGAAGACTGCAAAGAAAGCAGCAGGAATGAAGATTGTGATTGATGTTGAATCAGGATTCCAACCTAAAGAACTGACAGATGAAGAAATCGGAGACCACGTGAAGGCCAGCATTCATGCACCTGAGGGAACGAAGTTCCTGTACCCGAAGAACCTCAAGAAGAATGTGGGAAGATGGATCTACTGCAGTCCCAATGGCCAATGCATGCTTATGACCTGGAGTGTTGATGAGCATGTGAAATCAGCAGGATACCTGAAAGGAGTCAAAGATATGGGTTCCAAAGAAGCACTTCTTCAGACTCGGATGTCCAGATGTGAAGATTGATGAGAGAGTGGTCGATGAATCGGCCAAAGGGGGGAGTTTAGAGGAGGAGCCAAATGCCTCTATAAAGAGCTCCGCCCCCATGTTGGCTATATGTTGGGAACCGGAAATTGCGAGCAGTACCAGTGAGGATACCTATACCACAAAGAATTCTTGAAACAAGGTATCTACTAAGAAAACCTTATATGCATTCACAAAGAAATAATGCACTTCTGGACGGAGTGCCGGAAGAAATGTGAAATCGAGTGAGAAAGAAGATTGGTGACATCATGCGAAGCAGAACTGATGCACCCTGAAAAGAGACACAAGACGAAAGAACAAACATTCTATAAGATCTGAAGAGGAGGTGTCAAGGATGAGCAACATTTCGGGCTCGAGATGAAGATGCTCATGCAAAGAAACGCTGAAGAAAATGCAAATTCATTTTACACTTGTACACATGCAGTAACGCAAGAAGACAAAGTGATCTTAAGGCTGGCTACGTAGTGAATAGATTGCAGCGATGCACCAATCTATATACATAGGAGTATATAGAACCTGGATGTTCCACGATGCATTTTAGCAAGGCTTGAAACCCTGTGTATGGAAAGGTTTTCAGTGTGGCGCAGTTGGAAAAGAGCTAATAGCGAAGGAGAAATTCAAGAAAGGCTTGGCTGGCCCAGCACGAAGAGTCGAGGTCACTGTGAGCTTGGTTGTCCATCAAGTAGTTACATGAACGCGAGAAATAAATAAACTTCTGTTTGAGGTGAAATGGAAAAACACTGAAAGTGCCAAAAGGTCATTATTTAATAGTATTATTTGCAGTGAAGGGCTCGAAAATGTGGTCTCCAGTCACATGGTCAGTTGAGAATAGCTTTGGGTCGAGCTACACCAAAACCAGAACATAAGACCATGCCACTCTCCCTTTTATTCTCAGGCACAGAGAGCTTCTACAAGGCCAAGTTCAAAGCCTTAATTGAATGGCAGACCGCAAGAGTGATGATGGATGTTGGGCTAATTGGGTGGGGAAGCCTGACCAGGCCAACCCTCCCAGCACCTGCGTTCGTAGCTTGCGTGCTGCTAGCATGTGAAATATTCCAGAAGGGTACAAGCGTGCCAACCAATTGTAGAGGGCCACGTATAAGAGAGCCCTATAGGTTGTGTAACCAATGAATCATTGTGTATTTTATGACGATGAAGATGACTTGCACTAGAGGAGGGCTTAGATGTCCACCTGATGTTAGAGACCCAATCACTACCCCCGTTAGTATGGAATTTTTACGTAGATGTTCCCTGTAAGCCTATCACATCCCCAATTAGGTTTTTGTAGTTTGCCACGTAGTGTGACGTCAATGATGATGAATATAGGCTATAAATGTTATGTTTTTTCTGACACATGTATCGAGAGCTCGAGCGAACGTTGGATGATGTCCGTTGCAACCTCCCTGTTTTAGATCATTGCAAATTAAACAGAACAGAATGTTGCCGGTTTGATTATTGATGAATGAGTAATTTCTGCATCCCCATCCATCTCTAAGTATTGTTACCTTGTCTTAAAGGGCCAGGTCTATGGGTTCAATCCTTTAAGCAAAACCCATTGCACATTCGAAAGTCTTCGATTCTGTTATCAAGAGCATCTTAGCCCGAATGAAGGGGATCAGTGGTCCAATCCCGAACAAGGGAGACCAATTGCTAACTTTGTGGAAAAGGGTTCTGAGCCCAAACAAGGGCTACACGTGGTCTGAGCCCAAACGAGGAAGACCAATTGTGAACTTGTGAATGTGAAAACCCTAACAAAGGAAAGGAACTTGTGTGTTTTGTTTGTTACATCAGGCCATCTGCAGTAAGGGACTGTCATTGGGGAGAGAGACTTTGGCGGAAGGCCCTGATGCCTATGGTTTGAACTGTTACCTTGTTATCAAGAAGCTAGAGTGTGCGAACCTTGCACAAGCCGCCTTACCCAGTGCTGAAAACACGGGGAAGGGAAGCCAACTTCTCAACCATCCTGACATTCTTTCTTGAAGACTTATTTTGCATACCTTGTTATCCCACACCATTTGTATTTAGAAATAAGGATTGGCAATAGGTTTATTAGTATAGGCCCTTTTATTTTGACAGACTCCACTAAGACTGCGCTATTTATTATTTGATGGTTGTAGCTTGCTCCCATCCTTAGATTTAGGGTTAGATAGGCGTTCAACCAACCCTTGTAGTTCAAGAAACACCCTTGAACTGTGATCACTTATGTCTGTCTTCAATGTTTGATACCATGCCTGACTGAAAGATGTTCCTATCCCCTACTGACAAGGCCAACCTTTATTCTTGGAAGTTAAGGAAGGTTGGGCTGGTTTTGTACATGGTAGGAGATTAATGTTAACTAGTGCTCTAGTTTTTAGTTGCAGCAGGATGTTAGAATTGGAATTCCTACCCTATAAGAATAAATGTTAATAACTGATTTAAGTAGAGCGGGTAGTTACGCTGCCTATGTAGATACATATTTTCGCTGCTCCTACCTTGTGCTGATTTTCTGTGTTTTCCCCCTTGGTAAATGGGGAATCTATGCAAAACAGTCTTAGCATGGTACAAAATTTAGACTTGCCACGAGCCATTGGTTAGTGACATTTGGCGAGTAAGAAATGTGTGCTATGTGTATGCATAGCATTGAGATGGTGAATTATTTTTTATGGCTGGCTAGCAGATTGTAACTTCCATTTGTGCACCATGTTTCCAGTATATGATACATTTGAACCATATTTTCACCCTAACGGCATGGAGAATGTATCATAATCTGCTGGCTAGCCCAGCAGGCTAATAAATTCACTGCTAGAATCTTTGCAGATACCATCAGTTCCCTTGTTGGATTTCAGTGAATAATCTTTGTGCCAGAGTGAAAATAATTGGCAATACCTTAATGCATCTTGCAGTCAGTTGCAGACGTATAGCTAATTGGGTCCTACATTACTTCCCCTAATGATAGTGACTGTGATATGCAGGGCATCTAAATGCATACATTTACTCCGGACTGACCAAGGATACTGGGGCCTAATGCGCGAGGTGCTGCCAGCAGTGATTGCAATGCATTGATTACATAACATTGGTCCTGGCACATTGTTCACCATTTCATGTAACCAGCACTCAATCTTCCTGTTCCTCCTTTGAGACACCTGCCAACTCCAGTGCACCATCTAAGTGTAGTGCACACTTTGGCGCATTGGGATGGGGACAGAGAAATGGCTGAACTCTTGCTGCAGATATTTTGTAGGGGCGCGAAGTGCATTACGGATCATTTGAACAAGACAGTTTGTGATATCAATTCTGCTTATGTGGTTATAGGTGGAATAATGTAATGGTCATTGGGCATTTTCCCCTGTGGGCATTTACCAGGCGCCTTTTGCAGGGTGCCTTGTCCGACCAGTTAGAATCCAGATAAAGTTGGCTTGCCTCTGTTATGCTACCATTTGGTAATGGATCTGTAAAGATGTCTTAGACTGTCTCTGTGATAAGTCTAAGGGTGTCAAGTGGATACTAGTACTGGTTAGAAATAGCATATAACCAATGTTTTACTGATGGTCAATTTGGATCGTTCCACTCAACAGTACAGACTGGGAGGGTGTATGACTCTGACCTCAGTGTAGTGTTTTTCCCCATGAAGAATTCCTTGAACCAGGGAGCCAAGGAGGCACTGTTGGCAATATTAAGGTGGATTACAATTACACTCACAAGCGATATCACAACATGCCTGTTCAGGCCCATTTCGGATGAGTCTGCTCAATAACTTGTGCATGTGTAGGTTTGTTCAGCAAGGACTCATGCACATCATGTGTCAGGTTTTTCAACAAATGCTGACTGAGATGGAGGGGCAGCAGGGGGATGGCTAATGCTCCAGTTGGATACTCATGTTCCCTCTACAGATTTTGATATGCAGCCAGTCTGGTTGCTGTTGCTATCTGCACCTTTTCAGAGTCCCCATCATTGTGTGCGCTTCTCTCTTTCAGGTTCTGCCGGTAGCAGTAGCTATTACACAGAGGGCAAGAAAGGAATGTAGGGCGAGCTGTGCTTTATTGACAACTTAAATAGCTAGCTTTGCTATACAAGTGTCCATTTGATTAGAAAACCGACAGAATTGCATAGCAAATTGCTATGCGGCACTGCTCATTTTTTGCCTTTTGGTCTTAAAAATAAGATCCTCCCATAAAGTCATTAGACCTAGCACCTTAAATTCACCTTTTCCTGAACCTTTTTTTTAGGGAACAAACCCCCTCATCAAAATCAAGCTTGGGAGGGTCAGACGACTTCGAAACCCAGGCTGAGACCCTTTTATTCTCTGAGTCCGAAACCCCAACAGGTGGAACCCTCAACCCTCCTGAAAACATGTCCGATATTGAAACAGCCATGGCTCAACTGGCCGCTCATCAGATGCAGGCTGATGCAGGCTGACGCCAGACTTCAAGAAAATCTAATAAATTGGTTGAATTACAAGCCAGACCCCTATTACCTCAAAGCATATTACAACCCTATCAGGAAGGAGAAGACGTAGAGAATTATTTTCTGAATTTTGAGCGATTAGCTGAACAGCTGGGATGGAGAGAAAACTTAAATAAATGCTACCTGGGACCAATGTTACCTCTAATTATTTTTCTCTATGTGCGGAATCGCCTGGCTGTCGTGCGCACATTATTTTCCAAGTGCGCAATTGACTAATGAGGTAAGCCATTTTGTGAGCATGCAGATTTAGTGAACTGACTAATGAGGTAAGCCATTTTGTGAGCATGCAGATTTAGTGAACTGACTAATGAGGTAAGCCATTTTGTGAGCATGCAGATTTAGTGAACTACAATCTCCAAAGAGACTTTAGAAAGGAATTTCCTCTTCCCTGTCACTGCAATTATTTACAAATCTGTTTAAAAGGTGCATCTTAAAATACTTTTTGCCAACACATATGCTAAAAAAATAATTTTACATGTGATTATAAAGAGTATTTATGAACCAGGCCAAGACTTCAACATCTGCCACAGTACTTTGCAAACATACTTCTGTGCAGAGAAAAATGTGTTCATAGTGCTACTGGAAAAACACTCCTGTGTATTTCAAAAAACAAATCGTAACTGATGTGGCTGTCAAAAAATTCAGACAGCATACAACATTTGCAGATGAATTAATGGCAATTAGTACCCGGCGAGGGTCAATCAGATTGTAACAATCAATCTGTTTGACCCTAGTTGGGTCGTTACCCGGCAAGGAAAAACGTACCCGACAAGTGAGGTGCATTGCGTCCCGTCATGCCACCGTGAAAAGGGAGAAGGGACTACATGTAGTCCCTGATCCCTGGCGGCCATTTTTTTTCCTTGAATCATGAAATGGTCACAGCGCCATTTCACAACTACAGAAAGATTGCTATTAGTACCCTGGTACGATGTGCTGGGGTACGAATAGCATAGGACCCTCGGAGAGAGGGGAGCATTACTGGTCGGGTAATGCCCCCAGGGCTACATTAAAGCCCTTGCTTTGCTTGGGCTTCTATCGCCGGTAATGCCCCACCTCCACAGGTTCTATTGCTTAAAAGCAATGTGTCAAAGAAAAGTGCCAATAGGATTTCAAGTGCCACTTTAATGAAGTAATTAAGGGCCAGGAGAACATGGCTATAATAATGTGTGTAAGGACGATAATTGCATCAGAATAGCTGCACTTCAGAATATGATAACAAATTCCTGTGCCTCTGCTTACTATCCACATTACGTTGTCCTGTGAGTTGTGCTAATACCAGCCTTACAGCTAAGAGACATACACCATCATTTTTCTATTCCCCCAAAAAAGGAAAATGTGCCTAACAAAAACAGCATACCCACCCTGATTCAACCCACAAAGCTCCACTGGTATGTTTTCAAATTAGTGACCAGCAGAGCCGTGGCATAGGAAGGAACTCTAATAACAATAATAGACGATCACAAGAGGAATTTTAGTAAGCATAAAGTATCTCTATTGGCAAAGCGAATTACTTTTTCCCTACATGAAAAATAATTTGACTCCAAGTAGGGAGAAAAATCGGATTAGAGCCTTCCCTGTAACCCTGACATAGGAAGTAAAATGACAGGGTGCATAATAGTCTATAGTTTTGCTCACCCTTCCGCACAACAGCCTTGACAAAATTAAACAAGAGCCTTATTGAGGTTTACTATGGAGCCCTGTTGAAGAAAATTACACATATATGCCTTTTAAGTTAATAGCATCAATTCTCAGAGATACGGCAGATTGAGTGCCTTCTTCTGCAACTAGGGATCCCTCTTGTGTAATTCTTTATCAGTTAAGTAAGATACAGTGAGCTGCTAGAAACAATACACACAGAGCACATGGTTATATTGAAACGCCCTCAGTAGCCGAGCATAGAAAAAGAAGGTTCTGTTCTCTAGAATGGTACTAGAATTTCCTATCCTTTAGCAAACTAACACATTTCCTTCACTGCATGGCCGAAATATCCGATTTGGTTTTTGAAATGTGCTGCTTTGTTCATCACCCGCAAGGAGTGTTGACCTGTGCTCTTCCATCCATACACTTCCCCCGACCCATGTGCTAGCCTCCAACACTAGTTGATAGAGCACTGTAAAAGGTGAGGGATTGTAGCAGTAAACACTCACTGGGATGTTTGCAGACACACAATACGTTGCAAACAAGGAATATTTACTGCCTCACCATGGTTTTATGTGCATTTTAAGAATGTCATGACTCTATATGTACACAATTATTTTGCAATGCTTATAAGAATGTTTGCAACATATCACACCCTTATATCATTGTGTAGGATTACACAAGTGCTCAGTGAAACCGTTTTTGTATGTAGCGAGTTATCATATAATGTGTGAAGGTCTACGCCCAATGGAATTCTGAAACCCTGGAATGGATGCAGATTGTATGAAAAACATTCTACTGTCTGAATATCCAGCGCCCTGATACTACAGACGAGCAATGCCAGGCATAGTCCATACCCATTATCCCTTGTAGGCCAAGTTAGTTATATTGCAATGTTGCTCTCCACTTATAGGGTAATGTTAGCAATGCTGTAGGAGACGCTGAGCATCACATTTGTTCTCAAAATCATTACCAGGCAAATTAATATTTTTGTTTTATAATGCGTTAAATTGCAAGGGAACTGCTTCAAAGCACTTGTACAAAGAAGAGCAATACTGTGGGTGACGCTTTGCTAAGGCACCATGAGTAACAGAAATTCTGGTGCATGAACTTTATACATGTTGCAACAAACATAAAACAAGTGGATGTATGTGTAACCTTTTGCAAAACCAAGAGAGGAAGAGTTAAGGTCGTCTGGTAGTATCTAAATGTGTTCTGGGGCAGAAGGTAAAAGCGTGGTAGAGTCATGTTTAGAAGACATGGGTGGGGAGGGAATATTATTTGGTTAATGTGTGCATCTTGGTTAGATTCATATGAGTTTTTAACCTCGTGCGTGTGTGTATATTCTGTTAGGGATTTTAGGGGTTTACGATCATCCTTGCAAGTAGGGTAATGCAAATGAGCAGAATATCAAGACTAGTTAGTTATTTTAAGAAGAACAAAATGTCAGGTAATTGCTGTGTCTTGTGCCTTATTACGTTTTTGAATAGGTGAAAATTGTCTGTGTGCGCTGCTAAAAACCTGAGCGGCACCCAGAAGGAAGCTGGGCAAGCGCACATGCGCACAGCTTAGAGGGAACATTGCCTGGGACCTCTATTAAAAGGTGAGCTACAGACCTCTTGCCAGTAACTTAATCTTGCCTTGGGAGCTACCTTCATTTTCGTCAAGGATGGACTCCTTAAAAGAGTAGGCCAGACCAATAATTCTTACCGACAAAAACTAAGGTCCATCAGATTAAACCCTGGCGAGACCCCCCCTCGAAGTAGGGGCACAAATTAAAAACACTGTTTCCCTCTGTATCGGCAATAAAACTCTTAAGGAGGTAATAGAAATGATCATCTTGCAACAGTTTACCAACTCGTTACCGCCTTTTCTACAGAAAGCCGTATTGCAATTAAATCGGCCCATCCTTAACATGGCTATCGAGACTGCCCAAAACCATTCAGATGCAGTAAAAATGTCCATTATTTACATAAAAATGAAGACAGAAAAGATCAAAAACCAACCTACTGCTCACAAAACCTCACATTAGAACGAGGGGGACTCTAAAACCCGAGAGTGGATCCTAAAAGAGAGGGTAGAAAAAAAAATAATAATATTAAGGGAAAGGAAGAGCTAAGAAGATAAGAACCCAGAGGGATTAAACCATCACCACCCATTTACTTCTCATGTAGGGAGTCAGGTCATTTGGCGCAACATTGTCCCAAAAATCAAAAGGAGTAGCCTATGGAACTAGGATGCCTTAGAGGAGAGGAATGGGAAGAACAAGAGGAAGATCTAGAAACCTTTAGCATATGTTTATGCCAATCCTCAGTTGAGTTTACATATGAGAGAGCTCTGATAAATGGCAAAGTAGTGAAAGCATGAATTGATTTGGGCAGTAACCAAACAGCCATAGTAGCCGATTTAATCACCCCGACAGATCTAGAACATGCAATCATAGTCAGAGTCACCTGTGTACATGGAGATAACAAGATCTACCCTTGAGTACCGGTGTCCATTAATATCGGAGAGGAAAACCAGCTAGTGCCATCTGCCATTATCCCTGGACTTCTGGATTAAGTTATTATACGGAGACACTTTCCAGAATTCTCCACCCTTCTTCAAGAACCTCCTTTTCCACCTAGAGAATTTACACCACAATATCGGTAACAATCTGATTTCTATTACCAGACCTCCCCGGCATGGGAATGGATGGAAACAAAACCTCAGTGACCTTATGGGTATCAAAACCCCTTTATCCCAGTTCATAGGCTACTCAAAGGGAACTAAGGGTAACATTCAGTCCCTACCAGCACAGCCGAAATGAAACTCTGGATATGCGAGAGTCCCTGGATAGAATTTCCACTTGTCCTTTGCAGAGAACTCAGACTAGAGGACTTCAGCGAAGAACAAACCTATCCACCTCGCATAGGCGAGGGGTATGTGAGATAGGGCAGGCATTAGGTTTTGTTAGCATAGGCCATTCTGATTTGACAGACTCCACTAGGTCTGCATTATTTATTATTTGATGGTCGAGACTACTCCCATCTTAGTTATAGTGCAAAATAGGAGTTTCTCCAAACCCAACAATTTCAATAACAGTTTTACAAATTGTACCCATTGCGTCAGTGTCATACTTGGAATACCATGCCTCCCCTACAGCTGGCAGTGATTTCACAAATAAACCAATTTCGGCTTTCAGATCTGTAGGTCACACATGGTACACCAAGAGGTGATACTGGACATTTACGTTGAAAAGTTCCGTTTTCCACCACTATGGCCTCTCATTTGGGGGTTTCAAGAGTGAATGGGACATCTCTGTCACACTGATAGGTATGGGTCTGCTATCATCCTTCTCTGGATTTGCTTGCCTCCAGGCTCATTCCTATCCAGTATTATGCATAGCTTGTCAACTCATAGTATTCAGCCTAAATATACATTCCTTCGAATAATGGTAAACTGTACCAACAGGCCCTTCACAAGCTTGGGTTACCCTTCCTACATGACAGTACTTCATGCAGTACTGCATGTATTTGTTTTGTTCTGGGGTATTTTTGTTACCACTATTGACTCACCTGAAGATTATTGGCACTGCTGTCTGGCCTTACCACCCACCTCTTTTTCCCCCTGGGTTCTTCTGCCTCTTTGCCTGGTATATTAATAAAACAAAGATAGAGGACAATGAGGGGTGGGGCTTTACACTACCATTAACTTTGTAGGTTTCTGTCTGGAAGGCAGGGAGCCTTCATTAGTGAGGCATGTGATGATACAAGTGTACTTAAAGTAATGAGGATTACATAATGTAATCTTCCATTATATCGAGAAGTTGTGTTGGATTCAGGGGTACTGGAAGTTTTTCTGTCAGTGAGTAAGTGATTGCTCGCAGGAGAACCAAATCTGGGGGCCATCTACTATGGAGAAGCTGCAATTAAAAGTAGATTGAGCAATGTGTAGAACTATCTACTGATTACAGTTGCGGCTTTTGCAATTGCATGTTAAACTGTCCAGTACCTTCCATGCAAATTCAGTAGACCATAGTCAAGTCCAATGCGGAGTAAAACAGTACAAACCACTGCAGGAAAAGCTTATTAAATGACAACTGTACATTTACTGGAAACAACATACAACCTGGTAGAGACAGCCAGCACTGATAACCGTGGATACTGAAACACAGCAGTAGTACGTAATCTCCAAGACATAAAACTGCTCCAACAACATGTTGCCTACATCTGAACTGCTAAGCCTCCACATGCATTACCATCTTCACAGAGGAAACATTAACGTCAAAAGAAGGAGCTGTGCCAAATTTGGCAAGTTGTTCATCTCTGCTGGGTCCAGCAATGTTGTCCAGGGTCCATGTGCCTTCCTATTTGGCTGAGGGGTGCTGCCTATGCCCCATGAACCTTCTCCACTGAACCATGAAATTCATAGCTCCATGTCTCCCTAAGGAATTTGTCACAATGTATTTAGCCCCATCATGGAAGAAACATGAATTGAGTCGACTAGCTCCAGTTTCACAGCTCATTTATCCATAAACATGGCATGTCTTATTGAGTTTCTCCTATTAGCAAATATTGGTGTTTTAAGGTACATGAGACTGAACAAAAGACTCTGCAAACTGGACCTTAAAGAACTTGGGCAAACATTAGCGACCTCCGTCACTATCAAAAGACTCCTTCTTCCAGAGTTATTAGTAAAGTATGACATAGCATTTTGTTAAAGCTTATGTAAGAATGCATTTTCCTCACTACATGGTGTGGTCATTCCCCCACGCTGCGACATTATTTGCTACCCAGAACCACACTTCCACACCCACCCTTCCCAACAGTACAGGCTGGATCACTTTGCTGCATCTAACCCCAGGAACGCCAGGCATGTATAGAGAAGCCCTGTGGCCGAGATGTGGTGTGATCTCTTGGAAACCCAAACATAGAGTCAACAAAAATCCTAACATTTGGCAGCAAAGGTGGGATTTCGGAAAAAAACAACTCAGGGAGCAGCAAGAGCTGCAAAAAAGATATCCAATCTGCAAACGAACTAAAAAGAAGCATTGAAGCTTCGTCAGAAAGGGCCATTGCTGCCATGAAGATCAAAGAGCCCCAAGTCTAGACAATGGAAGAGACAAAGGCCAGATCGCTTGATGCTTAGCAAATACCACCAATCAGGTTAAGATGTGGACACAGAGGAAGATGAAAGTAGCTCAGGGGACATCAGCACACACCTTGCCCCCCACATCACCTCCACCAGTGCACCCAAAGTGTTGCACCTAATGGGGTTGGGACTTGATCGCCCAAGTGTTGTGGTAACAAAGAAGCAACATGCAAGAAAGATGTTCGGTGAGCTGGAAAGAGACAAACTGGCCCTCAAGAAGAGGAGATTCTAGAACCTGCTGCCCAAGGGGATGGATGCCTGAAGGCTGAGCTCCTGTACCTGCTTCAACTCCCTGTTCATAATATATATCATAATGGCCGAAGATGATTCAGGAAAATTACAACCATCTAAGAGACAGAAAGGAGAGGAGTCCAGTCCTGAAAACAGAGAAGATAGGATTCTGGAAATGCTGGTCAAGATGACAACGGACTTTGCTGATATTAAGGCTTCTCTTGTGGCTTCTGAAGAAAGGTACAATATGTTATCTGGAAAATGTACTACCTTGGAGAATCATCTGACGGTGATGAGTGATGACTCCCAGAAAATGGCCATTCAGATAAGAGAACTGCAATCTCAGGTTGAAAGGCTATCTCTCAAGTGCTCTGAACAGGACATTTTTTCCAGGAGAAATAATGTACGGATTTCTGGATTTCCTGAAAATATTGAACAAGGATGCCCTGCAGAGTTCCTTGAGAGAGCTTTGATTAAACTGCTTAATCTGGGATCCTAAGACCCCTCTGGAGATTGAGAGGGCACACAGGTCTTTGGGACCTAAGCCAGCGCCTGGACAGAGACCTTGTCATTTCATCATTACGTTTTTGAGATTTCCAGTGCGAGAATTGGTGCTGAGAAAAACGAGAGAG